>NW_024609927.1:0-435000 GCF_016920785.2 Ixodes scapularis
ATGGGCATCCGAAAGGAGCACGCTTCCCCGACGCCACGGCGGCTCCACAGTTCCGGCTGACTAAAGCTGTGCCTGGTGCGTGCTTCATGCTTTCGTATTCCCACACCTAAACTGTCTTCATTTGTCTCTACCGAATTTTTGCCGCCCTAGGCAGCCTTTAACTCCCGCTCTAAATGCTCAGTGATCATGGGGGAAGGGAGGCGGGGGGGGGGGGGGGGGGGGGGGGGGGGAAGACAGTAGCTGCGCTGAAAGTTAAAAATTTTTAAAAGTAGCTAGATGTCGAGCAAGAGTTCCAGAAGTAACTAGATTCAGAGCTAGATCCAAAGAAAAAAAAACGAGTCAATTAATTTGGAGGTGGCCCAAGATTCTGCTGCCGTAGGCAGCTGGCTACTCTGCTTATTGGTAAGTTCGCCCCTGTGTGTAAAGAAAGCCGGAAAATAGATTTAGTAATTCTGATGATGCTATGCTCAAATATGCATTTTGATCGCAACCTCTCCTTTTCACAAAGAACGCGGTGCTTCTCGTGAGAGACTGATCAGATTACCAACGAAAGTTATTCGATTGATTCTGTTACACTTCGACTGTGTCATCGCTTTGTCATAGTGTATCCTGCCGCTTGTTCAGACCATCGTCTTCTATCTCATTATCATCGTTTTTCGATTTTGCAAAGAGAATTCTGGGCGAAGTTATAGTTCAGTGGATTTGTAAATTAGATGGTCCTCGCGGGCGTTTACCGGTCCACCTGGCCTTCCGTAAGCTGCCCATCAATGGCCGACTGGTTGGGGGTTCAAGGATTTGAGGAAAAGTCCTGGCAAAAGTCATATAAAAAAACCTTGGGAAACAGAGGTTCAGACGTTTACGAAACGTATATGCGGAATAAACGATCTTCGTGAAATGACATCCACGGCACTTCCCAAATGGTGGCGTACCTAATTTAAATTGAGTTCGATCTTAGGTCACTTGAGTTTGTCCTAAATCGATGCTGAAATTATTTAAAGGTGTTAAGGTTTTTGAGCTTTCTCAATACATTTTAAGTATGTTATCGGCCTTTATTTGTCGCACCGGGTTTTACCACCCTTCATGCATTTCTACTTTTAAGCCTAAAAACACGGCAGAGGAAAAAACTAGAAGGAAAACGAGGGATGGGTAAACGCAGATGTACTATGATTGGAAATATTATTTACGCCACCTCTCATGCGGATCACTTTGTTCTGTCGTCAAACCAGTTTAAATCTAAACGGAGCTATACACTTTTTTTTGTTTGCATTTGAGCTAGAAGTTATTGATGAAGTTGATGGCTACACGTTTTTATGAGATTTAGTATCTTGGACCTTTTTTTCGGAGATAAGTGTGTTCCATTCATTTGAACTTTAGGCAGAAAGCGCCGCTACATCACTTCCAACCACTACAACAAAGTAGCCTGAAAGTGATATATCAACAATCTAGGAACAAGCTTAATGCACAAGCTAGGTGGTCTAAAAGTTATCAGTCCACTGTTTTGCAGTGAATGTAAATAAAGTCTCGTAATAATCTGCTTCGCTTCCAAGAAATACTGTTTTCCCTTTCTGCAAGTGCACATCGTCCTACTTCCCCAGCGACTGAATTCTCCAATACCGTAAAAAAGGGCTTTTCGTAAATTTTCCTTTCGATTTAGTCTTCTATTTAGGGGCATACGGAAGCCTCTGGTCTCCCTATATGTCACGGCCATCGCCAGCACCACGCAGGCATCTGTTTGCTGTTAACTCGAAGGAACGTCTGGTACGATGGAACCTCGCATACACTGGCAGAAATATCTGCTCAGGCCTCGAAGTAAAAACGCAAAATAAATGAACGGGTGTGTATGTTTTACTGAAATTCCGAAATCGAAAGTCAATTTCCTACACTCTTCCAGGCTGTGTGCGGCCGTATCGGACAACCGCGTGGACATGCCCGTATTTCTAAAAAATTGTATTAACTCTTTCTAGGTACTTTTAGGGACTCTTTTTATAGGCAGAAATTGGTTAGGGTACCTCCATTGCACAGTTTAGAAATATATCACACTATTTTTTTGCGACATAATGAATTTTCAGGCATTGACACGTTTATTTCCAAACGCGAACACCATACAAATTTTGTTTTGTTCTGCAATAGTAAATTGCCAGCCAGAGCGAGGAGCGTTTTGGTATTTCTCCCCAATTTGAAATGTTTTCATGATCTCATATTAATACCGCGGGAAGGTAAACATTTTCTTTTTTTTCGTCCGTTTGTTTTCGGTTTAAATGATGTGTGACTTTGCCCAGCTCGCCTGTTTTTTATATTATATTTCAATATTTCCCGTTAGAGTGAACTATAGCCATAAATAGGTTTGTAACGAGCTAAACTACGTGATCTTTCACTTTCTGAAAAGACAATGTCGAGGCGAACTCCTGCAGGAAAAGGAGTAAACTGAGAATGACTCTGCAAAAATAAAGTATTAGGTTTGCAGAAAAGTAGTGTACTTTAAGAGTTTTATTTTTCTTAAAAAAAGATTACTCTACCGATTAACGTATCACGTTTTAATAAACACATTTCTATTTCGTACAAAAAAAGAGCATCGTTTGAAAAAGTATTCGTGAAACTGAAATGAAAAACAATCTTTATACTTTATATAAAAAAAATAATAGTGCTTCGTTACTTTGTACTGTAGAAATAAATACCATATTTGGTCGTGTAATTGTCGTACTGTTTGTGCACGAAGTCCATATGTCTCTGTAGTATTTTGATTTGCACGAGATGGCGCTACTTGACATCTCCTTTTTAAAGTAGCCATCTCGTGCATCCATGTAAAAAATAAAAAGGACAGCACGCGACGGCATGAGCCGCGCGTGATCTGCGGCCTCATCGGCCAGTGTTCGCCCCGCTCCTGAATCCGTTGGTTGTCTTTTCTTCTCGCTCCGGCGACCGTCCAGGTCCGCTCGGGGCATGTAGTTTCCCGGCTACGTCGAACGTAAGTCACCGCCGCTTGCGTCCAATGTAGCCAGGCTTTAGAGCACCGCCGCATCGGCGCAGAATATAACAGTCTCGTGTGTCTGTCCCTTGAAGCACGCATACAACCAAACATTCCGTTCTACTTAGCGAAATAGACAATGCGTAACAAGGCCAAGAAAACGGAAAAATATGTTTAAGGGGGGGGGGGGGGGGGGGGGGGCTGGAGCACTCTGCTCATTGTGACCATCATCATCAAAATCACTGCGTGTTTCTGCTTTTTGTGTTTTCTATTTTATTTAGGCGAGCCTTTTGTAAGAAAAACAAAATACTCTTTTACAAAACTCGATAGTTCGCGCGGCGTGTGTAGTTTGATCACGTTCCTAACTGCGGCCCATTCTTGCTCGGTTTTAGATATAATAAAGTGCGCTTTGCGGCTTTTTCTTAGTCACTTAGAAAGAAAAACTTGTGTTGCCTGTTCGAGATAATTATTATTATCAACATCACCATGTGCTTGCTTATTTTTTGTCGTATTATTTTATTTTGTTATTGTTGTTTTTGTTGTTGTTTTGCGACGCTCCTGACGTGACCAAGGAATGTGGACGGAAGTACGGAACCAAAGGAACACTATGAACTTGTAGCTTAGTGCTTGGTTATGTTTTGATGTTTGCGTTATTACCACATCGTATATAGAGTTGTAGTATTTGGTGCATCAAATGACCAGGGACGCTTCATACACGCTTTTTGGTTTGATGCTATGCTGACTACGTTTTGTTTTTCGCGCGATTATTTCATTATTTACGTGTCCATAGACGATTCAAAGGTCACTTCTATGCAGTTATACAAAACCGGCAGAACTAGCTCTCGTCATTATTTATCTGCTGCAGTTTGTCAAAACATCGCAGATAATGATCATTGCCTTGCATTGCTTTGATTGATATATTGCCGACGCAGCAGCTCAACCTGCAACCCTGCTGGGTTACCTTACCGCTGGTCGGAAGTATGCAGCGCGAACACTTCATTAGTAGAAATGCGATATGTAAAGGAACACGGCAATGGCTTAGATCGAGACAAGTGGATGTTTTTTTTGTACCGATATTACAGGTCACTCTGCAACGCTGAGAAACAGACCGTTGCTTGCCTATACCAAAGTGCTCTTTTTTTATTAGTTATCTTTATGGGTACAAGTTCTTGAGATTTCAAAAATCAAGCACGTTTAACAAATGGTTTAGTATTGATTCGTCATGCAATAAAGCCGCACACTTGCCATAAAAAGTATATATGCCTGTCAGCATGCTAACATGCTGAAGTTTTCTACTTAAAATTATTACCTTTTAAATACTAAAACAAAACGAAACGGGACAAACAAGTATGCTTATTTGGGTGTAAGAACAAACACCGCTATCGCCACTGACAACTCACGAATTGGCCTACGTGGCTCTTATTTACTTATTTGTATTGATTTATTTATTTGCCCTGTGTCCAGAAACAGCCAATGACTTAGTACTGGCACACACTCATACACACACATGCACACATAACGTGTTCCAGTTACGTTCACGTATCTTCCTTCTTCGATTAGTCATCTGGCGTGTTTGTCGGTTAATTTTAAAATTTCATTGGTTAAGCGCAATAATTACATGCCTGGGACTTTCCATGTTCCACATTTATTAGTCTGTCACTGATATATTCATTCTTTCAAAGATGGCTGCACAAAATCAAAACAGACTAAACAAAAATTACAATAGGGATGATGGGGGTCACGTGCGCACATTTCCCCACCTCCGATGAGTTCTTCCCGTGAATGTAATTTCCCGCGAAACCGTGATCTTTGCAGATAACATTTTCGCGTGCAGTCGTGATGCCCGTCCCGTAACTTCGTTTGTCGCTCGCGGTAACTGGCCACCCGCATAATTCGCCGGAACGTCGGTGAGCGGATCTCGATCATGAGTGAGGCGACCATTGCTCGAGTGAATGCGGTAGTTTAATGAATTGTCTCAATGCGTACCTTTTTTTTTTCGCACATGTATGCAGACATTGTAGTGGAGCACCGAAGCCTATTTTTTTCCCTTTGACTCCTCTTAGTACTAAAAAAAGCGCATCGATGAAACATCATTTTTTAGGGAAGAAGTGCCATCGCCGAAGGGGAAATTTTGGAAACTTACACTTTAGAAATGGTGACGCGTTTACTTTCCTTTGAAACTCTTGGAATATTCGATTGCTGTAGATGTGTGGAGCACGCTGCGAGAATTACAAAGCTAAAATTATCCTTAGACTAAAAACAAAAACAAAACAATTCAGCGCTATGACAGTGAGCCTCACCTGTCACAGGCTTAGTGAGGCTCACTGTTGGCGGAGGTTGTTTTTGTATAGCTCTAAAGGTTTGTTTCAGCCTCATCATAGGCTGCAATGATTTGTTCTCCCATATGATCTGCGGGAAAAAAATGACAATATCTTTAGAGTGCACTTGATGATAATGAGGAAGAGAATGCTTCTTACGACTATAGCACCCAGAGTCTGTGTATAAAATATAATATATTTCGTGTTTACAACGTGTACATGCATACAGTCGCGATCAGTTTCAAGTTAGAAAATCAAATAAATGGGGATAGACTAGTAAACCTCGCGGAGCTAAAAGAAAATGCCACTTCCTACCCTACTCGCTCGGCGGAACATTGGACTGTGCCACTGTGTTACAACTTTTTAATGCAATCACCCAAATGCACGCTTCCTACTATATTGAAAACCCTAATAAAAACAACATTGATAATATTTCTATTGCAATTCAAGAATTACAAACTGAACTGAAGTGGGGCGAAAACGAATACAATGATTTATGAGTTCTGGTTCCTGTTATGCTTTGTTATATGGGTTTTCTCGGTGTTTTACGCTGTTGTATTGTTTTTACTTCTCTATATGCCACTACAAGCGAGCAAGGGGCTCCGTCAAGCTGTTCTTACAGCTTTTTTTCCTTGTTTCAATCATTTATGCATCAAAATGAAAAAAGAAAGTTCCTTAATAATAATAATTAAAAGGTATCATGGAAGTGAGTTGCTTACATACCATCATTAGTGCATGCTGTGCGTCTGATTGTAAAGCCAAACGCTATGGAGTGTAATAAATACTTTTATGTTATTCCCCGTCTTTTGAATACAGCCCAGTTTTTTTCATATAAACGGAATCAGGGTTAAACCTCACACTCGAGGAAATGAAAACCTTACAACCAGACTGAGTTTATTCTTTTTTTATTGGAGTTACGTGTAATAGCAAAACATTTAACGCGACTCAAATTACTGCAAACATAATAATTAAAGAAAAAGCATTCCTTCAACATGGGGCAACATATTTCCATGACGATATAACAGGCACAATGGAGAAACAGATATAACTTGCCTAATTATTTAACCGTGGCGAATAAATGTTCGTACGTTGCTAAATATGAATGCTCCGAGATTGTCACGACCTTGACTATGCATGTTACGCTTTAAAAAACATGCAAATTACTAGAAGATGGAAATAAAAGCTTTTGTTTTTATACAAAATATTTCCCTTGAAAACATATTTTCTGTGTGTGTGTAAGTTTGCATTTCCACCGGTGCCCGCACTGAAAAACAATTTATGGCGTCCAGTGTCGTCTAGTGTCTTGCAAAGCACTTAAGTACCAAATCGCTAAAATCGATGGAGAAAGCTGTCCGAATATCGAGGCTAGATATATGCTTAGACCTAAAAGAACTATAGTTTCAGCATCGTTATTCGCCGAGCCTCCGTACATCGCGGCGATTGTTTCCCTCAAGTGCTTTACAGGCAAGTAGACGCCACAAGATTTTTAGAGCGCGAAAAAGAAAGTAATAGTTTGATTCTGCTTGATGTGCCCCAAGCAGCAAACTATTAGAGCAGCGCCTTGTATTTTTTCCAACACAAATAACATGGCATCTTTTCAGTGAGGTGCGCTATTTATGAACACCGTTCTGATAATTGAAGCCCTTTTGCGGTCCACGAAAAGCATCGAAAGAGATAAATGAACTGTAAGAAGCAAATCCGCTCTCGTTATTGAAGAATTATGTTTGTTTGTTTTCTAACTCGATGTTCTCGTTTTGAACGCAGCGCGCGTCATCTCGAATTTGTGACATGCTTCGCAGCCACCACTGCAAACGTCCGCTTTTAGCACCTGGGATCAGGCGACGACTTTGGCGCGAGTTACCGTCAAGTTTAAAATTAGCACCTCCTGCGATGCATGCAGGAGCAAGTAGTTTGGCTAACGTTCCTATATAACAACGTGCGAAGTAGCGACAAGTTCTCCTCGCCCTGATCCAGTCACCTGATAGTGAGCGGTCCGCCATGTTCTTACGAAATCGCCCACCAGGAGTGTGTTCAAAATCTTCCGAGTCACTCCGGCAGGTCATGTCACGTGATAATCCAGATAGAACGATGCTAGACGCAGGTAGGTTTTCGCAGGCTAAGGTATTAAGCCGTTACTTGAGAGTGAGGTTGAGTGAAATCGCGATGTTATTGCCAACGGAAAACACGGAAAACAGAAGGCGGACAAGGATTAATGGGAGAGCGCGTCGGCACATAAACTGCTGCCGCTACTTAGCAAAGCGTTAACCGAGGGATTGTAAGTATGTCAACCTTGTCGAGCTTCTCGCGTGTGAATCATGTTTATACTCTGTAGATTCCGACCGAGAAAATAGTCCTTGTTTATCGGTTTACACAAAACAACAACAAAAAAAAAAAAACTACGCACCTCAGAAAACAATCACACTGTGTTAATATGACGGTAGCGGTGGTGATAGAACCTAAGAGTCTGGGTACAAACAGGACGTTACTTAGATCACAAGATAAAACAGAAAAAAACAATATTTTTATAGGCAGCAAGAGGTGGTACTGTGCGTGTTTGTAGCATTTATTTCAGCAAAACACCTGGTCAGCAAGAAAGAGAATCGTAGTTCCCTTTCTTGCTGACAAGGTGTGTTTTACGACACTGGGGCTTCCAGTGATGTAATTTGTTGTTTGCTCTGGACCACCTAAGATGCACAGGTAATACAGGATGATAAACGCAGCAGCCAAAGACGCGTTCTAGCAATGCCACCCAGAAGACAAGCCGCGCGTCTTTCCTTTAACTTATTCAGCAGCGAAATTATGCAGTGCCGCCGTTCTTCCGCCCGCGACGCCTTGAGTGCGTCTTGCTGTGTCTCAAAACGACCCCAAAGCTAGCTTACGGCAACGCCAAGACGACGGCGTAAGCCGCATTTCCGCGCATTCTGGTCAAGCTTCAGCGTCTTTGTTGCTTGAGAAAACTTGAGGATTCACTGATTATGAATTAATGCGCAGGCGCCATAATTTTTGTTGTGTTACTTTTAAGTAATCACTACGGAGTAGAACGGTAGTTCGGCAGCCAAAACGCACCGACCGAATTCACCTCCCAACTCCAAGACACAACGATGACGCAAAAGGGCTTACCATATTTTGATGGTAAGACAACTCAGTTGAGAAACTGCACTTACGACTGTATTTATCTATCCTATCTATAGAATGTCTTTAGAGAATAGTATATGGAGGCTATAAAGATAATAAAGTAAATATATCCATCTTTCTATCTACTGTCTATAGCGTTTTGGCCTTTTTTAGACATTTTATAGTTGTTTTATACCAATTACTAAAAATTATATTTAAAAAGCAAACAAATTTTGTCCTTCTTATGTTTTTTTTTTAAACAATCAACACCTTATTTACGATTATAAAATTAGATCCTGAGCATTACTTTTAGACTCGTCATGATAACTCTAGAAATATGCATTCTTCAATTACCGTTTAGACATACGCAGACATCACAAATACACATTTTATCTTCCTTAATAATTTGTACAAAATGTTATTTCTAGGGGTTGGTGTGCTGTATCTCTAGAAATAACTCATTGCAAGAGGAA
Organism: Ixodes scapularis; assembly: GCF_016920785.2. Taxonomy (NCBI): domain Eukaryota; kingdom Metazoa; phylum Arthropoda; class Arachnida; order Ixodida; family Ixodidae; genus Ixodes; species Ixodes scapularis. The sequence continues at coordinate 8,871 of NW_024609927.1, forward strand.
ATAATTTTTTGACAGTCAGAAAAGCAGTCTACACAAGAAGGTTTCAATTGTGTGCGATGTCGCTTTTCCAAACTGTATCACCTCTATAGGAATTATATTGACGTCTGGTGACAGAAAATCTATTGAGACGTGGGGATGTAAAAAAGTTCGATAGCACTCCTATGCGCCGATAAAGTGAGGGAAAGGGGGAGACGCCAGGGCCCGGGAACGTCAGAATGCCAAGCTCCGCTGGGAAGATTTAGTGGGTTAACCAACATCTAGTTGCCTTTGTCACCACTGCACTCGTCCTAGGCGGATATTCTCTACTTTATACACATTTTTCTCAAGGGCGCAGCCGTCTTAAATGTCGTTACTTCTGGTATGCGTTAAAACACAGTTGTGATTTCTCCCCACCGCTGGAAGCTATTAAAAAAAAATTCGCGATTGTCAGGATTTTTTGTTTTGGCTCACCTACAGTTTCTCGCCTACTCCGGGCTGAAATGTCTGACTACATTTTCGTCCGCATACCAGATATAAAACGAACGTGACTGAAACGAAGTAAAGCGCGAAACATTTCTATAGACATCAGTCGAAAGAAAGTATGTCGGATATCTGTCTAAAACTGTCGGGACAACGTGACAGTAGAGGAAGTTTAAAGAGTATTTAAGATGTAAATAAAATATTTATAGGCTGCCTGATATATACCTTGTAAACACGCCATGGGCCTCCTGCGTTGAAAAAGGGGCGTTGCGAAAAGCAACTTGTACGAAGCACGAACTTCGGCGTTAATGCAGAGCGTAAGTTTGTCCGCTTTTTGCACATGGGTTGTCATGATATTAAAACGCCGAGCTCTGATTGGCTGATTGAGAACTATAGTGGGTAAACCTCAAGGCATCTAGCAATGAGGTCGATCTACATCCTTCCGATCAAAGCCAATCAGAACTAGGTGTCGTTCTGACGTCACCGAAACCTCTTCGCAAGAAGCAGACAACTTTCCCTCGGCATTAAAAAAAAAGAGCAAAACTTCAAACGCCGTCCTAACACAGGTCAAAGCCAAGACGCCAAGAGCGTGCGCCGAGAGGCGCTGTTTCACGCATTTCAAGGCAAAAAAAAAGCAAATGTCGTGACGCCAAGTACTTAGACGTCACCATACTGAGATATACGGCGCTTACCCTAGTGGGGGTGGCATAAGTCCCGCCATTTCGATTGTTTTACGACTTCGGAAATCGAGAGATTCATTTTGTTCTTTATCGCTGCAATAAAACATTGATTTCATAAAATAATCTAGAGGTAAAGGTCCCACGCATTGCGGCCGCTGCGGAACGGTGGGGTATGGACGCAGACATCGGAGGCCCATAACGTGCATTATATTCACTCTCTGGGTGCCATCCGTGGTCCCGAAGCGCCCAGATAACTGGCAACGCTTTAATAAAAATAAAGCAATCACTGCAAGGTCTTTGGTTATTGTTTTTAAGCTTTGTTTTGTACTTAGTGAAAAACCGAATCGTCGCGCATAACATAACAGCAAATAAAGTTGACAGGCGCTCGAACAAGTCTAAGTCGTCGAGGCTAAAACGAAAGCGCCAAACCTATCGTGTTTTTTTTTTGTGTTTCCATTTATCTGTCATTCTTTTATTCGTTCTTTCTGTCGGAACCAGGAGTAACCATCTGTCGCGTTCTAGTCCCGTCTTCATCTCTTACAAAAAAAATCGGAGGGTATAGAGAGATTCCGCTGACTTTTTATTGACGTTTGCGACTTTCTATCTGATCCACTTTCTAGCACCATGTTTGTATCATATATCTATTTAGTTTTTTCAAACACATGTCTATAGACCAAATTTATTAAAAACTTGAATCAAATTCCAATGACAATATGTCATCTCCCTTTTATCAGCATGAGTGCACGGGCTTTATTGAGACAGAAGGCTATAGCTTGAAGTCGCTATGACGTCTATTGAGACAGAATACGATTTCCATCGCTCATCTTTGATATACATTTTTATCTATATGAGTTGACAGACCTTCTATATTCTCATTGATATTAAAACAAATAACCTCTACAGGTAAAAGAATATGTATATATATATATATATATATATATATATGAACGAATATGTGCAGATGAATGAACCGTACTTAATCTAATGAATCATATATATATATATATGTATGTCGAAATTCGATTAGGTATTTTATAGCGTATCTTTACCATGCTTTTTATTGACTTTAGTGATAATATTTTGTATTTTCTTTTCTGAAACGAACACAAAAGCTTAAAAATATGTATATAGTCGCTAAAGAGTATATTCGTATGAAACACCACCAAATTAAATCTAGAATGATCAAAATAGCGATGGACACTCTCACACGAAGCTCGACCTCCTGCGTGGCATGATTCAAACCAAATATTGCTGCGCGTTTTATTTCTTTTCAAGGACTCGGAAAATACCCACCGAACGATTAATTTCCGAAAAATGGCAGTATTTCTTTGTTTGAATAACCTTAACAGGAAGAGAGGCGGGTGCACGTTGTTATAAAAATATTCAGAATTAAACGCAGAATGCTCAGGGAGTAGTGACGTTACAAATCAACGATTTACGTCATTTAAAATGTGTAAGGTTATGTTTGTTGTAACCTTTATTTACACTTCGAAAGACGTAGAAACGCAGCATAGTTTTAACAGGCATACTCATGTTCAAAAGCTGAAGAAATAAGACATGCACACGCCCAGTCAACATACCGAGAAAGGTTACAAAAAAAAAAAAAACGCAATAAGAAAACCGATATATAGATTAGAATGACACGACAAATAAAATATTCTGACCATAAAAAAAGAAGAAAAAACCTGCATCATGAGAAAATTCTATTTTCGAAACTTCTCCAAAACTTTGTTTTTCGGAACTTTTCCAAAACAGCCGTTGCCTCGTTCTGTAGGCATGCGCAGTGAGCGCATATTTAAACTTTTTGTTTGATTGTTGCTGGAGCGGAGATTACATAGCCTACCTTACAAACCTAAAGCGCACCAGCTTTCCACTACGTAACAGCGCCCTTTTGGGCTTACCTGTCGGCAACAGACCGGCCCAATTAACCGTTGGCGCTGTATTGCAACGTCAACGGTTAATTGGCCCTTCAAGCATCTGGCTTTCAATAAATGTCAGCTTCGAAGGTGACTTGATCTTATTTAATAGAGCAGATTGTTGCCTTTTATGTTCCACGTAGCGTTCGTGTTGAACCGTGTTACTCAGATTCACTAACGTTCCAAAGAAGTCAAAGCAAATAAGCAGGCGACCAGGTTAAAGGCAGACATGGTGACCCCGGAGCTAGGGGACATGGTATACCATGTCTGTTCAAAAGAAGCTTCAAGAAAGGGTGAGGGGTTAATCTATGAAAAAAAGTTTTGATTTTCCAATGCACGGGGCTTCGTATCGCCCTCCCTAAAGAGGCAAGGGATCTCGGGTAAGGGGGAGAGGGGGGGCGCTGGGCTTTGGTATTGAAGGTAGAGGAATGGAGGAGGAAAAATAATATCACGAAAATAATGTTAGAAGATTGGTGGAAACTATGCAAGGAACTTTGAATGAATGAAACTAGCTAGAACAGGTAAGGACAGAATGGGACAGAGAAATTTTAGCACTCCCTTCCACGTGGCTCCTCCCCAAAGTCTTAACACTGTCTTCAATTAGGCCCGGTGTTGAAGTGACGCCGACTATATTTGACTAGAAGAAAATGGGCGGCTTTCTCCCCGAGTGGGAAGAAAAAGGGGGGAAGGAAATGGGAAAAAAAAATTCAATTTTTTTTTGCCCGGTATTTTAAAGGTTATTCTGGCGATATCTCGCACTGCCTGGAGATAGTAAGAAAATGCAAAGGGGGAGAAAATTTGCTGAAAAGGCTAAAAAAACCATTTATTTTTTGTTTTTGTTTCTAGACTACGTGGCGCAAGCTAGCTCTTCCTGAGACCGGAAAAAATTCCAGCATATATTTTAAATATTAAATACCATTAAACGTTTCATTAGAGGTGCTTTGTGCATTTCTGAATTTGTTTACGCAGATTAGTTTTCAGGTTGAGCGAAAATGGATGTACACCCCCGTACGCTGGAGGACTTTACACTTCAATCCAAAAAAATGAACACATACGTCATTCAACATTTTGTGAGTTTATTTTCACAAGTAATGTTTCTTGCGAAAAAAATAATAAAAGTAAAACTTGTGAAATACCCACCAAAAAATGTGGTTCATGTATCGGTATGAAAAAGGCTCGAGGAACACCTAAGCACTTCTTATGAGTTGTGAATGCGAAAGCTCGCACGCCTCTCGTCGCTTCCTTCTTTAATCTGGTGCGTACAACGCGCTGACCGTGGGTGGGGAACGGTGGAGCCGCTGCTTTGCGGATACGCAGCGCCATCGGGTGAGCGATCGTTCGAACTGTCGTGTGCCTTGCGGCGCGAGGAATGAACAGACAGCAACGTAGTTTCCAGCTGAACGAACCTCTATGTTTATTCCATGCGCCCTATATATTGTTACACACCGTACAACTGATAAGAGGCGAGCGAACGCTGTGATCAGTGATAACACAACAGTGCGATAACACGGTCAGGATAACACCACACAAACTGACGCGCAGCGGCCAATGGGAGCTTCGTCGACGCGCGCCAGCCAATGGGACCAAAGTGTAAAAGGTGCCGTGTCTAGCGTTGCGCGTGGTTTCATTAAGGTGCCGGTTAGCATCGTTTCAAAGCTGATGACGTCGGCTTGCTCCATGAAACATTCAATGCGTTCGTATTAAAAAAAAAAAAACAAGAAAAAAAACAGTGTCTGTCAGTTTCAGCGCAGAGGTAGCTATCACAAGACGTGCAACGGTACCAAATCTCTTTTGAGCAGCCAGGGTTCTTATAGGCGTGTAGTATTCTCGATTTCGCCTTCCTTCGGCATTCGAAGTGCCTGCGTCGTCCCGACTGGCAAGCTCGGCTGCGGTTAGACTCTCTTGCGCGTAACTTCCACCGTGTCTTCATCTCTACGGTTTGAATACTCATCAAGCATGGTACTGAGTACTAACTCAGCCACATTAATTTTGAATTTGATGTACTTCATAGCAGGTTGGTTCAGAGTCTTCTCGTTTGGACGGTACTCGATTCATGCATTCACGCTGGCGAGGGCCACAAGGTCAACTATGATCCTGATGGGACATCTCGATGTTCGGCGTCGTTGGCTGCAAAAGGACATCATCCTGTCGCAGAGGTCAACGCCTCCCGTTTTTGTTTTGTACTTTCGATCCGCCAATAGACGAGGGACTCCTACCTTCCTGCGACGTTTTTTTTACTGTAGCTCTCAAAGACGGGCTGCGCCTTTTCACGGCGCGTTGCCGCTCTCAAAACTCACATTTTGCGCATGCGCTTCGTTTCTTTTCGCGGTCATGTTTTTTTTCGCTTGCTTCCGTTCGACGCCCACGAGATAACAAGGAGTGTCGCAAGGTGCCGTGAAATGTTATCTGTATCATGCGCGAGTTTTGTCACCCATCACGGTAGCTGAGGGAGCCGCGCGGCATGATGGCTGACAAAGCGGCACCTTGCGCCGGTCCCTGTTGTCTCGTGCACATCGGGCGGAAGCGAGTGAAAAAAACGACTGCGAGCACGAAAGGAAGCGCATTCTCGAAGCGTGAGCCTTGAGGGTGGCCTCTCGCCGTGAGAAGGCGCAACCAGTCATTTCGGCTGACGCTCCCGCGCCTCGCAAACTTTTTCTGCCAACTGTACTAATGGGTTCCACATCAAATGCTGTACAGGTAAGCGTGACGGCCTTTTTGTCATACCACTTGGTTATGGAGAGGCTGTCATCGCGTTTCAGAACTGCATCAGATTTCCCTCAGAATTGTCTTGTTAATTTCTTGTCTGAAGCCAGATATGCTGTTTTGGAGATCCGATTCTTCATTATTGTCCAAGTTCCAAATATCATGTTTTTAGTACTGCTTCAAGAAGCGATATGGACGGGAACTACCGATCAAAATAAAACATGGAACCCTGTGGCACGGTTTGTCGCGGATGTACTAGAAATTTCCCTGACGCTTTAACTCCATAGTCTGGGTAAGTCGATTTTCTTTGGTACAGATGAAGATCGTATACCAATCCATCCTGTAGTGCAAAGACGAGATTTTTAGGCCTATTGGGCGCGGGGTGTTTGGAACATACTGCTTGAGTGCTGTTCTTCCCATGAATTGGACTATCTGCTCATCGATTGAGAAACAGTTTGGCCGAAGCAGAGAAAGGCATCCATCCCGAATCATGTTTACAAATGGCTTTACCTTCCACAGTCTGTCCTCTTTCTTTTGCTGCGTCAGGAACCTCGATTCTTCTAGTGCACGTGAGGTTAAAACGGAACCGGAAAAAACAATCAACTGCTCTCCAAGTTCAGCCTTCCAGTAGTAACGATTAGTCCCCAGTTGTACTCATCAACTTAAGTATAACAAAACGAAAAATGTTGGACCTCTTGCCTCACTACTTTTGCGACCGTCTCATTTACTCCAGGATTCTCATGTGAGTTTTCTTTTTAACCACAGTTTCGTGCTTGCTGGAAACGAAGCACTGCCGAAAGTAGTCACCTGGTGAGAAAGTTGCCATGCTTAGATAGTTTCGGCACCCAGTTTCTATTAGCGGTGGGCAAGAGTTCAAGGGGGTATCCAAACTTCCCTCGCAGGTGGCCGAGAATCATCTTCATCACTTAGGTCGTCGGAAGACGAACAATCTTCTCTAACTTCACATTCTGCTGTCGGAAAGTCAGTGTCATTCTCGGAGTCGTCAACGGAATCTTCAACGTGCGTGGGTCAAATGATTGTTTAGGTAAGTTTTCTCGATTTCATATTCATAATGCATGCCCGAAGAGTATCATCTACATGAGCTGGATGATCTTCCGAGCACTGTAGCTTACGTTGCCACCGTAATTCGGATGATATCTAACTTTTTTCGACGCTTGAGCGGTCTCCGCGATTTCGCGTCGAGTCGCAGTTCTGAGGGATGCCGGCTGCCTTCGGGAAACAATCGCTATCGCTTGTGGAGGCTGTTCGTTGAAGCCTTGGGTAAATGCTAGCCGCTATCTTGAGAATCCCGTGAATGTTCTGCGATACCGGAGCAGTGCAAAGACGCTGATCAGATTGTTTCGAAAGTTCGCCTTGCTATCGGCAAGCTTTTCGGACACGCTGTAAATGCCAGGCGCGCTAAACTGATCTGTGCTGTCTAACGCTTGGATACGGATCTTAGAACGAACGCCTTGATGTGTTCGGGACGGCGACACACGTGAAGAATTGGATGGTTTTTACTTTGACGTGTCGTCTCGTCCTTTCTCACGCTTGCGACAGCGTATCTCGGTCAGCGCGCGCTGGCTTTTTGAGCTGCGTCCAGCGGGATGGCGCGGTTGGGGTGCTGGCGTTTAGCGGGTTTCAGCGGGTTGTTAGAACACGCTCCAAGCTGGGCGTCGTCGTAGCGCTCGCGTACGGCGTGTGCCCCGCGCCGGCCTGCTCTGCGTGTCGTCGGTGTTCAGGCGCGCGGGCCTAGAGTTGCTTAAAAGTGTTGACAGGACCCTGTTAATCTCGTCACTTCCGTTGTTTTCTCCCTTACGGGCCCTGCATATATGTCTAGCCTTGCGAGCCACCCAGACTACTACAACTGTAGCTAATGAAGATTATTATTGTTTGCCTTATGGCGTTTTAGTTTACCCCGGTCATATTCGTAACTTCTAGAACCCGGGGGTGCACACGTACTTTACATGGCTGAGAAAAGAGGTTATATGTAAGCAGTGATAGAGTGCAGGCAAGCTGGTAATTAATCGACATCTTGTAAACCCTGAGATGTTCGTTCGTTTTTTTAGCGTTCTCCATATCAGGGTTTACAAGATATAGGTTATACGATTTGATTAAAATGCTCAAGAAAGTTGCAGTGTAGAAATCGCACACCTGGCAGGTGCTCTCGCTTATGTAGTGGACAGCTCGCAATGAAAACTCGCACGGCTGTCCCTTTTCGCACTCCGAAAACGGAAGCTTTGCCATGATCAGCACATTAACATTCTGTGGTGCTTAGCTGGTGGGGGCAGTAATGTAGGAAGGGGGAGAGGGGTGGTAAGCAAACAATTTTCAAGATGCTATTGCTTCCCCCCCCCCCCCACGCACACACACACAGATGCTCAAAACTTCCGCTGCTGCCGCACCCAAAACAGCCATGACATCTATCGTCTACTTACAAACATGCACATCATTCTATTAAAAAAAAATCTACAGTAACAAATGGCCGGGGACCAGCGGCGTACCAACTTGTTTTTGAGTGAGGGGGGCAAACGACACCCCCCCCCCCCCCCCGCCCCCCCCCCCCCCCCGAGCCGGGGGGGCGGTGCCCTTGGTGTCCCTTCGGCGCCGCCAACCAGTGTTTGCCCTGCCCAGTGGCGGCTGTTTAAGAGGGGGGGGGGGGGGCTACAAAACACATTCCTTGCCCCTCACCCTGAGAACTAGGGGGGCTGGGGCCCCCCTTGTCCCCCCCCCCCCCAGGGACTTTCCAAGCATTCCCTCATCTAGTAGTGTTGAAAATGTTCAGAAGACGTGTATAGTCTTGTGCTGAGGTCATGGGGGCAGTGGCATAGGAAAGGGGGGTTCTTTTTTTTGATAATATTGTTTACTGGAAATGACTGATTTTCCTGCAGCCCCCCCCCCCTTTTCCTATGCCACTGCCCCCATCACCTAAGCACAAGACGATACACGTCAAAAATGGCACGCTGCTCCTAGTTTTTTTATTTTTCTTTCATCAATAAAAATATTTAACCCTACAAAAAAAAATATTGCCAGAACTTTTTTTTTCTTTTCTTTCCTTTTTTTTGGGGGGGGGGGGCGGTGATGTGTATGGGATTCTCTAAGTTTTGGAGTGGGTACAAGATACCCACCCCTTTCCCCTAACCCCACCCTGCCCTTGCGACAAACACATACACATACATTGATCGCCTGTGTCCGATCCCCGTGGCGTGAGTACCGTTTAATCTGAAGTGCACCACGCAATGCTAATTAATTTTGTTTTAATAGAAGCAAAAACATTTGCTTGAAATTATTATATTCTGAAACCAGAACCACCAATATTTTTATAAACTCGTCGAGGCTGAAAGCCAGTGTCATTCACAACACAAAGTTGAGAACTTCTAAACCACTCTGTTCATAGCGCGACAAAATCACACCACACCCGAAATGCAGATAAATAAAATCCAACACACTCAACGGCTTCGTGCCAACGCCTTCTTACCCTAATCTCCTAGTACCCCCGTACAGCGTCCGCGCCTCCGCACGCAATCCGCACTCACACTGGAGTCTACTCACACACTTTGAGTGCGGATAAGAATCCACCACAATCCGCACTTGGAGCGCGGATAAGAATCCAAAATTATTCACACTCGGAGTGCGGATTAGAATCCTCCACTATCCATACTCGGTGTGCGAATAGATACAGCCACAAGCCAACTCTCACACCTGCCAGGCGCTCTCGCTTGTACAGTGGAGGCACATTCAAATCAAGGAGATCCAGCTTTGAATGTGAAGGCTTCCTACTTCAACTTTTAAATACTTGAGGTTCTGTAAAGATGAAGGGAGTCTCTTAAAGCATTTTTGGAACCATGTCCAAAACCCAGTGCAAGGTACAATTTTAGTCTAAAAGGCTGGTCCACACTGTTGATACCCGCTAGGACTGAGTCTGAGAAAACCAGTCTTCATGCCTCTTGTGACAGCTTATGATCGTGCTGCGCAGCAGCAATGTTATTCGTACCCTACTGAAAAAAACCATATGAATTTTCCATACGGGTCTTCATATAGCGTTATGGGATACGGGTCATACGGTTGGTACGGGTCATACGGTTGGTACGGGTCATATGGTTCGTATGGGTCATATGGTTCATACGGTTGGTACGGGTCATATGGTTCGTACGGGTCATATGGTTGATACGGTTGGTACGGGTCATATGGTTGATACGGGTTGGTAGGGTTTGTACGGTCCATATGGTTTGTATGGCCTATGGTTGTTATGGATGATATTGTTCATGCAATTTAAATCGTTGATATGATCTATAGGCCAACGCACTATTTACCAACAAGCTTTCACGAGGTGTGAACAAATTCAGTTTCTACACGAGGTGCAAGCACTGCGTGTGCGCAAGAACGACATTCACGTGACGTAAAGCGTCTGCACGTGCGCCCTAACAGTAGCAGCGCCACCGTAGCAACGTGACGTCAGAGCCGCGTATTGGTGTATATCGATCGTATTAACCACATCGTTCACTCATCAGTGAAACATGAAGTTCAGCAGGGAAACACTTTCCTTTTAAAGCCTATGCAAGATAGCAGAAAGTGCATGCACAGAGAAATGCTCGAACTTCGAGAAATTGTGAACATGCATTCCACCCGCAGGCTCGTTTATTTGTCCTCCAGTCTCAGGCTTTGAAGTAGCTCGTGCATGCTAATGAGGCAATTCTTTGAGGCGAGCTGCATCTGCTTTCCCAGTTGGTCACAGGCTGACGCACCTCCGACGGACATCTGAAAGTAATGTAAGCAAAACCGACAGTCACATTACATTTTCTCGTAAAATAGTTTGTACAATATCTATCTAGTCAGTAAACCCTTTTCAAAAGTCTATCAAGCAACAATGGCTGTCAGTACTGCTTGCTCACGAAGTGCGTGACTGGATCTGAGTTCTCGCTGAACGCTGACGCAGGGCTCGCTTTCAGTATATGCTGAGAGTATGAGAGCAAGCAATGGCGGACAGGCGTTCGCACTGACGTTGGAAAAGGGTCTATTGACTTAAATTTTATGACTGACCTAATATTTAAAATCATCTACCTTCTGCAACTTTCACATTTTGAAAACAATCACAAACATTTATCAAGGCAATACATCACCGCATGACGGAAAATACATAACATACAACTTTCGTCAACTTACATAGCATACAACTTTCGTCACCACGGGACGTCTCTGCAGTCTCCCGGGACGCAGACCTCCCACGTGGTCACACCCCGGTCCAAGCATCCCTCTCGTCCCGTTTCCCAGAAGAACGCAGGAACAGGCAGCTGTCCCGATCATACGCCGAGACCCAAACGTCTCCACTTGTCTCCATCGTTCGTTAGCACCCGGTCCGAAGGCCAAGGAAGCGGGCCTCTGTTTCTCAGCGGGGTGTCAGGGGGGTCAGCTCCCGCTGTGCCGGGTGGCCCGCTCGGCGTCGCTCGGAAGCTGCACCCCACCCACGCCGCGTCGGTCAGCATGTTCGGCGGCGCCAGAATGCCGAGCCCGAGACTCTGGTCAGTCGATGGGAGGTCGATGGCGCTGCCAGGAAGCCGAACCTGCTCTCTGGGTGGCCGATCATAACAGAATGCATCCACCAGGTGCACATTGAAAGTCGTTTATTTAGCTTTAAAATTAGTTTTCTTGTGCTTTTCAACGGAAGACTGGTGATTTTGAGGTTAGGGTGCAACATGCAACACATTAAAGCTAGAAAATGAGCGCTGAAATTTCGTTTCCCTACACCTTTAATGGAAGTGTAGCCACATAATCTTAGTATAGTATAATTAATAAATTATTCTATGCATGAACAGGAACTTTTAGTTAAGTAAATCATCCCTGCAGTCCATTAAGCACAAAATTTTAGTTTAGACTAGACAAATGTAAGCCAGAAACACTCAAATCCTGGAATTCATAAGGAAATAACTTTATTTGTGCTTACTGCAGACTTATTTTTCGCGGGCTCCATATTTCGCAATTAAGGTCGAAGCTGAAGTTTTGAAATAATTCGCGGGTTCTAATTTTCGCGATGCAGTGGGATCTCCGTATAAATTCCAATGTGTTTACACTTTACCGGAACTGTTTACGGGACCTACTTTTCCAGCAATTGTAGGCGATTCGTAAAAACGATTCGACAGCAATCTCAACAAAGCGATTCGACAGCGACCTCAACCATGGGGTTGCTGTCACGTGCCTTGCTTCGACGCTCTTATTGGGTCGGGAAGGCCGCAGCCTCCACAGCTCGTCAAGTTATCGTGAAACACAGAGTATAGTTGCTGCACTCGGAGTAAGGGTAAAGGATCGCAAACTCAACATGCCCAGCACCTGGAAGAAGGCATAGGACATACACCTCGAGGTTAAAGGGATACTGAACTGAAATTTTGAACTCACAAAACAAGGCTGGACAGATAGGCGGGACGGTGCAAAACCCAAAAACATCACTCATACAGCGATATCTCTAACGGATCGCCATATTTTTAGAAAAGAAGTGCCCGGCCGAGGAGGCCGACGAGACAAGGCACGTCACGTTTCTTATTCCCTCTCCTCCTCGCTACGTCCCGTGTCAAGCTGGCGAACCGAAGCGAGGAGGAGAGAAGCGAGGCCGCTTCCCCTCATTCTCAAACTCTCCCGGAGGACAGTGATGTCAAAGACCAAAGGAGTTCGTAGAGTCCTGTTCAACGCTTCTAGAGCCTTATTTCGCGAAATTCAAATTTCGGTTCAGTATCCCCTTAACAAGCCACACGCCAGATAAGGTGCTCCATCTGTGTTTAATGGTTCCAGAAATCTATCGATGCCCTTGCACCAGCGGAGTTGAATCGTTCATTATGAAAAGTAAACCAACAAAACTGCAAGATGTTTGGCAAAAATAGGTTACAGCCTGTGCTTTTGATTTGGAACTTCAGAAAGATGAGCTCAATTCTCTGGAAATAAGAAACTATGTATATTCTGAAAGAATTACTATTCTGCATTTCAAGGTTGTCTCGTTAAAATAAAAAAAAATAAATACCAGAAAAAAGTACTAACCTGATATGCACCTATGAAGTCTTGTTTTGGCTAGCAGTGACCGGCCCTGGTTAGCAATGACTCCATGTCCCCAGGATTGAAATGATGGTTAAGTAACGTCCACCCCTTATGCACTTTTTGGTACAACTGGAAGAGACAAAACATCTTGTTAAAAATTACCAATCCTTTTCACGTGCGAATTTTGCAGTTCATGCTTCCTGAAAGTCATTTCCCACAATAGTGTTAAATTAGAACAATGAGAGCAAAGTTGTTTCAGTAAAGGGCCCCTGAAAAGAAAAACAAATGTTTTTTTTAAACAGACTTGTTGGGACACACGTGTCAAATAATTATTTTACATGAAAAAAAATTGGTCAGAGCAATATTGACGGCGCGAGACGCAATTTAGTCGGTAGTCAGCTCCTTTCCACCTGTTTCCTCTGGGCACTTCGAGCGAGTAGAGGAGAGGGAGATCAGCTTCGCCTTCGTGTTGAGGTGGCGAGAGCGAATGACCATTCCGGGACGTCATGGACTTTGCGCGCAGAATTTAAAATAAATCTCTTGCCGTCAATATTGCTCTAAAAAATTAATTATTTTCGCCTAAAATTTATTTTTTGGCACAAGTGTCCTTATCAGACTGTTCAAAAAACTTTTTTTTTCCAGGGGCCCTTTAAGAGGTGTTTGCCTGATATGCATCAGTGGAATCAGGTATTGACTAGCAATGACTTATTGCCCCCAGGACTGAAGTGCTGTTTCAGTAAAGTGCCGTTCACACTCTTGTGACCGAGTAAGACCGAGAGAGACCAGACCGGTTTTTAAGCCTTTTGCGAGTTCTTAGGACGGGATGCGGCAGAACGCAGCTGGTCCTAAGAGATTGCAAGTGGCTTGAAAACCGGACTCGTCTCTCACGGTCGTACTCGGTTGCAAGAGTGTGAACGGGCCTTAATGCTTCCTGCACAAAAAATTCAAATGTAAGAACACAAGCCCCAAAATGTTTGTGCCATTCTCCTCCCCCTACTTTTCTGTGCATTTTTTTTTATCCCTTGGCAAATCCTAAAGAATTCAAAATGCTTATCCTACATCCTTCCGTTAGACTGAGTGGGTAACCCGGAGAATTCATTGTTTGTGAGAACACTTTTCCATTCACCCCATGCTGTTCTTGAAAGCAGAAACTCCTCTCTCTTAACCACAGTCATTAAGCACTTTTCATAGACCATGCACACAAGGTTGGCAATGCCAGCACAAGCTCATGTCTTCACTTTGAGCATGGATTAAGCATATATAACTAAATCTGAGACACCGGAAGAAGGAAAAAGGAGGACACAAAAAAGAGGACGACACACATAATGTCTCGAACACAGCTGCAGGTTCATACTAAAACCACACCATTTTATAGGGGTACACCACAGTCAATGCCAAGAACCCTCACACTAAGTCACACCCCCAGATTGTCAGCAAGGGGGAAAAAAGAACTGCCCTCAACGTTCCCACACTTGCCAAAGTCAACCCACCGACTAAGAAGTAAAAAAAAAAATGCAGCTGTGGTTGAGACGTGTTGTGTTTGATGTTCTCTTTTTCGCGTCCTTCTTCCGGTGTCTCAAATTTAGTTATGTATGCAATTCACCACCCTTGCCTGTACTTTTACTCTTCTGTCAATTAAGCATACGCCTGCAATTCGTAATATCTGATCTATGGAAAGTCTCTGATCCACCAAGCCTTTTCCATTATGAGCAGGCATTATTTATAAAAACCTCCTTTCATTACATTGTTTCAGAGAACAATTGTTCTTTCTTAATTAGGATCAACTGATCATATTAGGATAATTGCCAAATAATGGCAAATTCACATGATACATCGAATTGCAATTTTCATCCGTGCACCATTTGTCAAGTTACCATCATGTAGGCTATTCCTGAGATTTGTCCCTCGTCCGCGGACACCCATACTGAAAGGGCAGAGTGCCTTCTTAATCGCAGATTTTTGGCAAGTGAGTAACTCGAAAAGCGTTTTTACGGTAGAGTAGCAACAGCTCACGAATATTTTTGTTTTCAAATCAGTCAAACAAAGGGAGTGGATCATTGCTTTGTCGCGCCACTCTTAAATCTCCACGCGTGAAAGAAGCTGCAAGAACTTTGCCCGGCTGACACGCCACAGGTCCTGGTACTCCTCCGGGTTGGTGTCAAGAAGCTTGTCAAAACTCGCCTAGCATGCTGCAATCTGTCCTGCAGATCCACCCAGTTTTCCATCCAGCAAGACCTTTCTTATGGCTTGTGCTGAAGAGTGGTGCACAAGCGAGCAGTGTGTAAAGGTATTTCCGAATGCCTCTCCGCGACCCCAGGACTTCATCGCTATGATGCTGAAGCCTCCTGAAGCAGGATCATACTTGTGTCATGTCGTTAGTAAAGTAAGTGACACTTCGCTCTAAGCCTGCCACTATGTTTTAGCCCACTTGGTATGTAACAGCGGCACACAACGATTCCTCTTCATGATAGCACCGTGATCCTAGTTGCAAACATCACTTCTGCTCTTGGAAAACAGTGCCACACTGCGATGTAGGCGTTTTGCAAAATTGCAAGGCTGCGAATAGGTATAGTATGTCCTCGCTGTCGCCTGCTCGTCTCCTTAGTGTGGATGCGCTTGGGGGACTAACGTTCCATGGACGTCTTGTCACGTGATAAACCCATCCGCGGATTAGCACGTCGTGTAAATCAGCCACAGATGGACTGCGCGGAGTCTGCAATCACTTAACATTTTTGTTGACGTTGCCTGCACGTCATGAAAATGTGTTTCGTATCCAATTAGATATTCTCGAAGAAACAAGGAAACTGCATAATAATGTCGCACAATATTCACCTTAACCACTTAACCGGTTTTTGTTTTACAGTTTTTCATCCTAATTTTTTTTTTTCCTTTTTTAAAGCTTGTGCGGCTTGGGCCGCACGTGCCTCCACAATCGGTCGCCATCCTTAAAAACGTGTACAATAAAAATATGCGTGCTGCCATCTCTCAGCTGCACCGCAAAATAAGCTCGGAGCGGGCCTGGGACGTCCAAAACAGCCAAGGGGCAAGGTAGGATGCGTGGATGTGCTACATTCCTCCTAAACGCCTAGGGAACGGCTCTAGGTGGAAGAGCTAGGCTTGCTTAAAACGGTTAAAGGACACATGCAAAGAAAGCAAACTTTTTTTTTAAACAGCCGGATTAGGAAAAGGAAGTCATAAAACAAATTTACAACGAAAAAGAAAAATTTTTAGAGCTATATTTACGGCGCTAAACGAATTTGTAGTTGGCGCCCGCGGGCACCACGGAGAAGTGGCCCTTATATATCACGTGATTGGCCGCTATTTGTCACATGGTACCGTAAAATACCGAGCAAGTGCCCAATCAAACTTTAGAGATAATCGTGAAAAAATCGGGGATGGGCCCTTCTTCGCTCATCAATTTTACATATAAATGTACTTTGTGTATTTTCTCAGATCCTACAAATCTGGGAATGGGCGCTTAGTGTGGTGTGGGCGGATGCACAGTATTCTACGGTACTTGCACTCTTTCGGATGCTTCGTATGGTCTCGAAAAGTTACTTATTCATCTTCGTTTGAAGTGCAACAAAAAACAAAGATTAATAAGTTACTTTTAGAGCCCAAAGGAAGCTCCTGAAAAAGCGCAAGCAGACGTGATAAACCTGTGCACCGGTAAGATGACGGCGGCGGCACCCCAGAGCACACAAACTTGCACGACGACGGCGGCGCCGCCGTGGAGAAATGCATTGGAGCGGCAGCGCACAGTGCTCAGCATGCGGCAGCAGCGGGTTTCCGCGGCTTCGGCGACACAGCGCGGCGGTGCACAGGTCTAACACGTGACCAGCGACGGCTCTCACGGGCGCCAACTACAAATTCGTTTTGCACCATAAATATAGCTCTAAAAATTGTATTTTTTCGTTGTAAATTTGTTCTAAAGCAATCTTTTTCCATCAAGGCTGTTTAAAAAAAAAAAGTTTTTTTTCCTTTGCATGTGTTTTTTAAGGGTTTAAGGAGCTGCAGTACCTTCCATGTCATTGAATCTTATGTAGTAGTATATGATTCTAAGTCACAAGACTAGGTTACAGAAAGTAACAAGAAAGAGGAAGACAGGACATCATATTGTTTCATATTCTAATTTTTTCATCAGTCCCGTATTAAAAGGTTTTCATAATAAAACTTGCACTTGTATTTTATCTACACTTCTCTTTCTCACAACGTCCTGTCTACCAAATGGACCAGCGAAGTAAACTCCCCCCCCCCCCCCCCCCCCCCCCCCCAAGCATACACACAATGCACAATTGAAATTTCTGGACACAATATTCCATGAATATATTGGGCATCTGAACCAAGCAGAAGAAAAATTTTTGGTCTGAGGAAATAAAGGGTTACAAAACTGAAAAACATAGCAGTAGCATACTTCTCACTTTAGCACGTGTAGAAGAACCATTCATTTCTATTAGAAAGGTAGAAAAGACAAAGCCTCAGGTTACTCACCGACAGCAACTACCAGGAAAGCAGGGGGGGCATGATTGTGGAGGCAGCTGGTCTCCAATGCTTGTGCCTTTCTGAAAATTGGAAGTAAGACTTTTAAAGCAAAATGACCCCAACTATTGCCACAAAACATTCTTTCATTCCATTTCTCATATAAAAAAAGTTGGTATGAGGAACTTTGCCGGGCTGACACGGTGCAGATTCTGGTATTCATCTGCGTCGAAAAGCTTCTGTCAAATCGTGTCTAGCACGACGGAAGCGCTTTGCATCTCCAATGAACCGTTCAGGCAGCAAGACCTTTCTTGTAGGGGTGTCGCAAACCAGCCGACGTTCGAGTTTGACCAGGTTCGACTTTTTCCAACTTCTTGCGAAAAGTTACAAAAATGTTCGACTGCTGTTCGCACGCGGGACGTGCTGGCCAGTTGGCTTCGGATTGGATGGTGATGGCTAAAGGATGAATTAAGGGCAGCACCTATTGGTTATTCCAGTTAATACAGTACAAAAAAATAAGTTATTAACTTGTTCAGTAGTTAGGGTTAGTTTCTTTTATTTGCAACTGTTTATAAAATTAAAATAACCTTTTGAGTGAAACACAATTTTTGTAGACCTAGACATGCTTGTATCATGGTCTTGACACGCTGTCCACAAAGTCGAACAAGTCAAATCTGGTTAAAAGTTTCGAAGGTTTGTCGAACCGGTTTGACACAGTCGAACCCCAAATGCTCGACCTAAAAATCCGGTTTGCCAAAAGTTTGCGGCACCCCTACTTTCTTGTGGCTGTGGTGTATTGAAGGCGCAAGCACGGAGTGAGTGAAGGCGTCTCCAAATGCCCCGTGGCGAGCCCAGGACTTCGTCGCTTCTACGCCAAAGTCTCCTCGAGTAGGACTACGCTTGTGTTTTTATCATGACTTTGTTTAGTAAAGCTAATGGTGCTTCGCACTAAGCCTATCATTGTGTTAAGTCTCCCCTGCACGTAACAGTGGCGCAGAGTTCTTTTTTTAAAGTAGAAAATGTTGATTTCGATTTGTGACAACTGTGTCACAGTGTGATCGCACAATGTTAGAGTTTCTCAGCAGTGTGGGGCCGCGAACATGTTTGGTACGTCCTGCCTGTCGTTTGTGAGTGTGCTCCTTTGTGTGGATCAGTTCGTTGTATGAATCAGCCATCAATGAAGAGTGCTGTTCATTTTGAACTTGATATAAATTAACTGAGCAGCACCATTTTGTAGGATGGCTAACCCGCCTAAAACCCCCTGATGTGTTTGTGTTAGTTTTGGAACTGGCGTGTAAGTGCCAGTGCACGAGGCCCATGCAGCACTTGTAAGCAAATGGCAATATAGCCCTGAAAGGAGAGGTACTTGGAAGTGAATTCTTTGCAGCTCGGCATAAAGCTATCTCGCCTCTGCCTCCTTCATAAAGTCGACTATCATTGCCCCGACCTCAAGAACTCTTTGTTATCACCTCCGGAATGAACATCATCTTGTATTTCCAGTTCCACAAACGCATTCAATCAGTCTTTCCTTTCTCAAGCCATCTGCGACTGGAACAGCCTACCATCCACCATCGTAATCCCAGAAGTATTTCTAGCAGGCTTACGGATTCATTTTTCTTGTTAAAAGTATTTTATTGCCACTGTGTATGATTAATGAGCTTCTTTTTCTTGTTTGTCTTTATTTGTATAACAATGGCACGTAAGTGCCAGTGCACGAGTTGTACACTGCACGAATCCTGACCATGCCCTTAAGGTGAAAATAAATTAAATGATTGGCAACACAGCACTCACTCGTGGCACGTCTCTCTCGCATTCGCACAATAAAGGCTGAAACGCATGTAAGCGGTTTAGCAAGCAACGAGACGAGCAACTGAAACTTGTCACTGTAGCTCGGTTTTTGGATTTCTAGAAAATGTCGCTCAATTACTTGACTGCTTGCTCTTGTCGCTTTCAAGCGATTACCTTGTCGCGAGACTGACTGAGTGATAGCAAAATGGTTGCCATTGCTTGTCTCTTCGCTCGCTCAATCGCTTACACGTAATTTATACTTTTTGGCTGTTGGTGCTTGCAAAAATGTAAAGCGTGAATTTTATCAAAGGCTTTGTTCTCGCCGACTCTCAGACTGCTGCGAAAACTTTGGGTTCCAGTGAAATAAGACCACGTGATTTCTTACTTTGCTTATGAACTGAGGAGGAAAGGAAAGGCAGTAGCTTGAAAATCAGCTCATGGTCTCATCAAGTTGTTTAGAACACCTTTTTTTCTGTTTTCTTTGGCACTACTCAATGCGCGTTTTTTTTTTCTCCCGACCTTCACAATAAAGTATTGCCAGAGGGTTAGTAAATGAGCGCTACATATACAGCACTTTGTATAAAAAGTCCGTGCCACAGTCGAAAAATAACTCCTTATACTCTTCGCAAGCAACGTCACCAATACAGACGGTACTTCCAAAGGCGCAGGTCACGCAATATTTCGAGTAGTTTCCCAGGACGGAAATCGAACTTGGATCCGACCTCCCACAGTGGAAACAAACGGGGTGCAAATACGAGCGCTATGACGGAAACTGGTACCTTCAGCAGTCATGGGTTCCGCAAAACACACCGCCTAGCTAGGTGGTACCAAGCCGCCACCCGATTTGCAGGACTCAAGCCTTGAACACCGATCTACGAGATAAAGCTCCCCGATCACTCACCAAGCGCCTCGCTCGGCGCCCCACGCCCCCGTGGCACCTTGCCTCTGGGTCCGTTCCCGCCATTTGACTGCTCGCTCAGTGACAGGTCGGTTCCGGTACTTCCTTGGAAAAAGCTTGAGGGTCATCCAATGCGCAAAGAATGTGTGCGAGAAGGAACCGCACACGTCCGCTTTCACGCTGCCTGCACACACAAGAACACGCCATACACGCTCCGAAAAGAAAGGGCTGGAAAAGTACTCACCAAGTAGACTGAAACCCACAGCTGGCTCTATGGGCACGCCGGCACCTGGGACACTTTGTTTCTTCAAGAACGTTCTTCGATGTTTTTCTGTAAGCCTAAAGGCCTGAAACCGCCCGAAATCCGGTGGCCCGAGCAAGGCCCGAGAGTTTGCAGCTTGGTTTGTTTTTGATTTTGGTGACGATGGCGATGGCGATGCGGCGACGTTCGCTGGTTTGACGACAGGTGTTACGACGAAACTCATTTGACGCAACGTAAATGTTCCTGTTTTAATCGACTTACATTACAAATTTTAAACATAAATAAAAACTGTTTCAACATTTATATATTTATTTGTAATAAAGTATGCGTGTACTAAACTAAAGCTTGGCCTGGCTCAGCCTCGTTTTATTTTAACATGGCGGCGACAATCGTCTCTCTTCGTGCTCTGTGCCGTCCGTCCTGTTATCCACCTCTTGCGATCCGCATCAGCCGCAGGCGTGTTGTCTAAGTATTGTGTGCCCGCCGGAAAGAATATCCAGTCTTCTCGGAGGCAAGGCTGCAACTAGGGCTTCTCGGATCGTGGCTCGGACTCCGCGAGCCTCACGTCGTCTGCTTGGTTCCTGCACGTTTCCGGCGTCGGATCCCCCAGCCTTGGCCTCAGCCCTACATGACCTAGCTGGTGAAAGACAATCTACGACAACCCGGCGTCTTTGGAATGCGATTACTACGATTAGTGGCTCTTAAAAACTCGGTAGCCCCCTTCAGTGGTGAGCTCTTCGATGTGAATGGTGTTACCTTCACAGTGTCCCGACGCTCCGAACGGTCATTCTACAGGTGACGCTGCGAGACGCGAGCCTTCTGTGTTGCTTCAACTCTCAGTGTAATTCTCAAAATGGGCACTTGGTCCCGAATAAGCTGATGCACCTTTACTCACTCTCGAGACTCATCCCACGACGGTTCTAGCGGTACGTAAAACGTAGATGCACGATTCGGTTTATGGCGGTCACCTTGTCGATTGATACAGTGAAGAACACTGCTTACAGAAAGGATCGTTCTAAGAAGTGTAGAGCTGTGCTGGTCCTGGTACCTTTCCGATTACCCTTTTGGCGACGCCGTAACCTGGAGTATGAACCTCCCACAAGCATGGCAAGGTGCTGTTATGCTGCGAGTTCTGCCCCACCTTTCGTGAAAGCTGAGTCCTACGGCTTGCCCAGCGAGCCACTGGTGCTCATTAACGCGAATTAAATGTGTGCATACTAGAAGTCTTGAAGTTGAGTCGCTCAGAGTGCAGCACATACCATGGAACCATTTCCAGTGGCCCAAGTGCTGTACAGTTCGTGAGACAGTGTGCCCAGTCCAATTGTTCTCAACATATTTATTAATCATAATAATGCCTCTCTGCAATCGACTCCACTGCTGTTACGGACAACCGGATGTTGGTGCCGCTTATCAGGTGACCCCAGAAACCACGAGGGTTTGCAGAACAACATTGAGAAGGTCTGCAATAAACATTCAGCTACATTTCTTCTCACAGCATGTCAACAATTTTGTCCAAAACGTGTGGAACGCTGAATTTCGTACTTCGCATGCCTAGTAGAACAGGCCATAACACACTTAGGTGCCTTTCACAGCCTTGGTCCTGCAACACCTAGAGTACTGCAGCTTCATACAAAACTCCAATGAGGTTTATCTTGTAAGATCAGTTGAAAGTGTTCACCAAAGGGCAACTATGTATGTTAAAATTTCTTTACCTTGTATATTGTGCTTGTGTCCTGTGTCGTATCTATATGTGGTATACACTGGATGCCATATTTGAGGTGACTGCTCGTAATGCATGCACGGCAGGGGAGGGAGAAATTATCTTCTCAACGGGGCTCTCCTTTGTGTGTTCCAGACTCGCCCAGACGGTCCTATTCTCTTTTTGAAGACTAACCTGTCACTCGAAATTCGTACAAGAGCAGCTTTCCGCTCTCAGTCTTCCGTGGTGGTGCGAAATGGATGATGCGACGTCAGTGCAAGGCCTGTAGGCATGTTGGAAGCTTGCCAATAGTGCATGCTCAGCATTAGCGAGCTCAGCTATGACCGCTAGTGAATAACACTTATTGCATATTATCAGCATCCCTTCTGTCATTCTTATTAGCCTCCTGCCGTCCGTGAACATGCCGAAGTTCCTATGCACATTCATTTATGCATTGCGAGTTCTCTGGCTTCCAGTAATTGTGTAATATAATAATTAGCTAAATATTGAATTTCAAAATAAAGTGCACATTTTCATCCACCTTAGACTACTTTTTTTACTAACTCAATTTTGTATATAGGCGCTGATTTTGGATTTTTGATTAAGCTTATTTCTCATTTATATTTACATATATATTTTCCAGCCCTCCAGACAGCAACAGATTCCCAATCCTTAGCCAAAACGTTTGGTTGTAGGCCGGTGAAAATATCGATGGGTCGTAGCTTGGGTGGGTGACCTTGTTCTGCTTCTCCTTCCTGGTGAAGTGTTTGCTGCATATTTTGGTTTGCTGTAGGTGTCCTTGTTCCATTGTCGCTAGAAAAATTTTATTGTATTATTCGTCAGCAGCTTATGGCAAAACGTGAACTGCAAGGTGAGAAACGCTTCTTAGAATAGAATAGAATAGAATAGTTTATTATAGGTTTCTTTCAAAATACATTTTCGAGAATCGTTGCATTTATGCTCAAGTCGCACCCAGCCCCAGGTCGCGCGGCGCTCTGCCGCGTACAGCTTCGAAGAGAAGCTGGGAAAGCCATAAAACTTTGTGCCGTGCTAATTTTTGTATCTAGTGTTTCACCTAACCACGCAGCAACTGTTCTGGCTTTTTTAGTGCGGAATAGCCATCTCAGAAACTACACCGCTAATCCACTACTACAGCTGCCGCTGCAATGTACAACCAACACAGCGACTGCAGAAGCTTCCCGATTAAACCGACCTGTTTGCCGCTAGGGGTTCCCTCCGTGGTGGGGGCTTGTACATATTATGTCTGCTCGGTTCCTTATGTATCCTCCATCCCTTATGTGACAATATTCAAAAATATTTTTAAACCTAAAAGTACAGGGAGATTCGCCGGTAAAAGTGATTTAAGCGGCGACATTGTTGCAATTTCTCTCATTCGTAACTGACTGCTTTTGTCAAAAATGCTCTGCTGGTTCCCCAGTCTAAACCTTGCCCACGACATGGCATATTGGTGTGATATTGATGTTTTAGATGAATGAAAAACGTGCCCCCAGTAAACTACCAAGATGCTGCTACTGTAGCCAATGTACTATATGGGTCTTATGGTTCTCTATGGTTTTAATATATAGAGTCCTATGGGTAGATAGAGTTCATACCGGTTATAATGCCACGAGTGTCACCGACCAAACGCGCTCATGGCCGAATGGTTATCGTCTTTGGCTCCTATGCAAAGGACTCAAGGTTCAATGCCTGGGAGTGGACGCGCCTTTTCGTTATATCTGTAAATGTTGAGTTCTGATAAATTCGAGAACCCTGTTGCTTATTCGAGGTTAGAATGTTCTATGCACCGAACCTTCTATGCCAATTTTCCCAGACCGCAAGACATTCTTCTTCAATTGAGTAATTTCTCTCCGCCTTGGACAGTGTCCGACTTGCATAGGCGATGACTCGCTCAGTGCCTCCTTGCACTTAACCCAGTACCGCCCTGAGTCCTGCACTACTAGCTTCTGTGTGAATCTTGGTTTCTGCGTCCTATTCAAAGGGTCTAAGAACAGGAGAAGTCTAGCGTATTCGCTTCAGCCTGCGAATGCCTGCTGTTGCTCCTCGGCCCATTCAAACATCTCGGCATCTTTCGTAAGGTTTGTGAGCGGTGCAGAAATCCTTGCGAAATCCCAAACAAACGTCGAAAGTAGGCACAAAGTCCAAAGAATCTTTGCATGGCCTTTTTGTCTGTCTGCGCTGGAAATCCCGCGGCTGCACGAGTTTTCTTGGGGCCTGGGCAGACGCCAATGTTACTAACCATGTGGCCTAGGAACATCAACTCGTCAGAGGCGAAAGAACAGTCTGACGGCTTGAGTGTGAGTCCGGCGGACTGCATGGCTTGGAGAACAGCTCGGAGTCGTCACAAGTGCACGTCGAAGTAACTTGAAAATGCTATGACGTCGTCGAGGTCGACAAGACAGGTCTGCTACTTCAGTCTCGCCAGTACGGTGTCCATGACACGCTGGAAAGTTGCTGGCGCCGTGCATAGTCCGAAGGGCATTACCTTGAACTCCTACAGTTCATCCGGCGTGACGAAGGCTATCTTCTCTCGGTCCTGTTTGTCAACTTCGATCTGCTAGTAGCTGCTCTTCAAGTTCGATGAAAAATACCGAGAGTGACACAGCCAGTCTAGCATTTGGTCGATGCAAGGAAGTAGATAGATATCTCTTCGTCACTGTGGTCAGCTGCCGATAGTCCCCGCAAAACCAAAGCGTTCCGTCTTAACCAGTACTACTGATGAGGCCCACGGATTGCTTGAAGGCTGGATTATATCGTTGTTCCGCATTTTCATGTACTTGCTCCTGAATGACCCCCTTTTCTTTTATGGAGACTTGGTATTGTGACCGATGCACAGGGAGCACGTCATCCTCGGTAATGATGCAGTGCTTCTCAACGGTGGTGGTTTCGCTCACCTTCGACGACGTCGCAAAGCAATCCCGGTATTCGGCGAGGAGGTTAATCAAGCGCCGTCGTTTCGGGTCTGGAAGCTCGGGTCAGTGTCGAGCTGTGCGGGAGACATACCGTCTTGCTGAGGTGACGAGGACTCTTCAGTTCTTGCGGTGATTTCGGCTTAGTTCCGGAGTTCCTCGACATGGCCCACAGTGATATCTTTCAAGGGGTGTTGCGTTTCTTGTCGGAAGTTCGTCATGAGGACCGCAGTGCGCCCATCCTGAAGTTCAGTTATTTCTCCTGTGATGCCTATTCGTTTTCCCAGGAGCAATTGAATGTTGCCTTCCAGAACAACTTCTCCGCAGGTAGCTGAATCTGCTACGACGGGTACAACAACATGATTGTGGCGGCAGGTTCACGTGGTCGGCAGATACTCGGACGGTGGCTGACGCTGTTTGGGGTTTTTCTGAAGGCGGAACAGGTGTCCGCAACGTCAATCTGTTCTCTCCAAGGTCGATGACGGCGCCGTATTCACACAAAGTCCATGCCGAGAATGACGTCTCTGGCACAGTCTTGTAGAACGACGAATTTTACAAGACACGTCTCGCCGTGAATTTTGACGCAAGCAGTGCATCTTTTGACAGGCGTGATGTGTCCTCGAGCGGTTTGTATCTGTGACCCATCCCACAGCATCGTCACTTTTTGAAGGCGGTGAGAGAGTCTTCCACTCAAAACTGTGTAGTCTGCTCCGGTGTCCACAAGTGCTGATGCGTCGTGGCCCTCAGTAACGTTTAGGTTGTTGCGCACTGTTTGAGGAGCGTCATTGCGATACGTGGCTTTGGAAGAGTGGATGTGCTCCTGCGTTCTTGGAGGCTCTTGACTTCAATCGTCTTCGGCAACACCACCTCCAGGCGTTGCCGCAGCTAGTTTTCCTGGCTCCGGAAGTAGATTTTGAGTGGGGGGGCTGAAGTCAAGCATTTTGTTTTTGCATATTTTATTATAGGAGACAAGAACTGCAGCCAAATTTCTGTAATTTTATTTTTACTTACTGTTTATTAAAATATCAAATATTATTTGCATGAAGTTCCTTACTTAGCATGTGCAATCACTTTTCCTTCCTGCTTTATAAGAACAGTAGGGAGTTTTAATGGCTCGTACGCAACACAGTTGTGGGTCAGAAATGCACACGCGTAGAATGCAATACAGTTGAACCTCGATTTAGCGAAGTCGCCGGGACCCCCTAATTATTTCGCTAAATCGGGAACTTCGTAGAGTCGAGAAAGACATTCTTCGGGATAGGCTGCGCGGGGAATCCGAATTTGCTCGTTAAATCGGGTTTCGTTAAATTGAGGTTCAACTGTACTGCTTTTTTGCGCATGCACATTCTCACCCTCAAAGCTTTTACGTACGATCCACCAAATCTCACTAATATGGCAAAAACACTTACGCACAGTGCTTCAGACAATTTTAAAATTCCTACGGGGATACACAGCATTGCAAAACTGAGTTTGCAGAGAATCACGTTTATTATTCTTGAAATGCTCATTCAAAAAGACATCCACACTATGAAATGAACAAGTAAACCAAGATAATTACATATATACAATGACATCTTAATGCATATTTTGAAAATGTGCACAAAAGCGTGCTGAAGGAAACAGATCCACGTGTAGGCCCCAAAGCCACGTGCGTTGATCGTCTCGAAGAAGACTAAAGGTCGCCAATCGCTCGGCGGTCCTGGAGACAAATTTTTTGATGATGTCGTCCAGGTTGAGCTCGACACTCTTCCTTTTTGAATGCGCAAAATGAGGAGGCATGTTAGCCTCCCCTGAATCATGCGGCTGCATAGATGCATTTTAATGCGGCATAAGGCACTAAACGAGCGCTCCCCCGAAGCGACAGATGCAGGCTCAGAATGAAGAAGTTTCATATATTTTACGACTTGGTCCAGGAGGTCACGAATTTCGTCGGATTTTGCCTGTAGTGTCCTCAATATGAAGTCAATTGTGAGGGAATCAAGGTTGCTTAAAAGAGTCGGCAAAAGTAAAAACTGCGCAGAGTCGGGCCAGGTCAAAATCACATGCATGCAGCTCCTATAGGGCCTTTTTCAGGTCATCTGTAGTGAACTGTCTTCCCCCATCAGCGTTAAAATGCTCTCTAGTTTTACTAGCCTGCTTCATACCAGGCTATTCAAACCGCCGTCGAGTTTCACTCGGAATGCAGTCTATAGCCTCCAAGTACTCCTTCCGTAACGCTGCCTTGCAATCGAGTACAACTGGTAAAGAAGGTTTGTTGCTCATTTTGAGCCTTTTTGGCGGTTTTGTTGGCTTTGCGCTGCGCAGGTCCTTCAAACTAGCCGCATTGCAGTTGAGCTCGCGCAGTCCCACAACTCTTCAAACGCGACATCAGACCGCAGATGGGACATTGCCTCTGATACCTGCGGCGCAAAACGTTGAACGTTGCAGTACCCTCGCAGGCTCTTCGCATGGACCGAACATAGCTATAGCAATGTTTATTCCTAGCAGTGTTTCAAACATTTTCAGAAGCCTCCCATAACCGTTCAAAATGGCCCTGCTGTTGTCTGCAATCGAATATTCTGTTTGTAGCAGCTCGTTCAGTGTCTCCTGAACTAGGTTTTCAGCGAACCTTTTCATTGACTTCATTCTGACAGTCCACCTTGTTGGGCAAAGCGGAAGAAGGTTATTTGGCGTTGATCCGGCCTCTTCTGCCGCCTCGCTGACTGGAGTAATTACAATAGATGAATAAACAGCTTTGCGTTTCTTCGAAGTCGGAGGGGGGCCTCAGCCCCGTCCTGAGAAATCTTGGGGGGAGTCTGGACCCCCCCTGCCCCCCCCCCCCCCTCCGGTTCTGGAGTCCCTGGGATACAGGCTCTGTCGTCGGGGTCGTGGCACTGGACACGCTGATCGAACGTCTTGGTGATGGTGAGCGGGATTCACAACAGAGAGGCGGTGGATTCACAACAGAGAGAGGTGAGGATGGCTAACATCGGAGGTACTCTTCGATGTTGTGAGGGTGTTCGCCGTACCTCGGGCGTGGTCGTCCAGGTCGCACCCACGCAGCCCAAGTCGGCAGTAGGAGCATCCACGATAGATGTGGTTGGCTTCCTTGCAGATGTAGCAGAGCGGGCGTCGGTCGGCTGTTCGCCACAGGTCAGTCTTTCTTGACAAAGCTTTTTCTCGGCGGACGTGCGCCGAATCTTCCTGGTGTCGGGGATACTGCGTGGCGAGGGAGCTTCATGTCGGGGGGCTGGCTTGTACGGACGCGGAGGTGGTGGTGTTTGGCAGACCACTGCGGCGTAACTAATTGATCAGTGATCTCCTCCGGTGCTGATACGGTGACAGGAGCCTAAGGCTGGAAGGCTTGGTGAACCTCCTTTCGCACGACTTCGGTGAGTGAGAGAGAGGACGGGCGATCAGCAGCGGTCTTCCCGGACGATGTCGCAGACAATTTCCCGAAGTCTGTCGGCACCGGCACTGGTTAGGTCCAGTCGGAAAGATGTTACGATTGGAGGAGCAGTCACGCCAGCAAGTCGATGGTAATGGCTTGCACAAGACGACAGCGCGTGCTCGATGTTGCTGGCTGCAGTCACAAGACCGTCGACGGCTGTCGGGATTGCGAACGAGGACTTCGAAAATTTCACCCTTCACGCCATCCTTAAGGACGCAAAGTTTCTTTCCCTCAGCTGCCTCTGGATCGGCTCGGGTACTGAGGCCCATGACATCTTCAAGAAAGCTGGTCATGGTATCGTTGAGGCCCTGCACCCTTCTATTTGGAGAAAGTCCTCCGTTCACTGTCGATGGTGGTGGTTGATGAACGTTTGCTTCAATTCGGTGGGCAGGACTTCCATGTAGTGAAAGAGGCTTCGTGGTTATCAAACCAGTGCCTCGCAGTGCCTTCAAGCGAGAGGTAGAGGTTGTGGAGGCACTGCTCAGTCGTCCATTCGTTGTGGCGGGCTACGCTTTCATAGTGTTGCAGCCAATCCTTGATGTCCTCTTGGACCTCACCGAAGAAAGGCGTTGGAGTCCGGGGTGCGATAGGCACGTATACGACGGCGGGGCAACCCGGGTCTGCAACAACTGGTTGTCCATCGTCGGCCTCGTTGGTTGCGTGTTCTTGAGTGGCAAAAGTCAGAATTCCGGGGTTAGGCCTTGGGTGCAGCGGCTTCCTTGGGTCTTGGTAGTTTGTGCGGATGGTACTCTTGAGTGGGGGACGGGGCTTTGGCTGTGAAGCCTCGGAGGGGTACGCTTCATGGGCTGCGTTAGCCCGCACCTCCACCAGAATTTCACGAATGACGATTGATGAGGCGATGAAAATTGAAGCAAACTAAACGATTAATGGGGCAAACTTGTGCCCAAAACAAAATAGAAAAAGACTAGCGTCGCAGGCGGCGATGACGGAAGAACCGCAGGATCAAACGCGGGTGGGGCTATTTTGCGGCAGCTGGCACAACAGCCCGGGGAAAAAATGCCAGCAATTTCGGACGGCGCGTGTATCACTGGAGATCGTGTTAACCCCCCGCCTGCGTTCGCGCCGCTTCGCAGCAACAGTCTGCGGCTGCTCATTAGTGGGCGTTCGCTAAAACGTCATTCGATCAAGTGAGTGCCTCCCGTCCTCCACTTACCCCACTGTCCTCCACTTACCGTTTAGTTCAGCAAAGTTTCGTAGACAATATTCGTTTTTTTTTTTTTTTCATTGTTAATTGTAGAAAACAAATGTAAATATCGCCAAATGCCTCAGCAAAAAAAAAAAAAAAAAGAAAGAAAATTAAGCGTTGCAGGGGACTCCAAACCCTGGCCCGCTGGCCAAATCCGGCCCGCGGAGGCTTTCTGACCGGCCCGCGGCTGGCCATGGTGCTTATATTGAGCTCCGGCCCACGGCCCGCTACCAGTATAGGCCCGCTGCTACCAGTGCGGGCACAAGTGCGCGTAAAGACGCGACGGCGCGACGAGCACCGAACATACCGGAAAGAGAGAACACCTCATCGTATTTCTCGCTCGACGCCGAAGCGAAAAAGGCATTTTGAATGCTCGGTTCACACGAGAACTGACAGTGCGGTGGAAGCTGCGTGTTCGCCGGACCAATCAACTGCATGTCTCTAATCGCCAGATCTCGCTCTCCACTCGTGAATAATATGCAGAGAGGGTGTGCTCACGTGGCAAAAGACCGGGAGTTGACTGGTTTAGCGGGTATGCAGCTTTCAGTGCACTGTCAGCTTACGGGAGGACGGAGGATAGAAGAATCTCAAACGCGGCTCCAGCCGCGCAAGCGGTGCGTTGGGGAGGGGGGGGGGGGGGGGGGGCTGTACGATTCTTCAGCAGGCACTCTGTGGGAGATATGTGGACATGTCGTGTGTTTTAAAAGCTGTGGTTTCAGCCGTGAATTACATAAGGTCGCATGGGCTTAATCATAGCCAGTTTCGTGAATTCCTAAAAGATGGTGAATCGGAGTTTGTAGACGTTTGGCGTGCGATGGCTGAGTTGCGGTAAACTGCTTTCGCGTTTTTTCAACCTTAGAGAAGAAATAAGGAAATTTCTCGCAGACAAGAAGCGGCCCGAACCGCTGCTTTCGAACAGTAAGTGGCTTTGGAAATTGTCGTTCTGTGTAAACCTGACGGAGCACGTGAATAAGCTGAATGTGAGATTGCAAGGCGAGACACGTCTTATTCATGACGTATCCATGGATATTAAAGGATTCAGGGTGAAATTACAGCTCTTCGAAAGACAAGTGTGAAACCAGACCTGGGATCACTTCCCCTATTGTGCAAAGCTCCGTACAGAGACTGATGTGGAATTCCCCTCATTCTTCGCAATGGAAATCCTCAGATACCTTCAGAGGCAATTTTTCGAACGGTTTTCTGACTTCGATAGGAGAGTTAGTTTGTAGTTTGACTTACGGTTTGTAGTTTAATTATTCAGAATGGTAGTTTGACTTACAGTCAAACTACATTTTGAAGGAAAACTACAAGGTAGGAAATTTTATACAGTTTTACAAATCCTTGGGCTCTGAGCAATTTCCAAACCTGAAATAAACTGCTTTTTTGCACTACATACCTTTGTGAGCAGACATTTTCAAGGATGAAGAACGTAAAATCCAAATACAGAGCTAACGTGTCTGTTGAACACTTGAAGTCCCTCCTAATTATTGGCTCATCAAGCTTGAAGCCGCAGTTCAGCGAAATAATAAAGCCGAAGGATCAGCTACACCGCTCACATTAGTCCTGCACCTCATGTCCGAGTAAATGTGTCGAAATTCTGATGCATTCCGGCTCAAATACTGCTTAGTGTTTTGTGGCATATAGTCGTATGTTGTCATCATCAGGTTCACCGTGCTTAGTCTCCTGCTTCATATCTGTAACTACGTTAAAATTCCTTTGCGTTTTCGTGTATATTGTGATATGAGTCATGTGTGATAACTATTGCATATTGTCATCACAGTTTTACCGTTCTCGTTAGTTTTTTTATCTGTGCGAATATTCCAGAGCTCATATGCGCTTTGATTTGTGCCTGGTGGGTTATCTGGGTGTCTCACTTATCGTATGTCACAATTACCTATATGCTGAATTTCGAAATAAAGTATATGTATTAATCCACCCTTGATTGCTTCTCGTTTTTACTCTAACTTGAGTTCCTCTATTTAAATGCTCATCAGGGCTTATTAATATTGTTTTTAATGATTTATAACATGTATTTGTTTTCCGGCCCTCGAGACTGCGAGAGGTCCCCAATCCGGCCCCTTGGCCAAAAAAAAAGTTTGGAGACCCCTGCGTTATAGGGATTTGTCATAGAATTCGACTATTATTATTATTATTATTATTATTATTATTATTATTATTTATTTATTTATTTTTTGGAGTTCTCGCGAGGAAGCGCATCCGATCGCCGGACGCTCCTTTGCCCCGCGCGTTGAGCGCCAGGGTGGTTCGGGCCTCGTTCGCTTCGCCCGCTTTCTGTTTTATGGCCCCCTGGCCCCTCCCTCGTCCCGAAGACATTTCTCGCGAGGTTGCTCCGTTTCACCTTCCGTCCGAGCACAGGGAACGCTAGGAGCCATCCCAGCCAATCCAGCGTGGAGAGAGTTTTGTGTGACCTTGAGCTCCCTGTGTCGCCCCGCCCCACCGGCAGGTCACGCGACTTTCTCCCGGCGCTGGATCGGCTGGGATGGCTCGTGGCGTCCACTGCGCTCGGTCTGAAGGTGAAACGGAGAGTTGGTAGCAATGGGCGACTCGCTTCCCGGAATGTTGGGAATAGCTTCCAGATGTCGGAGTGGGGGTGCTCTTTATGGTTAGCTGGGGTAGGCTCACTGCGGGGCTTGCCAGTGTGACGTGTTTTTTCTTATTTTTTTTATGTATTTTGTTGTTACAACTGCAGAAAAACATTTTTTTTTTTGGGGGGGGGGGGGCGAGGGAAAGTGGGGTCTGTAGCTAGAATTTGGGAAAGTAAGGACCTCGGCTTGATTCCGAGCCGAGTCAAGGGAGTGTGCGCGAAGACTTGGCCGGGGGGTGAACGCAACGCGAAGTTTGGGCGGTACTGCGGTAGCGACGTAAGGCTGAGCGCGGGAGGTGTTTGGGCTCCCTGGTCCAAGCGCTGCTGTGGGCGCCCAAGTGTGTGTGCGTTCGTGGGTGAGTGCCTGCGCCGAGGAGCCACGCCGACAGCACCCAAGCGCACATCGACCTCCCGAGTTCGGTCGACATCGCAAGAGGCCGCGTCACCCCCATATCACTCACCGGACTCAGGTTCGCGCCACTCACCCCCATATTACTTTGTATAGTTTATCCCCCTTTTAATTGTTTTTTTTCTTCTTCCTTTGAGTTTGCAGAAAATGTTCTTTGAACAAGCGCCGTGTTTCCATGATAAGTCGCGCCTGAGCGCTTTCTCTGTGGGGCGGTCCGTTGTGCCTCGCTGTCGGGAGTTTTGTTTGTTTTGTTTTATGTCTATCGGATTTTCAGTAAACCATCCTGTGGTTGGAAAGAAAGGAGTCTGTGTTGTTCCTTCTTCCCTCACTGTGAGTCCGTCACCAGGGCGTAGACCTATCGTCCGGTTAGCGGTCCTATCAAAATTATAAATTTGTTTGCATAGGATATCTTTTTTTTTTTTTTCACCGAACCTGTAACAGGATTGAACCAGTGTCGCCAGTGTTCTACTGATTATGAAACAGACACCTTACCACTGCGCCACTTTACAACTTCGAATTGCTGTTTTCACAATTTGTTTTATACGAGACCGATATGGGACAACGGCCGGCATTTCTTTTCCCTGGTGTGCCAGCTACCAGCAGAATATCCACTTCCAATCAAATGCTGGGGCGAGACTGACCCCGGCTCGCAACACGGAGCTCCTTATGTACACAAGTGGGCTCCTGAAAAAATCAGCGTAGGAGGTTCGGCCCATAGAACATTCAAACAACAAATAAGCAACAGGGTTCTCGAATTTACCAGAACTCAAAATTTACAGAAATAACAAGAGGGCGCGCCCGCTCCCAGGCATCAAACCTCGAGCCCCTTGCGTAGGATTTAAAGATGATAAACATTCGGCCATGAGCGCTTGGTCGGCGACGCGCGTGACAATAAGGTGGAATTGTTTGCAGTCATATGAACGTAAACGGTTGAGTATATGGTACTGGTGCGACCATATGAATGAATATAGTTTTGTATGGGCTAGACTATACAACCATACGGAACCACATGTGTATGGTATGGCTCGGTATGGTTCAGTCATATCCAACTATACGGAACCATATGTGTATGGTATGGCTCCGTATGGTTCAGCCATATCCAACTATAAGGAACCATATGTGTATGGTATGGCTTCTTATGGTTCAGCCATATCCAACTATACGGAACCATATGTGTATGGTATGGCTCGGTATGGTTCAGCCATATGGAACCGTATGAATCCATACCATGCCATACGGTTGGCCATATGGAACCATATAGATCCATACTATTCCATATGGTTTGCCGTATGGGTTCATATAGTTTTTTTCAGTAGGGTAAGCAACTTAAAACCCTGTTTTGTTCAACTTGGTCATAGTCGGTTGCAACAGTGTGAACCAGCTTTAACACCTTAGGTGAATGTAATCAACAGTAGCTTCAGGATAAACTTGCGCATTGTACTACCCCAAAGTATTTTGACCACATCTCCGGTGTTGATTCTTGATTTCTATCCCAGCACTACAGAACACGTCAAAAGGCTTGTTGATTGTTGTGCATGTGCCTATCAAGCGAGCTGTGCTATTTCTAGGTTGTGTTTAATTTGTTTTGAAGTTCCCGGGATCTTTTAAGGCACCGGTAGGTATCTAAGCTCCACATGCACACTGTTCTTAATACAATTACTTCATGCAGAAGTTAATTTTTCTTATTTGGTTGAGTTTATTGGGGGTATCGTCATGGTCTTTGCACTGTCGACGACAAGAGAAGTGTCATGTTGCACATGTTCTTTTGTTGATCCGTGAAGCAAGTTCTGGTTTCTTTTTTGTTCCAGAATGTCAGTCTGAGTCTTATTCATGATGTTGCAGGAAGTCTGTATGATGACGAAAAAACTGCAGGTGACTAGAAGCTGCCGATGAGCTGCCAGTCCGGATGGCAGCTATCAACACGGCCAGGGCCTGCAGGCGCATCAGCCCTCCCCCCGTTCCTCTACTGTCATTGGAGACAGGATGCTTTGTAAAAGGTGAAGCAGGGCCCTTGCACTGCTTCCACAGCGCCCTGCTGGATTTATCTCACATTTTGATTTTCAAAACAAACAACATTACAAACTGTAAAGTACCGAACAAACGCCCACTCTAAATTGGAGAAAATCATAGAGAGCTGGGGGTTGATCACTTGGTAGGTACGATAGTTGGTAAGTGTTCGTGGTCTCTTGCTTGGTCTGTGCACGGAATTACGAATAGCTGCATTTGCGGAGCTAGTTAATTATGCAAACACAAAAAACAAAGCGTGACCTTTTTTTTCTTTTTTTTTTTTTTTTACAAAGAAGCATTCTCAAAAGTGTTTGATCAGCATTGCCTGTTAATAAAGCCTTCAATTTACTCTTCTGAGTTAGAACAAAAGAGCAACCCATCTTTTCTTCTACACCACTTTCTGTGGCAATAAAAAGAAAGCTGGGGGGGGGGGGCAGGCAGGTGCAAATGGCTCTGTGTTAGCGCACCACGTAGTTCTGAACTTCTTTTGGTCTCGGTTTGAGTTTGGGTTTTGGCATGTCAACCACGCAGTTGCTAGAGTGCATCTCTTTTGTACGAGGATTGCAGTTGAGGGAGTTGAATTGGAATTGCCGAGCATGGCAGGCACATTCACATCTCTTTACTTTCGGGTTATTCTGCACTGCCCGAAGGCATTATTGCAAGGGGGGGGGGGGGGTGAGGGGAGGGGAGGTATGTAGTCAGTCGTGAAGGTAGAAATACGCCCGTGCATATGTACAAAAAAAAAAAAACAAGAAATGCAGGCACACAGGTAAACACATTCAAAAACAAAAGCGAGCCCAGAATAAGATAAGAGCCACATTGGTTGCTCACATTCTATAGTCGGTGACAGGTCAATAAGGAAGTGGAAGCTGCTCCCACCTTTTTCCACTATAGCAGACTGAACCCTGGAGAGGAGGTGCCCTCCTTTCCAGCGTTTGCTCTGCTAAAGGGGAAAAAGTTGGGAGGAGCTTTCGCTTCATTCTTGACCTGTCAGCGACTATAGGTACCTGCCAACGTTCCATGTTTTTGGACGTAAGCCAACACTTTGACCAGTAGGAACAATTGGGCTGTTGTATATTGGGTGTATCAAGGAGCGGCCAGGCTCTTTAAATCGACTGCAAAATTCGGTTTCTTAACCTATCGCACTACGACTTTGTGCAGCGTTGCTCAGGGATGGTGCATTTTTTTTTTTGTAAAATTTACAAAGAGCGAACTTACCTGAGGAATAAGTGAAGAAAAAAAAAAGGCTTAGCTCCTATGGAAATGCGACGAAGCCAAAGGTCTTCAAATATAATGGCGCCGTTTCACTAGAGAGACAAAAGATGGCGCAAGGGGTCACGACGCCAACTGCGCCAACGTACGAGCATACGGCGCCGAAAGCTGGCGTCTTTAGCAGACAATCTTTTCGCCTCAAAAGTGGCACGATCTTTTCTGATATCAGTTGCCAATGCATTATTTTATAATCCTTACTGATAAAACATATTGAATGGACACATAATCGATTAGAAAAGTGGTTTGTTGGGATATTTTGACCGTTTTTTTCGGAGTACCGATGTCATCTCAAATCAAATCAAATCAGTTTATTTTCACCTTGTACAAAGATGAAGGAGCTGTGGAAAAAAGCTGCAGCATTGCAGCTTGACGAGTCCACAGACCCTTAGTTTTGGCAGCTAAGCATCATCCTGCTAAAGTACTTACAAAAGAGAGAAAAAAAAGAGAACAACAAAAGAAAAGGGCGGGAAGGAAAGTAATCTTAACAATACATTGCAACAACAGACTCACCAAAGAACAAAACAAAAAAAACATTGTGATTATAAATGTTTAGGGCGCACACAATTAAACAAAAAACAAACCGTAAAAAATCATACTCTGTCAGTTTCATACATTCTACAGAGTTCACTGTACTTACAGGTAAATAAATCAAAATGCACAAGATGATATTCATTTAATAAAGACGGCAGTATGAAACTTAGGCAATCTTTTCCATAGTTCGAACGAGTTGTATGTACCACCCAATTTTCTCTATGTCTTGTTGAGTAACTAATTATGTTCTTTATTTGAAGATGAGCCAGATCACGTAAGTTAGTAATATTGTTTCGTGTTTCTATTTTATACCTGGTACTTAATCGATATCTATACAAGTTAAATGCACTAATCACATGGGAGCGGTGGAACAAGTTAGTACTTGGCGCTCCATAAGGCTCATTGTAAATATGACGAAGACATTTTTTTGTAATATATGAACACGTTGAAGGTTTGAAATTGTTGTTGTTCCCCATACCAATTGACAGTAGTTTAAATGAGAGTAGAAGAGCGAATTATTAAGGAGTAACTTACTTTTTGTGGAAAGAAGGTATTTAATACGACCTATAATGCCTGTGATCTGAGCTATCTTAGTTACTATATGGCGTATGTGGCTATCCCACGACATAGTGGAAGAAAATACGACGCCAAGGCACTTAAAATGTTCAACAATTTCTATAGAACGTGAATTTAGGATGATATCTTTATGTACTGGAATTGTCTTGTTTTTTTTTTGGTCTGAATATGACTGCTTTAGTTTTTACTTCATTTATCTGCATGGAATTAGAAACTGACCACTTTTCTATTGCTTTCATTGTAAAATTACATTTGTCTACAAGTTTGTGGATGTCATTACCAGAAAAGAAAATACTTGTGTCATCCGCGTATATTATGAATTTGGCAGTAGGGTTGATGTTCACAATGTCATTAAGATAAATGCTTTGCAGTTCCTTGTTACCGTGCCTGTTTTTGTTTCTGCGACTGTCGCCGCCTGCGGAATGCACTCTACTTTTGAGTTGAAAAGATTGTCTGCTAAAGACGCCAGCTTTCGGTGCCGTATGCTCGTTCGTTGGCGCAGTTGGCATTGTGGCCGCTTGCGCCATCTCTTGTCTCCCGTGCGAAATGGTGCCGTATTGTTTGAAAACCTTTGCCTTCGCCGCATTTCCATAGGAGCTAAGCCTTTTTCTTTCTTTACTTTTTCCTCAGGTAAGTTTGCTCTTTGCAAATTTTACAGAAAAGTGCACCATCTGTGGGCAACGCTGCACAAGTCATAGCGCGATAGGTTAAGAAACCGAATTTTCCGGTCAATTTAAAGAGCCTGGCCACTCCTTGATACACCCAGTAGTTACCACATATGTGTGCAGGTCACTCATGCAGTTGTTATTGACCATTGGTACCCAACTCAAACTCGTGCGGGGTGTCTATGAACTGGAAAAATGGTAATGTTGAGGAAGTTGGCGATTGCAAAAGCCTGAAGATTTCCACCCTAATTACCATCGATCAGGGATATTCAGCCTTCCTTTGTCTGAATGTCAGCAAAAGACATGTGTGGTGCGACACATAAACCTTCCTACTCAGGAACTCAGCCAGCTTGCCTATGTAAATCTCTGCTTGGAGACTATAGAGTTTTGGGAGAATCCAGAGATACAATTTCATCTCGAAATGTATGAAAAACACAAACTTCTGTAATCGAAATGAAGTGCTGCTGCTTATGGCAGTGCTGCTTAAGGCAGATTTGTGGAATGGTTTCATAGTGCGACAGGTTGTCTCTAGAGCTACCCATTTGCTCCTTAATGGACTTTCCATGGGATTTTTTACAGGCTGTGAACATCATGGCTATTGAGGTAGTTTCTGCTGCGGGGAAGAGAATATCCCTCAGCTTGACAGTCCACAGAAGCTTTAGCAGCCAGGATTTTGGATGTTGCGAGAGCAATGACGTTTGCCTTTAACTCACATTTTTTTGCCAGAAGTTTTACAACCAACCGCCAGGGTTGTCTCATCCGACAGCAGGACATGCCGGCTACTGTGGCGTCATTTAATGCTGTCGCTTAGAGACCAAATTTAATGAGTGGGTGGTATAGAATGCTAGAACGCAGAGGTGCATTCCAGACACCATGCTGTAGCATCTGCTGCTGGGATGTTCTGATTGGTTCTCATTGCAGTCATTACAATTTTCAGATTGTTTCTTTTCTTCAGTGGGAGCTCATGAAGGTGGCACTGTGCACAGAGGGACAGAGTGGCTGACAGTGGGCTGCCCAAGACAACCTGCTGGCTCTCGTGACCATCTCCGAAAGCCTCTGGATGGGCTAATTGACAGGCGTGCCTGGACATTTATAAACGGTAAACACAATCTAGACTACCTTTGAATTACGCCTTGGTCTAACTGCTGTTGCCAGGATACCGTGTTTGGCTGCTAGAATTGAACTGGATATGCTAAGCGGCACATGTTGCCAAGTAGGGACACGCTGGGACGCTTATCCACAAACTGCACTTCCCAGTCCATGAGCCACCAAAGACCCAGCCAAAGAGATCCCGAGTCAAGTCAAAGTTTTCTGTTAATCTTGCTAGTAGCAGCGTCGTAGTCGTTAATTAAAATGTCGGCGTTGCCCCCCTCATTGCGGCGCACCGAGCAAAGCAGAGCGAAAGAACGGAGATAAAGACTACCAAAAGTGACGTCATTAGCAGGGTCCGACAACCCTTGCTTGCCAATAGGCTGACTTGGGGATGCCAACGATGATGTCACGAAGCTTTGGACAGGTTACATGTGGAAGAAAGGCTCACTGCATGCCCTGCTATAATTGCTGCACATATTCAAAATCAATGCAGTTTACGTTGACTTTTGCCCAAGTTTAGTGCGATTACTGAATTAACGAACCAAAATGCTATGTAAGTCTGCTCCTAACTCAGATTTCTTACAAAGTGCTTCAAGCTCTCTTTAATGCTAGTTTGACTTATTTGCGCAAGCCTGTGCCAGTGCACAAACTGGAGCCTATACATATCTGTACTATTTTACATTTAATGCACTGCCAAAGGAAAAGGTTCAGATACAATTAAGCCTAAGAAGCTAAACCATTAATTTGAATGTGACATACAGTAAACTCTCATTATTTCAAACTTCAGGAAGCGACGAATTTTGCATGAATTATCAAAAGCTCAAATTATCAGAAGTTCATCTAAATATGTTGCAAGATAAATTATGATTTTCTATATGGATGGCTACACATACAAAACAGATATTTCATGATTTCCTCTGCACAGGCCCAATAATCATAAGCTGGTATGCCATTCATGAAACATTGGTAAAATTTATGACACAAGTTTATTCGACCCTCAAAAATGTTGTTTATCGGGGACTGCTTAGACAGCGCATGACACCTCAAAAACAGAATTAAGTTTATACAACCAGAACAAACGTTGTCTATTAAGGACTGTTAAGCAGGGAGCCATGAGTAATGGAAACGGGCATTGTGCTGCAGTTTCTATAGCAACTTGCGTGAACACTGCGATATAAAGCCATGCCGCCACATCACAGCATCCTTGCAAATTGATATGGAAACTGCCGCGCGGCGCCCGTTTTTGCCGCTCATGTGTCCTCTGCTTCAGAGACGTATATAGAGATAGTTTAACCATTCATTTGGATGTATAGAAGGCAAATGAGGAGGCGCCTTTCGCTTAAGGTGGGCTGGGCGTGTTCCAGAGCATTTTCACAAATTCGTATGTGGCCAACCAGCAGCCGCGCATAATATCCTGGCAGTGGTTGTGAGAAACAACATTAATGAGCTCGTCGGAGTAACTCTCGGTGACTGGAATGCAGTGATGTTTTGGATCCTGGTCATGCAAAATCACGGTGGAAGATATAGAAAATATAAAAAACGTGCGCAACCAGCTGAACGATTGACGTAATCCGTACACCAGGCGTCGAAGCGGTCAGACTCCATTTGAGCAAAGCAGAAATCAAGCGGAACATTAGTTTCCTACTTCTACTTGCATAACCATAATCGAAACAGTGCGTGCACCATATTTTCAACCATGGAGAGTTACTACAATTAACTCTTAGGCACTTATCAAAACCGTTTCTCGCTACCATAGCTAGGGGATTATTTTCAGCTTCAGGTTGGCCAAGAGAGATTGTCGAACCCTCTCTCTGCGTCTGATGGAGGCCTTGGCTCTGCTTGCTCCTTTCATATACCAAGATCTATATGTACGGCTCTGCTCTGGTTTAGCCCTGTAGAGTGTGCTTTTTACTGAGCACCAGTGCTCCGCAGGAAAACAAAGCCTGTGAAAGCAAGCTTCACAGGTGCTGCTTCTCCGCAGTGCACCGGTGCTCGGAAAGAAGTGCGCTCAACGGGGCCTCGAGAACAAAAAGTATGAATTACACGAAAACGTTGTTCAAATTAAGCGGCTTATGAATACATTGAAAACGTAGCGGGACAGCCCAAGTTTTGAAATTTGTTTGACTTAACCAGGGGTATTAAATCTCCGAGTTTGTATTATCGTGAGCCTACTGTATACTTTAATGGAGATATGGCTCACTTGATTGTGCTTAATATCACTAAATGGTTATGCAAATTTTAATTTGCTAGTTTTATTTCTCAAGCACTTGTTGTGTTGGGTATTCATATCAATGCAAATTTTTACTTTGATTCAATTTATGGGAGGTTTGTTTTATATCATGTGCAGTAGAAACGTGGGGAGCTGGGCTAGGTAGTAAAGACGTTGCTTGCTGATGTTAACCATGTATGTCATATACAGCTTGTTGTGATTGTGTATTGATTTCGAATCCTCTTCTGCTCTTTATTTCAGGCTGCTGTTATATGCTCCATGAAGATATCGAAGAGGTCTTCAATTGAAGGACAACTATAAGCACAAACATGGAGGGGCATCTAGATGGCGAGCGCAAGGACAACTGTAATGTAAAATTTCTCCCAACTTAAAGCCCAAGGCATGCCTTCTTCCAATAAAGGCATTGTGGCAAAACTTCTTAATTGGTTCGTTTGTTCAGCTGTCATCTCTACGAACAGCTGATCTCACACAAACAAAATCCTGGCAATGAGTAATAGAGGTTGTGTGCTCTTTTTCTTGTTGAACTCTTGTTGTTTTGTGTAAGGATAAAAAATTATACGAGTTAGTATATTGAATGACAGAGCCTATGAACTCTCCATACCATTCTTTAAATAATTAAAAGCGCCGAAAAAAACAAGGACAAAGAAGTGGAACGACACAAGGCGCTCGTACCAGTTCATACCTCAAAACTCTCCATACCAGTTCATACCTCAAAAGTTTCATGTGACTTCGGCTTGCTTGAACATGGAAGCTGTTTGCACTAAATAACGGAGCACTAGACCTTTCTGTCTTGAAGCCCATAGCTACGAGCCATCCGCACCAATCCTGCACCTCCGATACGTCAGGTGACACCCCTGGCAAAGGTATAGCCCTTCCAGGGAAGTCGCCTGATGTATCGGAGGTGCGGGTGGTACGGATGGCTCGTAACTTTTGCCTTATCTAAGGCCGAAAGGTATACTGCTTTATTATTTAGTGCCAACAGCTTTCATAATTCCTACGGATAGCCCCCCGTAGTCAGCTACAGACATTCCGTCATTTTACGAAATTATGTGCCTTGTTTTACAGACTGTCCAGTTTCTAGATTACGGGAAATCTTGCTGGCAATATAAAACCAGCAACTTTTACCAATAAAATGGGAAAACGGATAACTGTCTGTTAAGTGGAATATAGACGTTCTGTCATTTTACAAAATTATATGCCTTGTTTTTAACAGACTGTTCGGTTTCTAGATTACGGGAAACCATGCTGGCACTATGGAACCTGGAACTTTTACCCATAAAATTGAGTGAATTTTTTTTTGCAGTGCTCCCATACCCCTTGTCCAAGTCAAAGATGGTCAGACATCTCCGATTGCCACTAAAATGAAGCATCCGTTTCCATTGAAAATAAAGAGTTTCACATTTGATGTCGTAGTACGTCATTCGCATTCTTACGTATTTCAAGAAGACATTTAAATCCCAAAACGGTTCAACGATAACGGCCACAAAACGTTTTGGAAGACGGCTGTAAAACGGTTTCGAAAGACGGCTGAAAAACGGTTGACGACATCGGTCACAAAACGGTTGGCGATATCGGTCTCAAAACTTTCCCCGTGATCGGTTCAAGTTATTGGACCGATCTGGAGCCGGGGTGCAAATCATTATTGGACCGTTATTTCCTAAAACTTGGACCGATATTTGTCCGTTATTGGTCCAATATTTTTGTGCTGCCTGGGGTGTTATTAATCGTCTTTGAAATTTCAAGAGCACTAGAAATGCAAATTAACAAAGCCTCCGGTCGTGGAAATCACGGAAACTAATTACATATCTTGCGAATGCTGAAGGTCGTCATTTGGAACAACGAACAGTGAGTTTTCAACGCCTCTTGGCTCAACCTCCTCTAGATGGTAGCCCAGACTATATCCATGACGATGATCAAGGTCTCTGTTATTCGCGGTGCTGTGTTTTTTTTATACAATTAAAAACAATGTCCACATTGGTAGACGCAGGTTCTCACGAAGATAAAGGGTACTACCATTAGCACCCATCCAGGAAATTGGAATGGGGGGCCTTTTTGTGTGCGAGATTTTCAAACCGTTTTAGAGGTATGGTAGCCGGAGTTTGGACGAAGTCAACACGTAGCCAGTAAGAACAACGCGAATTAATATATATTATCTGTTTGTCATTCAGGCACAAAATTTAGGAAAATGTTTATTCTATACACAAGTCTTTGACACTGCAAGGACGAGGTCGCTTTCCTTGCGACGTGGGTTTAAGCGAAGAACTCTGGACAGCGATTTTCATGTTTATGCGACGTAGTCTTTAATGAAGCAAATTGAAAAGAGTTGTTGTGGGAGCAGCAAAATTGTTAACAAGCATGACTCTGGTATGATAATATAGACAGCGTGAATGGATACCCCGCGCACAAAGCCTGACAAATGCGGTGTTAGGCACTGCAACAAATACGTCAACTGTTGCAGCGGGGTAGTGCATTTGATCCCGTTCACCTGTGGGAAGGTATGTGTGGGACAGTCGGGAAGATGTATCAACGTAAGGCTCAAAGGACATGCGCTATCTCTAAAATCCTCTTCGTCGGGGCATCTCGCTCTACATGTGAGGGACTGTGGATACACCCCGCTACTGTCCAGCACAAGGATTTTGAGGAGGTGTCCAAATAAGCGAACTCGAGAGAATCTTGAGGCTGAAGTATTGCGACCAAAGGAGACGCCTGCATCATTCCTCAATCGGTGCCTTTTTCATCAAAAGAATTAGAGTGGGCATGGAAGCTCTGCAGCCATGAAGTTGCTCATGTTTTTCGTACTCCCGCAGTTCCTGAGCGTGCCGGCGCGTGGGTCCCCAACTAACTGGAGTCACGATGACGGCGCGGTTTTCTTCCGGCATCCGGACGGCAATCTTCAACCTGCCAATCACTCGTCGACAGCACCGTCCTGTCCTGGTATCAAGTTCATCGAGAACCTCGTTCACACCACGTCATCAGCAGGGACATCGACAGCGGCAGCTATAAAGGAGCTCCCCTTGCGACAGCGCGCCAGTGGGCATGGAAGCTCTGCAGCCATGAAGTTGCTCATGTTTTTCGTACTCCCGCAGGTCAGTAAACAAAAACCTTGCCATTGTTTTAAATCAGACAATGTTTGCCTTGTTATGCTTCCATGCCCCGAAGCTTGTATTGAGTCTTTTAGAGTTCTGCTGCTGTTGTTGTCTGGTGATGTTGAGCGGAACCCAGGTCCCATGTCAAAACCCCAAGAAGAACAATTACTTAGCTTACAAGAAACAGTCGATAAACTTAAAAACAGTCATGCTATACTTCAACAAGAAGTAAACCTTCTAAAAGAAAAACAAAAACAAAGTGAACAGACAGTTTCAACACTTGAAGAGCGACTTAACAAACTCGCGAGTGAACTCGACGCACTAAAGCAGAAGGATACTAGTAGCGCCGCGACTACTGAACCCCAGCTTACTGCTGCCTTAAACGAACTATCTCAGCTAAAAACACGTTGCGATGATGCAGAGGGCAGATCCCGTCGCTGTAATCTTTTATTTTTTGGCATCACCGACGCAGACAAGGAAACGTGGGCTCAGTCAGAGTGCTTGGTCACTAGCTTGTGCTCCGAAAAACTAAACGTGCAAGTTGAATCATCTAGGATTGAAAGGGCGCATCGCCTAGGAGCATTCGACCCTCAGAAATGTCGCCCAATAATAGTAAAGTTTTCTTCGTTTAAAGATAAAGATAGCGTTCTTTCATCAGCCCACAAGCTTAAAGGAACTCGCGTAGCCATCAGCGAAGAC
The DNA here is from genome assembly GCF_016920785.2 of Ixodes scapularis. Lineage (NCBI taxonomy): Eukaryota > Metazoa > Arthropoda > Arachnida > Ixodida > Ixodidae > Ixodes > Ixodes scapularis. The sequence continues at coordinate 53,511 of NW_024609927.1, forward strand.
TTCCCAATTTCTGTCCGGCTCGCACGCCGTCACCTTCTTGATTTTGCAAGGCCAAAAGGCACCCCCTACAGACTGCGTCATGATAAACGTTTTATAAATGATAAGTGCTGTGTATTCGATGCCGCTCTTGGCGCCGTTAAAGAAAAAGACACATAGCCACGCCAGCGCTTCTTCTCGTCGCCCTCTAGAAGTCGACCGGCAAAGCACCATGTTATCACTAACAAATCTTCAAGTCATTCTATCCTATTTACTAACATTAGAAGCCTAATACCAAAGAGAGACGAAATAATTTCAGTAATCGAAGCGTGTAATGCCGCTTTTGTTGTACTTACAGAGACGTGGCTAAGCCCTGATATATCTGACGTTGAGCTATTTCCCTCGCAACTAAGCTTTCGAGTGTATAGGTCTGATAGAAAAACTAGAAAAGGAGGGGGCGTACTTTTGGCCATAAAAGATCATATACCATCACGGCTAATACCGCTTACCACTGACCTAGAAGTTGTTTGGGTGTATCTTTGCACAACGCCTTCCGTAATAATGGGTGTGTGTTACAGGCCGCCGGATAATAAAAGAGATTTTGTTATTGAGCTGTATAAATGCCTTTCTGAACTCGCATGTAAATATCCTAACGCTTTAGTTACCCTTTTTGGTGATTTCAATTACCCAAATATTGACTGGTCTACTATTTGTTCTAGCTGTGCATTTTCTCAAGAGTTTATTGACCTTTGTTTAGATTTTAACCTATCTAATGTTATCACTCAACCCACTAGAATTACCAATCGCTGCAGCAACGTACTCGACCTATGTTTAAGCAATGACCTTTCTCTCTTCAGCAACGTCACATACTTACCCAGCATTAGCGACCACCTCGTCATTGAGCTAACATTCTCCATCACTACTCCTAAGAAATCACGTTATTGCAAATTCATTCACGATTACGCGAGAGCCGACTACGCATCTATCAACACCAACCTCGAAGAATTTTATCACATATTCTCAGTAAACTTCGCAGAAAGGACGGTCAATGAAAACTGGATTCTTTTCAAAGATAGACTAACATCCCTAATCAAACGTTTCGTTCCACTCACTCGAATTATATCCGATAACACTAACCCTTGGTACGATAAAACAGTTCATTGTCACTCCAACAGGAAAAAAAGAGCTTATACGAGGGCAAAGGCTCATAACACTAACGCATCTTGGAACGCCTATCACGAATGCGCTAGGGCCTACAAATCCGCGATTCATGATGCCAAATCCAAATTTTATACTCATGACCTCCCCAACATTTTAACCAATAAACCTAAAAAGTTTTGGAAAGTAATTAACCCAGCACTCTCTCTTCCATTACAATTCGTTGACGAGTACGGCCTTCCACTTTCTGACGAACATAGTGCTCTTGAAACTAACAACTTTTTTAGCTCGATCTTTACCAATGAAGACTTGTCAAGTATGCCCAACTTGTGCCAACCCCTTCATCCTCCTATGAATCCTATCATGATCGACCGCTCTGGTGTACTGAAGGCCATTGATCAGCTGAAGGTGTCTTCTAGCTCTGGCGACGACCAAATAAACTCGAAAATATTAATAAATACTAAACACGTCTCTTCAACTTTCCTCTGCGACATTTTCTCGCAGTCTCTTCAACTTTCTGAAATTCCATGCGATTGGAAAATCGCTAACGTCATCCCCGTTTACAAAGCAGGTGATCGCCAACTAATCAACAACTATCGCCCGATCTCGCTCACCAGTGTGTCGTCTAAACTCTTAGAGCATATACTCTAGTCTAACATAATAAACTTTCTAGACTCCCACAGCCTTCTTTTCGAGCATCAGCACGGCTTTCGCAAATCATACTCATGCGAAACGCAACTAACAGCTTTTCTTACTGACGTTTACTCAAACTTTGATTCTAATAAGCGAACTGACGCCATATTTATTGATTTCTCCAAGGCATTTGACAGGGTCCCTCATCAACGTCTCTTACTGAAACATAGAAATATTAATATCCATCCCTCAGTCGTCAAATGGATCTCCGTATTCCTCACAAATCGCACCCAGTACTCATCTATCAACAACACCAAATCTACCACCTGCACTGTAACCTCCGGCGTCCCCCAGGGAACCGTTCTTGGCCCCCTTCTATTTTTAATATACATTAATGATCTCTACCTCAACATCTCCTCTTCAATACGTCTCTTCGCCGACGACTGTGTAATTTATAGACCTATTAATTCAAACCACGATAATCAAATTTTGCAGAATGACCTCGCACTTATAACTCAGTGGTGCCACAAATGGCAAATGACTTTAAACTTTAATAAATGTAAATCTCTATCATTCACCCGCAGTTCACATGTTTCATCCTTTTCTTATCACCTTTCACTATCCCAGTAGCTACCTGTTCCTCATATAAATACCTAGGCGTTCACCTGACCTCTGATCTGTCATGGACTACTCACATAAATGCTGTCACTGCCGATGCTAACCGTACTCTCGGATTTCTTCGCCGTAACCTCAGACTAGCTACACCTTCAGTAAAACTACTAGCTTATACGACCTTGGTCAGATCTAAACTTGAATTTGCTTCATCCATATGGTCACCATGGCAATCATATCTAACTAACAACCTTGAATCCGTTCAAAACAGAGGTCTTCGTTTTATTTACTCTGACTACTCCCCATACACTAGCATATCAGGATTACGCAAATCAGCTAACCTTGACTTACTTTCTTTACGTCGAAGGGTGTCACGTCTCACTCTTCTTCACAAAATCTTTTACCACAACAACCATCTAAAAGATTCTCTACTATCACCTCCCTACCGTATTTTCCCTCGTTTTGACCACTCATGTAAACTGCGCTCAATTACTTCGTCATCTGTCTCCTATAAAATGTCGACTTTACCATCTGCTATTGACGATTGGAACTCATTACCTGACCTCATTGTAAACATGACTGATACTAACAAGTTTGCTGCAGCCGTTAACCTCTTTCTTTCTGAAATACAAGTATAGATTACAGCGTGTTTTTTATTAACTATTTTTGTTGATGTTTTTAGTGTGTTCACTCCCTTGTATAATGCCCCCTGGGGCCCTCAAGGAAAATAAATGATGATGATGATGACATGAAATATTTTCCTTGGGTATTCTTAATTTGCTTTACCTTCCTCTTTCTTTTTTCTTACTTTTTTACTCTCAATTTTTTCACTGTTACTTTAATCATATCCACAATTTCCTTTTTGTTCTCTTACTAATCTCATTTTTTACCTCTTTTAATTCTCAGCCTTTTATGATCCTTTCACTCCTTTCTGATAAATATTTGTAACATTCAACGTTAGGGTCTTTAATATCTTTGTCTTCCTCATCTTCCGAATTAAAACGTTAGTTGCAAGTAAGCGCTTCTCCTGTTTAGTCTCCCTCTTGTCTTTGTCCTTTGACCTTTTTTAATTTTTAATTTTTTTTTAAATTTTCGTAGTGAACATAGACTACGAACTGCGTTTTAAGAGGCAAGTTCGGTAAGCTGACTTCTAAACTATTAGGTTTCTTCGGTTTCGACAGCCCGATGTGGATTATGCTTTCTCATCTAGACATTGCACGTATGAAATGAAATACATAAATGAAGTCAAACATGCCACTGACGATTTATAATTTCTTTTTCAACTGCGCTTCGATGCCTTTTAGAGCGCTTCCAAAAGGTGGGGAGAGGGTTCGGACTCGTGGTCGGCATAATCTATTTATGCTCAAGAAAGCGACTGCGAGCTCTGACAATCCCGCGCACATAAATATTGTTGGGAGAATGAAGTACTAAACTATATATTTGTTTCCAGCAGTTCAATTCACGTTGTGTACGTTTTTTGTATTCAAATGTGGTGACAAATCATCTGAGGCAACTGGTAAGACAAGTGGATACATTGCGGACAGAGAAGGTTGCCAGAGAAAGCCTGTAGTCTCGCTATTCAAAGTCTATACACTTCGCCTTTACACACTTTATTCAATATAGTTTATATTAAACAGGTGGTCAATTATCTGAAAAAAATCTGTTAAAAATGTTGCTACAGGGTGTATAGAAAATGGCCTTATAGAGGACCTGCAGATTCCTGTCCAAAGTCTATACACTCCGCTCTTACACATATGTCTATATAATTTGAATGCAAAAGGGAGGCCCAGTTGTTTGAAGAAACTTGCTGGAAAACTAATACACTTTCTATTGCAAGTAGATATTAAATGTTTGCTAAAACGCCCATATAGGCTTTTTATCAAAAATTTATGCGTTTTAGGCTATAGATTTGAATGAAAATGAGGTGGCCAATTATCAGCAGGAACTCGTCAAAAAGTGGGCTTACGTTAGATCAGAAATATATAGACCGAATCCACCGATGTAAATACTAATTGTATATAAGTTATGTTTTCATAAGGGTACATCTTGAGCAAAAAATATAAAAAATACTCATAGAGAGCGCCACAAGTAGTGCGAGGCAGAATAAGCTGAGCTTGTGCTACCCAAAAGGTGGGCATCACAGTTTGTTCAAAGCTTCAATGCAGGAGGAATACAGAAGCCTGCTTGGGAAAACTGGCTCCAACCCGTACTTCAGTCCGTAACTAAATGCGATTGGAGCACCGCGATTTCTGCCGCAGCGACGACAATTTAAGGAACTTTACATACCGAAAAACAATGATGGCACAGTGCCACCGTGCTGCAGCTTCCTTCAGAACTGCTCAATCCAAAACAAAACAACCAAATAAGATGTAAAAAAAATATCTGGCCTGTGTTGGCGAGCTTAGTGAACATTTGCTTAAACCCCTGTCTCAAAACGAACCACGTTCCAGCGATTGACCAACAAACTACAAACAAACTAACGTAACACACTGACCACCAAAGGGTTGCGCTGTAATCTAATGTGACTCGCAGTGGCTTGATTCTGGTGTACGCGAAGGGTTCGTATTTGAAGGGTGAGTTTTCTTACTAAATTGTTCTATTAACGCTGGTTTAAGAATTTACACAAAAAATGTGCTCAACTTCGGGCATTTCCGTGCATTTGCGTGATAAAGCGAGAGATGCTGTCAAGCGTCAAGTTACTGCTCGCACTTTCATTCCACGGGTGTGTCAACTTATGTGCAGAGTGCAAAAGCTTGTTCCGCTGAACTCTGCTGTGATTTCCCGAAGTCTCCCAAACAGGGAGCCCCCTACAAAAATAAAATGTAAGCTGCACCTTTTCTAGCGAGCCATGCGGCGATAGTTCTATGCTTCCTGAGCCCAAGACGTAAAGCAACTTTTGGTAGTCGACAGAAAACGAAGTTAAATAATGTTTTACTTCACTCATTACAAATGCCAACGCTGTTAGATTTATGTTGTCGCCTGCAGGATTAAAGACTACAGAGAACACAGGGAATCAGATGGAGTAGGATTTATTTTGTGTTTTAACTGCCAATTCTGTTTTCATACATGAACGAATCTCGACGTGCTTTTAACAGTGGTTGGTATTTGGCTAGCTTGTTGTTTTGTTTGCTTTGGGTAAACTGCGCTGCAAAGATTTACAGTGGACGACATTGAGACCGGAACGACAATACCACAAACAGAAATAAGTGTCTTTATCGTTTCAGTGTCATTAGCAGTAAATCTTCGCAGCGCAATTTAACCGAATCTAGTTGCATTATTTATGCATAAAGAAAACAAGGCGCATTACTTTGAAAAGTCAAAGTCATGCAGGCGAGCTGCTTGAAAACATAAGCTAAACCCAGGAGACAAGAATAATTCGGAAAATGAAAATACCATCATATCTAGAAAAAAAAAAAACGTTAAGGAATTGTAAAAACACGGCTAGTCGAATGTCGCTTCATGTAGGAAAAGCTACTCCTTGTTCTGCTTCTAGATTATATCAAGGGGAGTTGATAGTGATCAGGCGCGCGTTGTGATAGAAAGAAGGGTTAACCGTCTTACTAGACTGCCTAATTTGACGTTTTCTTGTAGAGAAATGTCCCCTATAAGATAAAACAGACCCCTCCTATATTTTTTTTTTAAAGTAACTTTATATTTGCGGGTTTGAATTGGCCTTCTGTTTGTTTTTTGGAAATTCCGCACAAAGTAAGCGATCTCACCTTAACGCATTACTGTTCCTTTCCCTAACAATAGCAGACTTTACCGATCTTTGTCAGTTACGATCGCCTCTGGAATAAAATCAGAACACAACCTTTTTGAGAGTGGTATATCGTTTTAGCATAAAAAAAGACAGCATATGAACAAAAAAGGCATCAAGAAGTTTCTTATAACTAATTTTGCATAGCCTATCAAACCACTTCGTATGCATTCAAACCGTGAAACTGGCTTTGGCCAGCCATCACAGTCTCAATACGTTACGGTCACTTTCCAGTAAATTCCACTTCATTAAATGCTTTTTTTTTTGCTCGTTTTATTTTTTCGTTATCTAGGTTATTCTTTCCGTAAGTTATACATTTAAAATGAATTGAGCTAGTCACCTGATTTGAAATTAGTCACGTCTGATCATGCCTTCGGTGCCCGCTTTTACACTTGACTCGTCTGTACGCGGCTTTAGGAACGGTTCTCACTAATTCAAAGCCACTGCACCGTAAAACAAGATTTCTAACTCGACTGTTTCTCTAATATTCTTAACAAGAAAACAAAAACCGAACGCATTAAGAAAACAAAAACAAACAACGTTAAAAAAGAAGTCATTATCCAGCCAATTTTGTTTACAAGATAATTAAAATAAGCGATCAGGGAAATGAGAATCTTTCGTTCGTGTTACAAAATTATGGGAAACGCAAGACCTTTCGGGGATTCGTTTAAAACCAGAGAGCGAATGAAATGCGCAGCCCCATACTCAAGGCGAAGCTAAAACTGCGAGTTTTTTTTGGGACATGCAAAGTAGATTTTCGTAGCTTGAAATCACATTTTACTGTTGCAGTTTTTTTTTTTTTTTTTTTTTATCCCCGAAAGTAACCGAGGTTCCAGTTTCGATTAAGCTATTAGTAGGACTCTGCATTGCTCTGAATTGCGCAGACTTTGTGTTTTTTTTTCTTATTTCAGAAACTATTTCTAAACGAGCGATATAGGTCGTGAGTATCTAATTTCCTAATTTTGTTTGCAGAGTCTTGGGATGAGTAAACAATTTGTGAGGGTACAGTGTACCAGTGCTGTACTTTTTTGCTAAATCGATGGAAGCACTTTCGCAGATTAGATCCCAAGGAGAGTAACGGACGCGAGCTAATTATATCCATTCACTACGTGACATTTGGGTTTAGAACAAAGCTGTTTGAAAGGTTCATTCAAGTTGAGCAATAAAACCCAATTTTTGTAGACGTGCAATAAGGGTCTCCCAGACGAAAGGCTGCTAAAAGCAGCTGGACGGGATCTGGGAGCCCGCTACATCCAGATGCGCATCAGTATTCATGACGACGTGCAGTAAAATTCCGGAGGGGGTCAGGTTTTCTTTTTTTGTCCACACACACAACAAATAATTTGACACTCTAAAGTATAATTAAGAAAGTGTATACTTTTTGGCTTTATAAAAGTTGCTTATCTGTATGTTCGTCTCATTTCCATAATTGAAAAATGTTGTTAACAAAAAAAAGTTTTAGTAACTGCTTTTTTTTTCTTTAAGAGTTATTGTCTAGAGGGAATGGTATTATATGCATTTCGGCCCCTTCGGAACGGTGGGGCATAAACGTGGATATTGGTGGTCTTAGTGGGACCATAATGCGGGCGACGCTTCGATATATAGAAAGAAAAAAGAAAACATAATTCACAAGGTCTGTATCTAGTATTTCTCTAGCTTTGTTTTGCGTAAACTATGCCGACGTCGCGCATTGTGTAAATATAAATAAAGTTGACGCACGCTTGAACAACTTGAAACTTCAACTGGCCGCGGCAAAGCGAACACCCCTAGCTTATAGTCTGCTTTTGTTGTCCTATTTTTGGTGCCTTCTTCCTTGTTAATTCTCTTGAAACCACCAATTTCTGCGCCTACAATTTTCTGCTTTCTGCTCTCGTTTTCACTCCCCTGTTTTCTTTAGTATACGCCTTATCAAAACGTATAGAGCAGTCAGACGGTTAGAAGTCTTGAAGTTATCTATCAATCAAGGTTACGTCATGTTCCCAAACTTTCGGATTATACTATAGGGTCCGATCGAAAAAAGTATACCCTAATTTTCGGCCCGCGTAAAAAACTACGCATCACAGAACGCGCAAACTCCGCCAGAATGTAACCCTAATGGACCAAGCAAGATGCCAAAGTTTCAGCCCGAACCGATAACTTAATCAAAAGTTATAAGTGGTTTTCTGAAATTTTCAGATTGGAAAATGGCCGCCGACGGAGTTTTCGAACACATCGGGCTCTATGACACCAGAAACCGAAAACGGGCAAAAATTGGGCTCCATTTTCCCATTGAAATTTTCAGAAAATCACATATAACTTTTGATTAAGTTATCGGATCGGGCTGAAACTTTGGCATTTTGCTTGGACCGCTAGGGTTACATTCTGGCGGAGTTTGAGCGTTCTGCAATGCATAGTTTTTTTACGGGGGCCGAAAAGTAGGGTTTACTTTTCTCGATTTTACCCTGTAGAAACCCTAGGGTTACATTTACACAGAGTTCTAGCTTTTTGGGATGCGTGCTTTATGTATACGAACCGAAAAAAAGCAGATTTCATATTTTAATCGGAACCACTTTTTCAATTTTGGCCGTAATTTTCTTTTCTGTGCACTTGTGCTGGGTGTTCACGAAATAAACCAAAGTGTTTTTGTTTAATCGCGAAAATAAGCTATACATCGTCTAACGCTCCGTTTTCCCAAATGTAGCGCTAGGGGTCCGAATCAAATGCCAAATTTTAAGAACGAACCGTTTTTCTAATTAATAGCTGCAAAAGATTTTTTTTTAATTTTCATTGAAAAAAATGTGGCCGACAGCGACCTCGAATTTTTAGGGAATAATTGCGAAAACGTCCGAGAATGGTTCACATTTCTCCGGTAAAAGTTTAAGAAAATCACATAAACTTTTCATTAACATGTCGGTTAGATAAGAAACGTTGGCATTTGGCCAGAACCGCTAGCTCTACATGTTGGCCGGGTGCTAACCGTTAGGCGAGACGTAGTTCATTTTCGCGATGAAAAATACTCTGCAAGTGATTTTGTGGGACTTACAGTACTCAAAATTAAACACTCTTTTAACCAACTTTATGTCCTGGTGGATCCAATAATGTTGCAGAAATAGATACCTAAAGGTGTTTCTAGCTTAATAAAATTTTCGCCTCTATAAAACGATTGTATAGTCAACAATAGACGACGGAAGCCGAATATCAGCAGTAGAAATGAGTGAATTAAACAAAGGTCCAGTCACTGTGTTTCCCGGGAACATTAACTTGGGGATTCGTGAAAGCTTATTTCAGGATCGAGGAACAAAGTCTCGACACGGACTTTTATTCTTGACATTTTTGTCAATCTGATCGTTTTTCGACAGATTCCTTAACAAGCGGTCACAATCAAGTTCGTAGCTTTTGACGCTGTTTTAACATAATAGTAGTAACGAGGGACTTCTGTCTGTAGTTCGTCCTCTTGATTGATCCATTTCCGTATGTCAGTTCGCCAACTTATATAGTCTTTTCAGATTACGTTTCTCTTACTTCTTTGTTGCGTATTCCCGTATCATCTCAAATATCGGGAACGAGCGGAAAGTACAAAAAAGAATCAACACAGAACCGGAAGAAAAATACGATGACTACTTACTTTTGTTAGCTTCGAAAACTTCTTACACAGATTTTGTATAAAGAAACCCTTACTTTTGTACGGTCCACCGAACGTGTGACAGACGGAGTAATTTAAGATGCAGTAAACAGAAAACAACAACAACGATTTTTAAATTTAAATATGAAGGTTTCTTTTGTGCCTCTGAAGTCAACGTAAATAAGATAAGTTTAAAGATGCCTCTCCCCTATACCAACAACTTGATGTTGGATATATTTTTAACTATCCAGGAAATCTCCTTCAGCGTGCACCGAAATGAAAGTAGACGATGCGGTACTTGGGATCAATCTTGACCAAACTCGTTGACGTCAAACGGGGCTCAGATTGTCCTCGGGGAAATATGTAGGTTGTTGCAATCATGCATGTTAGATGCATGATGTGATGTTTGGTGGTCGTATATGGAAGAATATTTTGCAATCAATCATAGCTCTTGTTTTCTGAAAACAAAAAAAAAGTTCATCAATATCGTATTCATATGGGCGCAAATTTCCCACGTCAAGTAGTGAACAAATTCGCAATTCTTAGTCTCGTGTTTGAAATTGTTTTTGTAAATTGCTTTGCTTTTTGCTTCGAATAGTCTATTCATTTTGCTTAACGCCCAAATATCTTAACTAAGACAATTTTACAAGTTGAAGCTTAGCACGGTGCTTGAGAATAGATGTCCCTAAAAGTGACGTCTAAGTCGGTAATAATTTCAGTAACGTCTAAAGACGCAATTTAGTCTCTTCTTAAAAAGAAGGAGTAACGCCAAATTAGGAATTTACGTGCGCGACCTTTAAGGATATATTTCTGTAACATGTCGGCGAGGGACATATACGGCCAAACATATAAACAAAATAAAAATATGAAAACATATCTAAGCTCTGCTTTCATTCCTATCATCCGTCAATGATTTCACTCTGACTGGCACCAATCTTCAAAGTCAAGTTTCCCGTCTCTGATTACCTTGGTTTGTGTGTGTGTCTCAACAGCGAAAGTCCCCAAACACCTTCATGTTTATGCGTACCACCCAGTCCGTCAACGTCCACGCAGCAAACTTTTAGCCTCAAATTGCGTACCGTATGCGGTGAAAGTGGCACATCGCTTGCGGGTGCCACACGCTGGAGCGCACTTGTGTGTGCAAAAGTCGCGCTTACCCTTGACGCGGGAGACCCGCACGCAACTTGCTTGACGCTCGCATAACCACGGCTCTTCGCTTCAATTCTCCCTCTGCGGACCGGCGGGTGGCGTAACTGGCTCCCGCTTTATCTCCCACCTTGGACATCAACATAGTTGCGCGGTTCCAAGTTTCCTACCTCTTAGGGATTCACGAATTATAAGTTAGTGGCCGACGCACACTTGTCGCGTCCACTTTTTCCCGCCTCTTCTTTTTACGGGCCTTTTCCCAACTCTATATCTCCTCCCCAGAGAACATGATTTCGTTCAACTTTATTTTCGTTTCGTCTTTTCGTTTTTCGCTAATCCAACGCCCCACAGAAGGCACTGTTGACTTTCCTCGCAGTTAGCGGCGAGGTTAGCTAGGTGAAGCAAGTTCAGCCCGATTCAAAGGTGGTACCCGCATTCATTAATCTACCAATTCATCCATTTATCTAAACGTTGTGTACCTGTTGATCTATCTATTAGGGAAAAAAAACTTGAAATTATATTTTGCCGTGGAGAAAATAAATACCTTACGAGGCTTTTGAACTTATTTCTGGAACACCGTTTCCGTGTATCTGCTGACGTGTTTTGTTAGCCCCCTAAAGCAATAAACACCATTTCCTGAGCCGTAGCAAGACTAAACTTTTCATATTGGAAACAAGAAAAATCACTGATGTAGTGCACGCTCACAGATATGTTGGTCGTTTGTTAACATTCAAGCCTAAATCAAAGTTTCAGAGTGTTATCGAAATATCTGCGTGCAGTGTTTGTCATTCATCGTTCTACTAAGTTAAGACACCTTCGTAAAACAAACATGCAGATGTGAATCGTGAATTCAGCAGCACTGCTGCTAAAGTTGTCTATAAAGACGTAAAAAAAAAATTTATACAAAGTTTTAAAATTAGCGTTGACTTGTCGCTAGTCTTGGAAATGTAGAAACGAATGGCAGCCGTATATGAGGCTGTTTATTTATATTACCAAAATAAAACGCAATAAAGAACTAAAGGGCTAAAGGAGGCCTTTTTGAAATACACAAATTAGATTGGCAAGAAAAATTACTTTGATAAACCAAGGTTGTCCAGGCTTAGTGCGATGATACTTTAAAACAAATCACCCTCTATCTAATAATAACATTTTATTATTCACAAATGATATTTGCAATTTTAGGTCATAACTTTTTTTTTAATGCGGTAATATAAAACTTCACATAATCTATAACTTTACTGTAAACGAAATATTCGGTTTACATTAAGAAATGCGGTAAAACAATTTTGTGTCCCTTCAACCTCGTTTCCAGAAATATGGTAATACTTACCCTCGTATTTCAGGCTCTAAACTGCTGAATCCGAGATACATTACTCAAAGTTTAAAACGCTAAAACTACATTTAGGACATTTCCAAGAAAGCATTAGAACTCGTTCCTCGAACTGCTTTTACATTTTTCGATAGATGTCGCATTTGTCTAAGGAGAAATCTATTACCTTCACTGCGAATTACCGGTGATCTGACATCTTCTTGTGCCGTGCATTCAGCATCAGTCTCACCATATTAAAAAGTAAAAATGTAAGATGGCTTCTTTCAGGCCTTCGCAAGATTAATTAGAAAACAGCCCCGACAAGTCCACTAGACGATCCAACCTTCTGCAGGACTTTGACAGTGAGAAATTTACGTTCGCTAGCTTAATTCAATTTTTTTTTCAGGTACTCGTTAAGAATGTATCTTGTGATGGACATTAAAAATCTCGTCTGACGGATATTAAAAAATGTATATTAGAAGATCTTTTTAGACATAGGACAGCGAGAAGAAGTCGCAGTCGTTGGAGCACAGGATGGACGGAATAAAATACTCGAAAACATTTTAACACGGCTCAAATGAGCTAGAACTGTGCGTCACTGTGCGTCCGTGCACTCTAGCTCGATAACGGGTTAAAAAAATACGACAGTGAAACGTCCCACTTTTGCAAGCATTCCGCGCTAGGTGGCGCCACCTGTACTATCAAACTTAAATCAGGACTTTCCCTTTTCTTATCTCGTAGTAACGATACAGCAGTTTTTGATTATACTTTGAATGGTCGGAATCCAAATGACAGTCAATTTTGCAGAGCGAGTGACTCTGGATATATAATAAAGAACGCATATGTGTGCTAATAGTCATTAATGCAAGAGTTTTGCACGCGGGGTTGATGAAAAGGTTGTGATCAAACGTGTGGGATGCTAAGATTTAATAAAATGTCTGTGACTTATTTTTATAGTCCTGGCGGCGCGTACATGACGGGCTGGCGTGCGGGTTCCAGCACACGTTATAGCTAAGCTTGCGTTTTACATAGAAAGAATAAAGAGACACACCGCACTCTCAAGATATACTGACGATTCTTGTCAAATAAAAGCGTGCTCACACCAAATTTTTTTTTTGTCCGCACCTGTTTAACTGAAAGAGTAAACATAGAGTCCGCCACGACTCGGTTTTTGTAAGAATAAAAACTCACCCAGTGTTTGATCTTCCTAATCAACATATTTGTACAAACTTTTCAACTCTACATTGGTCGTATCAAAACCTGTGGCGTGTCGTTGCAAAGGGCCATGCGAAGTATTAAATTTTCTCCACTGTTCTCTTTTCTGAACTAGCCAATAGAAACGCGACAGCTCGTTTTTTTTTTTTTGTGATGATGATTGCATACGGCTTGCTTCCTCTGTTCCAGGGCTAGGTAGTTAACGAAGTTTCTTCGTCTAGGAAAGGCTTATACTACTAGGACTCTCGTGCTTTATATGCTGAGATGGTGGAAAACCAAATTGTAGGCGTCATGTTGGCGATTTGAAACGAACATATTTCTTTTTATTTACAGAAGTTTCTGTGATGATGATGCTAGCGGCGCCATGCATCCGTGGCGCGAGAATGAAGCCAAGAAGTGTCTGGCATCTCGAGCTGCCTGCACACGCACGCTGAGGACGATGGTGTTCATTCCTTCCTGTCCCCCGATTTACTCGGGAAAGCTTATAACAGTTACAAATCAATAGTTTGGCCCAAGCAGCTTATACGGTACAAAATACCAGATAATATGCAGTGCGACGCAAAAATAAATAAAGAACAGGTGAAAAATATATATAGATGTTCATGAAACAGAAGAAAAAGTTTGCATCAAATATTATGACAGATGTGACAGACAATATAAAAAAGGAGAGGTGGAGGGCATGTGTAAAACACAAAACAGAAGTTACAAATACGTTTAATTGAGTCCAGTACGTTTTAGGGGGTAACTATGTGATGAGGCAGATTGTTCCGTTCTGTTATTGTTCTGGGAAATAAATAGTATTTAAAAGCTTTTGCACAAGCGAATACAGAAGTTATCTTTTTTGGGATGGTCATGTCTGGTGTCTCTAGTCGAGAAAGCTTGAAATTAGGATAATGATTCAAGCCGGAAGTTTTTAAACCAGAATTAATAAATAAAGTTCAGTCTCTTCAGCTTCCTTCGAGGTTCCAGAGAAGTTATTTGATTAGCGATGAGTAATTTAGTGGGGGAGTCATGCCGGTGGAAACGATGAATATGAAACGCACTGCAAGTCTATGAAATTCTTGAAACTTGTAACGATATTTCTTAGTGAAGGGGCCCCACACTGTACAAGCGTACTCTAGCCGAGATCTTAGCAGCGTATTGTACAGAAGAAACTTGGCATGGGAGTGCACTTGTTTAAGCTTGAATCTCACCAGGCCTAGCTTACGAGGTGCAGATGCACAGACGCGTTCAATATATGACGATTAAGACAAGCTGTTTGTTATTGTAACGCCAAGATAACAACTGTCAGTTTGGGAAATGAAGCTGTCATCAATGGAGTAGTCATACGGAATAAGAAAATGTTTGTTAGCGATGCGTATGAAAAATAAAAACTTTTTTTGGTTAAGTTTCATTTGCCGAAGATTACACAAGTTAAAGATTACATCTATACTTTCATTCATAACGACTTGGTCACTAGTAGAGTGAAAAGCCTTGAACAACAAGCAGCTTCTGCCAAAAAAATGAATACCCAAAGTTTTGTCAATAATAGGACCTGTCAAAGTCAGGTCGTTAATCAGTTTAATAATGACCAGTCAAAGTCAGCTCATTATTAAAACAAAATAGGTGAGTCAAGGACACTCCCTTGAGGAACACCAGAGGTTACGAAAGGACGGTAAAAAAATTATCGTCCACATCGAGGAATTGATTTCGCATTTAGAGAAAAGAAAATCCAGTTTACAACTGCGCATGGAAGGACAATTTTGGTTAGTTTAAGTGTGATATTGGAATGTAAAATTTTGTTAGAAGCTTTGCGTAAGTCAAAGAAGATTAGGTCGACCTGACCTTGTCCATGACCACTGAAGCAAAATAATAAACATAGCAATGAGCCGCGTGGTTGTAGATATTCCTTTAGGGGATCCGTGTTGAAAAGTTAGGACGATGTCATGGTTATCTAGAAATTCAGTTACTTAATTGTAAATTATATGTTCCAAAATCTTACATAATCAGGTGGTGAGCGATACGGAGCGAGCGAAAATTAGTTAGGCACTGAACCTAACACCAATTTGTTCTTCCTAGATAGGAAAGGCATATCAAAAGAATGTTGGTCAAAATAAAACCCTTTTACCCAATATTTATTCTACAATGCGATTTTTTTATTTGCGGGAGAAACCGAAATAGTACTCCTGTGGGATGATGATGATAGCTTTTGTGCGCTCTTAGTGAGCGTTCTTAGCTCCGTTAACATCGCACGATATCTTTTCTTAAAAACGGGTACAACCCGAGCTATCCGCGAATTTGAGAGAATAATGCCACGTAAAATGACGAGAGCAAGATTACAACAAGGAATCTAGCTACCAAGTGATTCAGCGTAAAGACAATCAAATACGTTAGCAATGTTATCAGAGCCATTTGATAATTTTGGTTTAACGTTAAGTAGCATAGAAAAAATACCCTCGAATGTTATTAACTCTGCTTATTTTTGTTTCCTCGTTAAAAAAGAGTCTCATAGATACGAATGCGAAAACATTGAGGAAACAAAAAGACAGATTAAACTTTCTGGCTATATTTTTGTTTGTAATTACCCATACGTCCCCGATTTTAACGTAATCGACGGTTTTTCGTTCATTTGCATTGAGATGGCGCCAGAAGTTTGCTGTGTTAAAATCATAAAACTGTCCACTGGCGCGAATGTTTTCGTCTAGTGACTGCCTTAAATTGGGAAGAGAGGAACTGTGAAAATCGAATCCTTTTATTATGTTTTCTTTTCCGCACTGGAGGAATTATTTTGTGCGTAATCTAAATGTTCTAAAGGAGCGTATTTTTAGTTTTTTGGGGATAAAAAGTTTGAAGGCCGAAATTACAAAAATATTTTAAGGAATTACATAAATACATAGCATCGTTCCCAGAAAATGCATCTAATGATAAATCAAGATAAGGAAGAACAGGCACATCATCCGCCCTAGAAACGTCCTTAATAGTTTTACGTTTTTGGGCTACAGAGTGATCCATGCTGCCCATAAGACATGCGAAAAAAAACACGTTTATGATCGGACAAACCGTCTTCAATTCTTACCATGCACAGCATAAAAAGATATATTAAAATGCAAGATCTAGTATAGACGATGAAGTACATTGAACCCGTGCAGGTACACTAACAGAGTGACAAAGATCGGAGGCAAACATAATGTCAAAAATAGTTTGGTTACAAGGTGAGACGGATGACAAATTATGCAGTCAACTTTAGGTGAATAATATTCATTAGTTAAAAATGCGCTGCCTTTGGTTTAAGTGAGTAAATAATCATGCAGTGTAGTCAAGTGTGTCACGTTTGAGGAGGTCCAACAATAGTCAACGAGCAAGATAAACGGGTATCCAAAGCAAATCATCTAAAGACACAAACTTCAATGATCAGCTATCTGATCTAACGATACAGCGCACATGTTATTCTTTATAGTGATGACTGTACCACCGGCCACGGGTGGGTGCATCTTTTATATGTGTTGCGAGAAGCTGCAACTATATCATGGCACCAGATTTCGTCGTTTAGCCATGTTTCTGTTGTAGCTCTCAAACGAGGGCCGTGTCATAACGTAATACTATAAACTTGTCAGCTTTGCTTATTATGCTTCCTGCTGTGATGTCTAGAAGGCGCAACTGCTGTAGTGAAGAAAAAGAGGATTCTTATGTGCTATCAGGGGAACGGTACGAGGACGAAATTTTAAGTCGTGCGCTTTCACTGTCATTCCACAAAAACATGTCGTCATCAATACGCAGCTAATCGTTTACCATTACGACACGCCTTCCATTGGCCTTATCACCCCTGGCACTTTCCACAGCAAGTTACGCTTTCGAAGTGTACACCATGAATAGTCTTTTTCTATGAAAAATTGTGTGCCTTTAAGTTTCTTTTTTTTTTCTTTTTTTTTTCCATTTGTTACTATAGTTTGCTTTTCGTTGTAATTTTGAAGGAACAAAATTACAAGACGTACGGCTTGATCTCTTTTTTCCAAGTCGGTGAATTCTACCAATTGAATCCTCGGACGCCATGCCACGGTATTGGTTCATTCATTCATTCGTTTATTTACCCTTAAAGGTCCTCTTTCGGACACATTACATAGGGAGGGGGGAGGGGAGGGGATCGGTCACATATCAGTCAACGAAAGAAACAATAAAGCAGCAACAAACAATGAAACGACAACAACTATTTCATCAACAAACACGCACTCAATAATAATCCACCAGGGAACCAAAAATAGAGAGCAAACAGGTTTCTTGTCTTACATGCTTATGACCTCCAAAGCTACTGGCAGGGTGAGACCGGCAGGGGCTAGAGCACGAGCTTTTTTACCCTTGAACGAGCTTTGGCTGCGCGTGCATGCTCGATGCTCACAAGATGCCGAAGCGTCATCGAAGTCATACACGAGCACACTGTTTGCATACAAGCCCGCATTCGCCTACACCGGGCGTGGGCACTGCGCGTGCGCGGAAACCTGATGCGGAAGGAGTGAAGTGTCCTGCGCATGCGCAGTGCCGGCAGCAGCGCCACAGCGGTGACGTGGAGTCAGAGTTGGTCTTTTGAAAGCTCGCGCTGAAGGGGTGACAAATGGAAGACCTCCCTTCCGTTCTAATCTTGTCATGGACTATAAGTTTTGTCGCCGACGTTCTCTAAGTAAAAAAAGAAGCAAAAAATTCTTGACAGTTCCATAGGTTTTGACTACCTATGAGCAAGATACTGAGTGCGGTCTTTGATCATTCAAGTGTTCGTCCTTGGCACTTTTGTTTTCAATATAGGGGCTGCGCATTACTGGGTTCTGCCTTTATATGTTTAGGTTACGACGTTGTTTACCCTGACTTGATAATACGCACATTGCTTGCTCGAGGCTTCCCGCCACCGGACGTAAGTACAATCTGTGTAAACATTTGTTTTATCGGTTCTCCTGGATCTACCATTTCTGCTGGAGAGAAGAAAATTGTTAAAGTAAGCAGACCACCACCACTTGATTAATATATACTCTACGTATATGTGTGTGGTGTCCGTGGTAAAAAAGAAAGCACAGACGCAAGTTTAGGCCGGATTAAATTTAAATTCCTGGTAAAGCATAAATTTAGACTATCAAAGCCAGCTCATGTGTACATTTCGAAGCACTTCACCACTATTAAACTTGAGTTCGAAGCGGGCCCAGGTGGACGGAACTGTTTTTTGATGTCGACGGACACACCCGCCTTTAAGTTAAGTTTGAATAGAACATTTATGAACGTAATCGCAAATAAAATGACACCAAAAATGACGCCGAGCGCGCCGGCTTTGTCCCCGATTAGTTCACCGGAGAGTAATATTATTAATTATAGTCATACTTCTTTCACCTTATGAGAGACGTTGCGAAAACAGGCAATCCATGGTAAGGATTCCTTCGGCACCATATCATATTATAATTGGAGCGTCATTAAGTTATTCGCCTGATAGTCTCTTGTCCTGGACACGAAACGACAAAACAAAAAAAGTTCTTGATTATCTTGCATCTACATCTGTAACCCCAAAGTATCTAAAGTGTAGGGCAGATAAATATTTACTGATTTACTGCTGTCGTTTGTAACTCTAACGCAGTGGTGGATTCTGAGCGAAAAAGAATCACCGTGCACTCTTAGAAAAAAGCTAGTAAAAAGCTAGTAACTGCAGCAGTTACTACCCCCTTCTGAGCGTTACTACCTTTCACTAACAATTTACTACCTCAAACGCGCGATAGGTAGTAAAAAGTTAGCAGATGCAGCCATTGCTACCTTTTTCTGACCGTTACTACCTTTTTTCTAGCTATTTACTACCGCAAAGGCGCGGAGAAGATGGCGGCGCTTGCTTCATACCCGATTGCCAGCATTAGCGACGTACATGCTGTTTCGGATCGCAGGGGGAGGTGTCTACACGCAATCGTAGCGTCAAATATTGTATGAGGGGGCATGTTTAAGGGTTGAAGCTGACCTTATAACGATCCCAGCCTCCGTACCAGCACGACGTGGAAGCCAGCGCTGCAGTGAGCGCAGCAGCCATTGTTGATGCAATCAATGGCCATGCGGCTTACTTACTTTCCTTCCCGTTTGCATTCGTTTGTGAGCTTATACAATCTTGTGCGCAACAAAGACGAGGACAAAAGCAAAGAAGAGGACACATCTTATACATCTGTATAAGATGTCAAACCAACTCGCCCAAACAACCACTCTTCGTTTGTGAGCGTTTATATTTTCATTTTGGTTTTAACTGGGATGAAAATAGCCTCGTAGCACATACTAAAAACGTCTCTGAAAAAAAAAAGAAAGTTAATTCCGTCTTTTTTTCTATATTTTCGTATTTTTTTTAAACTGTTTTTCTTTCACAAGCGACGCTTGGCAACATTGTACGACAAGCAAGTTGGGGCCAGTCGGAGTTCGAAAGACGCTGATTTCTCCGATGTGAACCTGCCGTTTTTGCCTTGTGTCGTGTGCAGTTCTCGTGTTCCCGTGTTGGAGTGCATAGTTAACGTTCGTGCGCTCGACAGGGCGAGTGTGTGCGTGGACCTAGACTGCTCCGAGGGTAGTTCTAACGAGCCGGTGCCGCTGTTACTGGATTGGGTTTCGTCGTCCAAGAAGCTTCTATCTGCCTACTCCTACTTGACACTGAGAACTTCTTCACAGTTTATGTGTGCTCGTTGGTTGAATGATTCTGATTGAGCTGTCTTCGGTCGTGACAGTGCACTATCACAACCATTGGTGTGCGTCGTAAATTGTGTATGTAGCTTTGGGACTAATGAAAAAAAAACTGTTTTGGCATTCTACGAATCTTCTGAATTTGCTTAAATCTTCCTAAAAAACGCGAGCATTTGTCAGTGTACTACAAAAATTAAGATGCTAGCTGCACGCGGTATTAATTTTGCATGCATTTTTGTAGCGCAACACGCGAGAGAAGTGCAGCTGCCGTCGTACTCCCCGTCAATTACGGCCTTCGTTCGCCGCGGGAGACGGCAAGAAAGCACTCTCTTGCCGACGGCGACCGCATTCGTTTTAAAGGCTGAACCGCATGTAATCGATTTAGCGAGCGACGAGCTAGCGACGGAGACCGCGACTAGCGACGGCGATTTCTCACGGCCACCCGTCACGGCGCTCGGTTTCTTTAATTTCTAGGAAACGTCGCTCACCGCCTTGGCCGCTTGTTCCCGTCGCTTTCATGCGGTTTGCCTCGTCGCGCAACTGACCTAGCGACTGCGAAGAACTGACGTGCTGATACACGACGGCAAGTTTTGCGCACTCAAATGGTCAGTGTAAAAGACTTAAGGGCAATCAATGAATTTAGCGGGGAGGAAGTGGCCGAGTGGGCTAAGGAAGTGGCCGAAATAAATAAAAAAAAAGCTAAGGAAGTGGCCGAGTGGGCTAAAGCGTCTTCGCTCTTAGGCTTGCGCTGGGAACTTCCTGGGTTCGATGCCCCCTGCCCCCACCCGTAGGTTAGCTATTAGTGGTTAAGTAAACGTGTGTTTGTGTTGAATGTATTGTGTCGATTGTGTGCTAAAAATGTGGGTGCTTATGTATGGCAACTGGCAAATGTGGGAGAATTGAAATAAACTATGAATAATCGCCTTCCTTTTTTGTGTACGTTCAATTGGACGGTGACTAGCGCCTCCTGGATTTCTCATTTCCAGTTTCAATTTTTGTTGCGCCTGCCACCTGGTGAGAAGTGGCATAACCACACACCTTTTTTTCACCGGAAATCACATGACTAGTTGCGTTTCCGGTCTTCCGTCGAAGGTAGCGGCAGTTACTAGCTAAAGGTAGTAAAATGCATGGATTCTACTTTGAGGCTAGTAACAGTTACTAGCTCCTTGACCTAGTAACCGTTACTAGGTTGTCCGTCACTACCTAAGGTTACTGGGTACCTAGTAACATATGTGACAAGCGGTTACTAGCTCTTACCTAGTAAATACTACTAGCTTTTTTTTTAAGAGCGTACCTTCCTCCGTAAATAACGTTAAAAGGCGTTTCAACACTAAAAGAGCGGAACACGATCACAACACATAGGACGCACCAGAGGCGATTCCCAAGGACACATTCCCCCAACCAAGCTCAGCCGCGGAACCCGACGCGCTCCAGGCGGCGCTACGGTATTCATCATAGCGCTGCCCACGAAGAAATTATTTTGATCCAAGGTGTGCGTAGGTAAAATAAAAAAAATAATGGCCGAACTTCCGGGTGAAGTATTGTACTTCCGTTTGGCTATTGTTTTTGCTCGTTTCTGAGGACCGCCGATTACTAACTACGGTACCTCCCGAACTTTACTTATATAGTATCGACGTGCCTTCTTCATCTGGCGGGTGAAAAGGAGGCACCTGTTCCTTAAAGGAAGGACAAATCTGCCGAAGGCATCTTGGGTGCATCGTGAGGACTGCCTGTACGACTAGTCCGCTCAATATACATAAGAGCGACTTAAAACCTTCAAATGCTTAAACGCGTTCAACTGCTTAGGGAACGGCAACGTATTGGCAGTGGGCACCTACCTCACCCATGCACCATACTTCCCCGCAGGGGTCGCCGAGCGAGGTTTTGGTTTCAGCAGAATATCTTCCGACAGTTTTTATTGCGCTTCCTTCAGTGCGATGCGAGTCTTTAATGCACAATTTTCTAGTGTTTAGTGTTTGACTCACTTGGTTTGGTATTCAAGGTTCCTCTCCCAGATCACCGTGCGCATTGCTTTTGTTCCTGCCGTAACGGCCCATCGTACTACGGAGATGGTCGGTCGAGGGGCCGCAGCGCTTGCACTGCATTCTCGCGTTCATCGCGTTGCGCCATCTGTCGAAAGCACATTGAAGTAAGCTAACACCGTCTACCAATGCCGTCGTTCTGGGATCACCCAAGCTCGGTGTCGCCGGTGGCGTCCCTCGTGTCGAAATAATCGAAATAACTTCCATTGAGACATTTTCTTCGTGCCGGAACGCATCGGCAACTTAAAAGCACGACACTGGGGCGTTTCTAGAGCGAAGCTCTCACAGAATTTCTGGCTAGTGAACCAAGAGTCGTCGCGCACCCACTCAAACCACTCAAATGAGTAGAAACATTACACAACCGGAAGTATTTCTCCTCCTGTAATGGCGGCCGGAAGTGGTCCGCAGACCTTGTATATCGAATGGATATTAAAGTCCGGCCAGAAAAAAAAAAGGATGAAGATATGGCAGTAATAGTTCTTATGGTTACCTAATTTTGTATTGTAATGGGTATGGATATTTCATTGCCACCTATAAAACATAAAGGGCATTCGTTTACATTTATGCTACGACAAGATTGTGTCTGCCATGGGCTATATGAAAGGGTCAAAGACTGAAAACTATAAGGATATTCACATTAGAGGCAAATACGTGTTCATAAAATAATGAGAGCAAGCAATTCTACATTGCGCCATTTCTACATTGAGGCGACGTTTCAAAGTCGACCACCTAAGAGACTCTTTGTTGGCATCACCACGTCAGGAGAAATTACGAAACCCAGTAGAATTTTTTTTTAAATTTTAATATTGTCAATGTTATTAATACTGTCAGCCAACATTTTTTTTTTCAAAGGCGCGCTCATGGTGGATATGGGTACTTGAATTGCGCTTCTAATTTAACAAGCGTAACACATAGATATTCACCATAAGTATAGAAATAAATGATACCAAAATCGCTGCTGTCGCTACGCTGATCCTCGACGAATGCGTTAAAATTTAGCGCAGGGGTTTTTACTCAGCGGAAGATGAAAATTCCAGCCTCGCAACGGTCCGCCTGGTGTTGTGTTCGGAGATCCAGTCTGTTCTCCCGGGCGCCGGAGGCTTCCAATGCCGCCACCCCAGCTTCCCTCGATCGCCGCCTAGAGTCTGCGTACTGTTGTCTTCGAAGAGTCGATCTTTCCTCTTGGGTGCCGAGAGTTTCGCTCATACGGCGTCCTCACCTCGAGTCGGTTTTTACTTTCCGGCGTACGTTGTGCCACCCCATAGCTGCTGCGGCGCGGGAGCTATGTCGGTGGCACAACGTCATTCGGTGGCACGCGTCAATTAAAGCCTGACAAAGAAATGGCCAGACGACTTTTTTCTCCTTGTAAGAGGAAAGTGGACATAACGAGAGAGCTAACGGAACGAAAGAGAACGGCGGAAATCACTCCGCGGCATCACCAAACCAGTCCAATTCCGTCCAGTCCAGTTCAGTCGAGACCAAGCCTCAACCGTCCAAACGAAAGACGGCTACATAGGCCATGACAATAGATGGTCACGCGCTTAAAAAGCAACCATGTAGGCAGGGCATTCATTATTTTTTAATTGGACAGGCAAATAAGATATCACTAGGAGTTGTCGCTGATAGTGATCGCAGGAGGAGAAATACTGCGGTTGCGAAGCGCAAATATATTTTATGCACTGCGAATATGAACGTTTATGAACCCTATATATAACGCTGTCAAGGTAAGACTTTTTCTAACAAAGTCGGAGAAAAATTTACGTTCAGACGCTTAAATTTGTTTGATGAATGAAACTTTAAACCAACAGCACTAAAAGTGCGAAGCGGATATTTGTGTTGGGCAATTTGTTCGGAGTAATGTGCGTATTCTTTGTTGTTGTTTGTTGTTTTAAGTGCGCAACCATTTTTCAGTTTGGGCATCTATCATCAAAATGAGCGTTTGCATCAGCGTCGTGCACTTACGGCTTCGAAAGATAGCAAAGGTTGTTTGTTTTTTTATCAGAAATAATAAACTTTTTGTCAGATAATATTTTAAACGGTCTCTTTCAACAGAGAAAGTAAAAATAAAAAAAAAAAACTGCGATGAGAATAGAATAACGCCCATTGTTCCTACGCCCGACCTCAAACGGCGTGCATAGGACGTCCAAAGTCTATATTTGGGGACATCTCGGTTAACTTATTCGGAATGTCTCAAAATTTACAAACACAATCAGAAACACGAGAAGAAAGTCATGAGCATTTGGGACACAAATAACGCTTACAGAGAACACAAGAGACAGATTTAATCGAATTTGAACAATAACAAATAAAATCAAAACTCCCGGAACAATGTTGTGTTGCTTCGGGATTGGCTTTTTAAATGACGGTAACATAGGCAACCCAACGCAAAGCAGATTATCTACGAGATGCAACTTCCGAAAGAAAGCGATGGCTGGAAGTTGAAACAGCTATCTGCCAAAAATGAGGATAGAGCGAGTTGGAAAGAGTGATTTCAAAAAGCACGAAATATTTAAACATGTTGTATGAAACCTTAACGGACTCTTCTTTCTCTCAGGTTTTTTTGTATTTTGTTCACCAGGTTTTTTTTTTTCTTTTTCTGGTGAATTTAGGGGCAAGAGAAAGAAAGGGCTGACGCATTGAGGGCGGCATCATTAAACGTCGGTCTCTAGAAAAAAGAACTGTACTGTCTGTCTTCGTTCCTACATGTTCTATTGTTTTGTGCTCTGTAGAAGCTATCTGCAAAATAATGTAATCCTGGTTTCGATTTTCTTTTTCAAACCTTCTTATCAGTCGTGGATTTCTTCAACTGCTGCCTTCATTGAGCCTTTTTTCGTTCGTAGGGTTTTTCATGGTTGTGTTGCGTGGATACAAACAAAGTTCCTGCGCGCGGTCTTCGGAAACGCGCCGATTATGCGAGCTTGCATAATTGGCTCGTTTCTGAAGACCACGCGCAGGAACTCTGTCGATATCCGCACTGGACACGCTACAAGCCTCCTTCAGAGGTCACCGAAGAATCACAACCAAAAAGGAAGTTTTTGGTTGATTGCATCTTCTTTGGTTTTCTGCGTATTTATGTTTCCTTCTTGTGCCAGTCGTTCGTCGACTTAGCCGGGAAATGGTGCTCTGCAAAAAAGGGATTAGGGGAGTGATCTCCTCGCTTGGTTTGCTGCACTCAGATGGTTCTTTCAAATTTCGGCCGGACTCTTTTATGTCTAGATACATAAATTCGGTAATTGCTATCAACGTAAGGTCGAAAGTCGGTAATTGCTATCAACATAAAAAAAGCATTACTTAGAAGCATTTAGAAAAAGCCGTATGGAAGGAATCCTACGAGTCCTCCCAACGCCGGAGATGACTTCGGTGCAATGCGATCTCTGATTGCTTTGTTAATAGGGAAATCGGCCGTGTATCGCCATGATTTAGGGTTTTCTAGGATGTCTAGAGCCAACATAGTTATTTCCATATTAACGCAATCTCAGATACTTCCTCAAGGCACCTTTCAGTCAAGCAAAAATTTAGATGAAGTCATGTACACTGGAATCAACTTGAAGGGACCCTAAATTACTGTCTTACCACATTTCGATTTATGCTGCAGACAGAGTGAATGATTCACTAAATATATATGCTCTATCTCAAGAGATGTGTGCAGCAAAGGAAAAGGCACAGGCACAGGCGCGGGCACATGGCTTTCAGATTCGCTTTCCTTTCGCGGGTACTTGTGAAAGGAAAGCATATCTAGAAGCCACGCACTCGCCCCTGGCTTTTTTCCTTTGCTGCGCGCAACGCATGAGATGAAGTATAGACATATCCGTTTTAGCTAGGGCGCTGCTTGCCCAGCTTGTTTTTCACGGAGCACGGTATTTGCCGAACACGAGGCCCGTGCACAAGATTCTTTGCATCATCTGCCTTGATTGAACACGAGGCGCTTGTTGGGCACGAGCGCTGTGCTAACGTTAGGCAGGGATCAGTGTTCGATTCGTGCTCCGCTGAGTGGACATCGAACGCTGACACAGCGTTTGGAAACGCCATTCGAGCGCTGCAATAAAAACACGATAAAATAATTAATGTTGTCTTTGTCCCTATTGGTACAGTTCTCAGCATGGCCGCTAGGGGTGGCATTTCCTTTCTCAGCATGGCCGCTAGGGTGGCATTTCCTTTCGACAAATGCATGAAAAAATAGATGCACTGGGAAGTATACCGGAGAATCAATGTTTCCGCTGCGAAACATCGCGTATAAAACTATGCTGTTTTTGCGTACTCAGTTCTAATTGGTGCCGGGCGTGTCGCTGTCAAAAAGACCTCACAGTTTTAATGTCAAGGCGAGTTTATTGCACGATGATTTTCTGTCTGTATTTCTGTGGAGCGGGCGCAAAAGCGTCTCAAGGCTTGAGCTCTTTGGTTTGACCGGTGCTTGGTCCGTATTTCCCCACCCTTTATTGCATCGTATTTCTGCCGTGTAGCATGCTGTTACCACATTGGGTGCCGCAACCTAAAGGATTTCACACGTCCTCACTAGGGACATGTTGAGTTCACGAGCTACATGTATACAAAAAAATTAAATGATTTCGTTTGTTTCACTCCATAACTTTCATGAGCATGAAAGCGGACAAGAGGCGAGGATTCCTCAAACCAACTGATACATAGAACCCGAGAGGCAGAAAAGTATTTCTCTCGGGTACAGTCTTACCTTACGTATCAAGAACAGCCAACAACGCCCATAAAACAAACGATTGTAAAACGGTTGCACGCCACTTTACGGCGAGGCAAACGCAAAAAAAAAAATTATATGTAGGATGACTGAAGTCACCAGGCTCGATCGAAAATGGGCCGTACAAATTGGCGCCTGCACGTAGCAACCGTCGGGATTATGAAAATCACACCCAAAACGTTGAATCGATTCGCCGATATTAAATTTTTTTGAACTATTTCTGACGTTTCTGATTGCGAAATTCTGCAGCAAGATATTACAGCGCTGACAGGCTGGTGCAAAAACAATAATCCGGCTCTCAACCTGACTGAAACGAAACTAATATCTTTTTCAAGAAAACATCCCCCTATCACTTTTCAATATATTTTGAATAACTGCCTGGTGGAGCGAGTTTCAGTGGTGCGTGACTTGAGCGTACTCTTAGATAGTGAATTAAAGTTTTCTAACCATGTGAAATTTTTAACCAATGCATACTACCGCACCCTGGGAGCAATCACAAGAAAGGCGCGCCACTTTCACACCTATTCTTCCCTTTTACATCTTTATCAGTCGCTTCTCTTGTCAAAGTTAGACTTCGCGAGCGTTATATGGAATAGTTAAATAAGCCAGAAACAACAAAACTTGAAACTATACAGAAAACGTTTGTCCACTGCCCAGTGATCGCTATTTTAACAGGGGGATTTACTTCAGCCATGACGTTTGTTAAATACCTTAAAACTTCATTACTTCTCCGAAAGGAGGCTGGAAAGAGATTTTTTGGGGGGTTTACACAAATATTTTCACAGTTTTATTGATTGCTCCGAAGAAGAAAATTGATTGTGCTATGGAGAATTCGAAAGCCTTAAAATGGCGCCCGCTACTTCAAAACTTGAAAGTGAAATGAACTAGGACCTAAAAACATAATGAATAAATAGGGAAAGAAATAAGTAGGGAGTAACAGCACCTGTTTGACAGGACCACAACAACACACACACACGCGCGCGCGCACAAGAAAAAAAAAAGAGTGTTACAGAACACTTGAGACAAAACACAGCCCAAGACAGTTGATGCAGTTGATGCTTTTTTGTCAGTCTGTTGCTTGTCTCATTTTCAGTTGGAATAGAGCACATCACTTACACTCACGCTACATACTGTCACGCTCACTCACTTGTGCACATACCTACAAATATATACACTCATAGGCGTATGGCATATATCTGTACTTAGTATTCGTATAAAAAAAAGTTCACTGTCTTTTAAGAAATTACATATAATGTTGAGTGCTCTTTTGAGTGTTTTTTGGTTCGCCCAAGGACCCAAAATCTTTGCCAAAGATAAAAGACGAGTGTCCAATAGTCGAAGTCGAATTTTCATTCGATGCTTTTCACTGACGTAGCACTGACATTCTAAGTGAATGTGATTAACATCCTCAAAAGGAGCACCACATTTGCATACTGGGGTCACACGATGTATACTTCGATGTAAGAAACTTCTAGTAAAAGCCACTTCGAGTCTTAATTGTCCAGGAGAGTGTCGTTTTTTCATTTTGTTTCGGAGTGTGGTGGAAATTTAAGGTCCGGGTCATAATGCGCAAAGAGAGCGTCTGGAGATTTCTCAGTGAACCATTGTCGTCGTGAATATTCCTCTCGGTAATGCCGAAGTACTAGTTTGGCATCTGTGGGTGTGAAGATGGTTAGTTCTATTGTGTCATATATATAGGCTGCGGTAGCCAACCGGTCAGCTTCAACGTTTCCGGCAATTCCACAGTGGCCTGGGATCCATTGGAGATGCATCGAGCGCCCAAGACTCTCTGCGTGAACTAGTGTCATTTGAATTTGATTCAGTAAAGGTCTTAAAGAGGACCGCATATTCCTTCAATAGTTCTAGTGCGTTCTTATGGCGAATTCCAGTGGGCGTTTTGGAGCTCGCCGAGATCGACTTTTCTGGAGCGAGCCTATTTCACTGGGCGGTCGGGATCGAGACGGACGTGTTTCACTGGTTGTTTTGGATTAGATCCCGCTCCAGATCTCAATCTGGATCCGAGAAAAGTCGCTCCTCCGATTTCGGCGGATTCAACCGGAAGCCAGCCGGGCCAGCCCTCGGCGCCCGGCTGGCTTCCTTTCTCGCAGACATCTCGCCTGATATCGCCCCAGAAGAATTCGTAACGGCCGCTTGGGAGGTGCCGCCTGTACCGCCCGCCTTTACTGCTGCTGCTGCTTGACGACGGTTTGTCGTCGACTTGCTCGAGATGCTCCTCCAGCAGCAGCGGCTCGAGTAGCAGCGACGAGAATTCCTCTCATGTTCAGCATGAGTTCGACTGTCTTTTTGCACCAGCGCAGAAAAGACCTACGTGGACACTGTTCACCAAGAAGGAGGAGAGAAGGTTTTGCCGCGCTACGTGCATTCCGGCAATCTTTGCTGGAATCTCCTGAGCCATTCCTGCCGCTTGTGCGTCGTACACGTGTTAGCGACGCGATTGCGAGAACGTCTTCGAAACGACCGCGGCGGCCGCGGAAAGAGGATTCCCGGGCAGATGAATGACGGGAAAGCATCCGTCGATCCAAAAGCAGTGGTCATGTTCCACTGAGGTTCCGTAGGCGGCGCGACCCCGTTCGGATCGTGTGCTCCATTCCGGATCTAGTCAACTGATCCCGGCGCGCTCCAAAACGCCCATGGAATTCGCCATTAGAATCTCTCAGTATGATCCAGTTGTCTGGCCTACTAAAAGTGTCAATAAATGTCGACGCTGAAATTATCGCATGCAGCTCGGTCGTTGTTGAATAGAGATGGTTGTGAAAGTCGAAAGCATTTGTTTACATTAAACTTGGAAATAGTAAAAGCAGAAGTTGGGCCTCATTTGATGTCAATTCATCTGCATAAATATGAACAGCAGTGTCGTAGTGAAGCTCTATATGATCCAGGGAATGCATTTTTGCCACAGTAGATTCTACAGAAGATTAAATATCAATTCCATTCTGTCTGTTTTTACCTTGACTGGCGGTATTGTCTATGGGGGCATTTTAAATTAGGAAGCCGATGCACATGATTTGGTACGCCAGTTGGCAATGTAATAAGAAGTTTTCGAAACTGGCATTGAATTTGTTGTCGAAGAATGTTTTGACACAAGGGACGGCCACCGTCGTGTGTGGCTAGACGAAAGTAGTGTCGACATATTTCTTAAGTACGGAGGACAACCACTGGAGGTTCTCGGGCCTCCGCGAATACGAGTTCAGTAGAAGTAGTCCGAGGAACACCTAAGCATATGGGAAGACTTCGTGCAATCATATAATTTAATCGCCTTTCTAGTGTTGGTGAAATTACTTGTAGAACTGGTATTGAATGTGCGATTGTTTGTTGTACCACAGCTGCATGGAGAAGGAGACCGTCCGTTGACCCTCCCCATCTCGCACCCGCGATACACCAAAGTACGTTAACGATAGCATTAACTTTTTTTTTTCAAGCATATCAATATGCCTCGACCATGTAAGAGAACAGTCTAGCATGACACCAAGGAGTCTGTGCCACTTGACTCGCTCGATGTTTTGTCCTCTTAGATGGAGCTTGAACCCTTTGAGGAGCTTTTTAGTGAAAGGTAGAACTGCAGATTTTTTAGCTGAGATGTCCATGCGTCTGTCACGAAGGTATTTGTATGTCTCATCAAGCCAGACTGCAATTTCAATTGTAAAGTTTCTGAAGAAGAACCACATGCCTATATGTAAATATCATCTGCATACATCGAGTTTTGGAGCGTTGGAGAGAGTCGCTAGGGTAATCCATGCCAACGTTGAACAAAGTAGGGCTAAGGACGCTACCTTGTGGAACCCCTTGCTTTAGCTCATGTTCCGCACTGTTTGCTTTGTTTGTGGCTATAAATATCTTGCGATAAAGCAGGAAGCTTTTCATCCAACGTACAATCCGTCCTCGCACTTGCAGTTGATTGAGTCCGTGCAGAACACGTGTGTGGCTCACTGTATCAAAGGCGCGATGAATATCCAAGAGGACTGCTATGGTTATGTTCCCGGATGCGCGCTCGTGTTCCACTGTGGTGACAAGGTCAAGCACAGAGTCAACAGTGCACCTCCTAGGGCGAAATTCAGTCATTTGTTCAGGTAATACCTGATTTGATTCTAACCATCATCGAAGGCGCAAATGTATAATCTTTTCCGGGAGTTTCACAACACAGCTTGTGAGGCTTACTGGACGAAACGATTCTAGGGCTGGTGGGCTTTTCCCCCAATTGAGTAAAGGAACAACCTTTGCCAGTTTCCATGAGTCCGGGATAGTTTCGCTTTCCCAGACATCGTTAAAGATCTCAAGAAGATTTGTTTTATTTCCCGGACAAAG
Organism: Ixodes scapularis; assembly: GCF_016920785.2. Lineage (NCBI taxonomy): Eukaryota > Metazoa > Arthropoda > Arachnida > Ixodida > Ixodidae > Ixodes > Ixodes scapularis. The sequence continues at coordinate 84,648 of NW_024609927.1, forward strand.
ATTTGCAAGTGCTTGATATGTTATTTGGTCATGACCCGAAGTTGTGTGTTTCCTAATCACCGAATCACCGACAGTGCACCTTCCAGTTCATGAATACTAAAATCAAGATATAAATGTGAATTACATGAGTTAATTTCTTCACCTATACTTTTAATTGCGGCTTCGCATGGTGCGTAGTATTAAGGGGGGTCATCGCGTCTCCCTGCTGTGTAAGCAGAGTACAAAATTGATTCGCCACTATCAACTCCGAAGTACCTCGTGACAGGGCCAAAGCTCTGAACGGTCTTTTCTGAGTTACTGATGATTTCAAAAAGCGTACTATATTCCACACCATTTTGGCCTGAGTGAAAGGTGAAAATTTGGCACAGACCTTTCTCTGTCGATGTTTAGAAAGGTTTTTTTAAAAGCCGCAAAGCAAAATCCAAACCCAAAAGGTTAATTAAAAGCATTAACAAAAATTAGTTCTAGAGCACAAGAGTCATATAAGTGGGAAGATATTATCCTTGAGGTCTGAGCAGTAGTAATACAGTTTGTGAAGGAGGCAAGTCGGGTGAGTTTGCTCCGGTAGTGCAAAGGGGTTATTCCGAGTATATTTTTAAGGCAGAAACACTAGTTAAATCATCGTATGATGATCAGATAAAAAAAGTGGCTCCTTTTAGCACTTCTTCTATTGTGTCGACAAGGTACAATTGATGGGGGTTACAAATAGCTGCATCAAACTCTAGTTAAGGTCTATAATATGTTTCATGAGCCATTTTTCGAACATGTGGAGGGTCATCTCGTAGAGATCGTCTGATGACTCCGAAAGTCTTGGAGGCTTCTCCAGAAATAGTTTTAATGTGTTATTTTCTAGAAAAAATAGAACTTCATCTGATGCCAAGATATTTGTACATGTAAGCGGGTTCTATCACTTCGTTGACTATAGCATACTGATAGGCTGTCAAGGATTGCTTTATGGTAAATGTAATTAATTTGAATTTGCATTAATTTGGCGACATTCACCATTTTTGACATCAGGGGCCAATTTACTCCAGATCATTTTGAGGTTCATAGTTGTAGTTTATGGATAAAATCTTGTTACACATGATAATCATCTGCAAAAAGCCGTATTATAGGGGACAGATTTATATCGATACACAAGCATCTCGAGCATCTCTGTCATGACGAAAACTATTCTTATGGGCATGATCGAAAAAATTCTCGCTATCACTAATGCCGAGATAAAGCCATGCTTCTGTTAAGGTAACGATATCTGACGAGCTGTCCTCTAGAATACAATGAAGTTCGTCGATTTTCGTGATGACGCTCTCCCAGGGTTGATCGAGTGCGCGTGTCATTTAAGGCCTGCATTGTTGGCATGAGGGACAACTGCCTGCTTTTTATTAAATGTCGCGCTCAATTACAGGCCACTAGACTGTACTTTGAGCTATACTTCGTTTCAGGAAAGTCAAACTATCTAGTTACAAGAGATGCATTTTCTGGGGCTAATCGAACCAGTCAAGCAGCGTCAAAAGCGCAAGTCACTGGCCCTTTTTTTGTTAAAGGTTGGTTCAGCTATAATAACACACGTACATAACCGTCACGAACACAATGGTGATGCGCTTTTAATGCTGCCTGATAGGTCCATCAGCTCGCAGCTTCGGCTGCGTCTGGCATTATAGTGAAACGAAGTATAGTGTTTTCCTCCTTACAAGGCCTAAGGCCTGGATGGTTTGTATGTAGGGCTTCGAGCACGGTACCTACCGCCGTTTTAGGAATCACACGTGTTCCTCCCCAGCAGATGGATGCCTTGTAAATAGATAGTTTCTTTCTTGTTGCGTACGGTCTCAAACTGATTGCCCTGTTTGCTAACTGGTCGCGTATGAATGCTTCACTGCTGGGCACGTGAAAGTATGAAATACTTCGTTTTGGATTTTGCATTTTTTGGGAGTTCAATAATTGCTCGGCAGCGGTCTCAACCATTCATATGTCTGCAACAGGTCAATCTTCAAATTTTGATGTGGGAACAAGCAATCGGCTCAGGGCATCATTATTTGTTCCCTTGCTACCCTGACAATATTGCAGATTCTCATGGTATGCGGCTAACATCAGGTTCCTTTAGAGAAAGCGAGGAGGAACTATACTTTGAACTTCCATATGAGTGTTGAGTAATCCCAGCGAAGACTTAAAACCTGTGAGCGTGATTGCCATATATGATTGCCAGAGTCTCACAATCAACCCGCGAACTTTTCTCGGCCTTGCTTATGGTTCTGGAGCTGTAGGCTAATTATAAACTGTGTCCAGTGGTAGTTCCGTGGTTCAAGACAGCTCCCGGATCATATGGTGGACCGTCGGAAGAAAAGAGCAACGTGTCTTGAGCACTACTCATGCTTTGGAATAGGGCTCTTCTTTGCCGACTGTTCATGTTCAGCCCTCGTTTGCCTAGCAATTTTTGCACTGGCTTTGTTAAAAAATGAAAGACGGTTACAACTTCCTGTTCCGCCGAATTAGAGCGCATGTATTGAGGAGAAGGAGGGGGAGTACTGAGGGGAGGTAAGCGCACACAGTTTACCAACTTCGTGTGACGTGCCACATAAATCAACGGGTACAGCACAGACCCGTACTTATATAGATGGCCGCTTGGATAACGAGTACACCACGCTTTTATACGTGCCTCTCTGTGATTTATGAATGGTGATATCACTTGCCTGCACACCGGGTAGCTGGCATCTCCCCTCCTCCTCAGTCCTCCCCTCCTCCTCTTCCTCCTCCCCTCCTCATCCTCCTATACCTCCTCCTTCCTCGCGCGCGCTGCATTATGGGACGTTTCCCATAATGCAACGCCCTGGACCCTCGTGACGTCATTATGGGAAACGTCCCATAATGCAACGCGCGAGACCTTCGTGACGTCGTTTGTGACGTTATAATTGGACGTTTACCATAAGGCACCGCGCGCTTGCGCCGACGCCGACGCCGACGGCGACGCCGCTCAAGCCGGGAACGGAAACCTAAAAGGTGCGCTTAAAAAAAAACAAAAAAAAACTGTGGTTTAATTTGAGCAGGTTCAAAAACCACTCAAATTCATGCTTGTTCTTTGGCTCAGAAGCTTCATGGATCGACTTGACATTATCTTCAGTAGGTCGTACTGGGTTCTTATTAATTTTGAATCCTAAGAAGGTGGCTTGCACTGGAAACACGTTTTATTTGTTAAGATGTAGTTTATTGTATTATAATCGATGCAGCGTGGCACTGTTTTCCAGTAGAAACGAGAGTCCTTTGAGCGACCACAGTAAGTGGTATCTAGATAGTTTTAGTATATTGTGTTGTCTTAGAATGGTATTGATATCAGGGGCTAGCGACTCTGCTTCTAAGCATGGTTGGAAGCGTACCAATAGCGGCGTCGGGACCTCGCAGGCAATCAATTCTTGCAGCTGCCGATTTTCGTAGCCGCGCTACACCATGGCATACTGCTGGTCTGTGAGGTGTTGATAATCTCGTGATTTTTTGGCACACACATGCGCACGAACGTATTTTGAATCGGTGGCCAAGTGGGCTAGTGCTCACCAGATTGGAGCACGTGGAGCGAAAGCTCGCGCTGCAGAATCCAGGATCCTGTGTTCAATCCTGATCCCTGCCCGTTTCGACCTGGATGAGAATCGTACCGGCGTGCGGTCCTGTAGCACTGCTGCGTGATGCATGTTAAAGTCCCCAGGCTAGCGGTTGTACTGCACTTGCAAAATTTCTCATCTACAGCTGGGAGACTCGTCGCCCGTTGAGGCAGACATGGTTCGAGGCTGCAAAAACATACTCCCACCCTATTTTTTTTTCTGACATATATGCACGCAAACCAATTTTGGCACACACAGATACACACAAACCACGAGGGGCACCGAACGTGTTCGCGTGTTTTAGTTAGCAGGCAGTCGTGGCATGAAGAAGAGCCGATATATTTTTAGCGTATCTACGCGCATTTAGCTACGCCAGGACAGCACTCAGGGGAACGTGCTATCGCAATGAACGCCTGTAACAAAAAAAACAAACAAAAAAACACGAAAACCTGTTCTTTTTGTGCTCAGAAACATTTAAAACTAGACATAAAATTACGCTTGTTTGTTTTGTTTTTTTGCTTCATAGTGACGTTTGTCATTGCCCTTCGTCGGAATCATATTTGTCTTGAATTTGTCTGTTTACCTTCCTACTTGTTTAAGCCCGCCCCGTGGTCAAGGTATCACCGGGGCGCGCGCTTAAAAGTATGATTCAAAGGCTCCGGTACGCGGTAATGGTTCGCTAAAAGTACCCAATATTGTCACGAATGAAGGTGACGACAGGACGATCAGTGCAAATAAAGGTTTAATCGACGAACTTCTGCCAAACAAAATAAATAACGAGTGTCGGGACGGCAGAAAAATGGGCGGCGATTTGACGGCGTAACAGCAAGTGAGAGCGAGACTGACTCGACAAATTCGCGGGCCGCTGCTTATCTCAAGTGTGTCGGCATCTGAAATGCTTCAGCGTCGTGGGTGCGAAGCTTCGAGCTTCGTGGGTGCGGAGCGTGAATGGACAGGCACTTTCTAGAACAAGAAACAAAGACGAAATGATAGAAGTTACGCCCCGAGTAAGGATAAATGGGAATCTACTAGACTTCCGTGACCGACTGTCGTTTGCTCGGCCCTGAGTGCGACAATTTGACGGAGCCCGCGGGATAATCTGTAAATGGAGTATCGATATTCTAAGCCTAGCTTTACTTTGCGGCTCTGTACTTCGTTTCAGCTTAAGGCCAGGCGCGGCCGACGCCACGAGGTCACGGGACCATTCAAGCAGCGTGAAAAGCGCAAATCCCTAGGCCTTTACTGTTTATGAATAGTTGAGCGACGATAGAACACGTAAAGCAACATGATGAAAACCACGATGGCGCACTTCTGACTCTCTTTGATTGGTTCCATCAGATTGTAGGGTTGGCTGCGTCTGGACTTGAGGCGAAACGCGGTCTAGGCGTGTGCAGCCTTCTTGGAGTTTGGGAAGAGTGAGGAACATGCTGAAGAATAGGTGAATCCTGTACCCTCACAATAAAAAGCAAAAACACTGGATATATTTTGTTTCACACTATGTCTGAGCGCGGCAGACTCAGCATCCCAAGGTGCCAATCAAGCAGGACCAAAATTGCATCGTCACGGCGCTGGTGGCCCGTTTGATATCAGAGACTAAACCAATGACGTACAAAAAATGGGCCTCCTCCCCTGAAGCTTTGAACATAGCCGTGCTTTGGTAGAATTTGGCCATTCATTGGTTTGAAGAAGCCAGCATTTCATGGCCAACCACAGGCCGCGAAACAGTCCCTAGCGGTGGTTGTGAGCTCTAAAAACGCGACTCGACTAATTTAAGCCCTTTTTGCGTCGCTTGAGTAAACAGATATAACTCCTGGTGGCTAAACACTAAGCGCATGTGACGCTTTCATCACGGCCATATTCAACGGCGGAATAAACGAATGTGCGCTCCAAACCAGAGCAAACCGTCACCAAGACGCCCATAATTTAACGCTTCTATTTCACGCTTTCAATGTTGTTGTCAATATTGTGACGTCGCGGTCAGCTGATTGGTCGACGCTGTGTCGCACTTTTCCTTTACGCTTTAACTGCGGGGGAATATTCGGCACTGGCGGCGGCTTTTGCTCCTTCCATCGGTCAAACTCTCCCAATATTGGCACGAATGACAACTGATGAGGCGAACATAACTGAAGAAACTAAACGTTTAATGGGGCGAACTTGTGCCCAAAACGAGAAGGGAACGGAAGAAAACAGCAGTGCGTCGCGGGCGTCGATGTCGACGAAACCTCAGGATCGAGCGCAGGGGCGAAACTCACTTTGGCTCGCCACGCGAAGCCCCTTTGTACACGCGTGGGCTTCTAGAATAATCGGCATAGAAGGTTCGACGCGTAGAACATTCTAACCTTGAATTAGCAACACGTTTCTCTAATTTACTGGAACATCACATTAGAGACAACAAAAATGCGTACCCGCAGCCAGGAATTGAACCCTGGCTTTCTGCGTGGAAGGAGAGCGCGATAACCGTTAGGCCACGAGCGTGCTGCCTGCTTGGTCAGCTGCGCTCGCGGCATTATTCCCCCCTTTAAAAAAGTGCATCGTCCCGATGCAGCACAAAACGAATACACAGATCCACAGAAAAAGGATAGCAGAGACGCGAGCCACAGTCCACACTTCACTCTTTGACGCGAGTCCAAAGTTCTATCGTTCGTAATACGGCTTGAGCCGCACGACGTGCACCACCTCGGCTCGTGGCTGGCATCTTGCAGATGGGCGCGTTCCGTCGGGTAGAACTTCGTAGTTCAGATCGCCGAGGCGTCGAATGATTTTGTAGGGTCCGAAATAGCGTTCAAGAAGCTTCTCGCTGAGTCCGCGGCGCCGTATCGGTGTCCACACCTATACCCGGTCTCCGGGTTGAAAGTGGACGTCCCGGCGACGAAGGTTATATCGACGTGCGTCGACTCGCTGTTGATTGTGGATTCGAAGGCGAACTAGTTGGCGAGCCTCTTGTGCTCTCTGACTGACCGCATGGGCATCTTCGCATCCGTCATCCACTGGCTCATGGGGCAGCATCGCGTCCAGCATGGTCGTCACTTTTCTGCCACGCACCAGCTCGTATGGTGTAAACCCAGAGCTGGCCAAATTACTCATATTTTGTAATTAAATTACATTACTAATTACCGCAGCCAGAAAGTAATTAATTACCATTACAAATTACTTTTAAAAGTAATGACATTACTTTCGCATTACTTTGGTATACTTTTACAGGCTGCGCCTACACAGGCGCAGCCTGCGTAGGCGCAGTTTCAAACACTGCTGGTGGCTAAATTCTCGTGTTTTCCCACTGCATTTTGTGTTTCATGGTGCATGTATTTTCCCGAGGACATTGGGAAGCATTGTACTACATTTGGAAAAAAAGCAGTAAACTATTTTTGTTGGGTACGCGCGTGACAGAACGAATGCGACTGGAATGTTAATTGTTGTTTCTTTTTTTTTTTACGGTAAGTTTTTACGGCGCCGTTCGATTAGCCGCGTGTCAAACGACAAAGCGTTTAGCTGTCGAAATTAATTAACAACAGAAGATAGCCGAAAGGCATGCATTTTTCACGCTCACAAATAACATGTTTACCGATAGACAGAGGAACGCACGCGACTGATCCGTTTCCCACCCCAACCCGGACAACTATTTTTGGAGATGACTGAGGACCCTACGCGGATTATCTCTGGGTGGGGGAGAACAATTGTCATTGTTCGCAAAATCGCGTCGAGGACCGTTCCACCAGGGGCCTTAGTTCGACCTACTTCCCCTCCTTCGTTTCCCGAGAATGTCGAGCAGACAAGCTCGAATGGCAGAAACTTACCAGCCCTATTTCTCACAGTGGAAGATAACACAGAGAGGGTACGCAGCATGCATCCGAAAAAGTAAGCGGACACTTTTAAGAGGGGCCTGAAAACGTCGAATACAAAACCGCAAAACATAGGTAGAGAATCGCGCTGAGCGGGTTTTTACAGTTCAAGAGTGTGGCAGAAAATGTCTAGCTGATAGCGGGCGCGAGAGTCGCACCAGCCGCATTAGCATCAGCATCATAGCGGCGGCCAAAGAGCGTTTTTTGGAAACGTGTAGAGGAAAAAGAAAAAGTAAAATAAAAAGAAAAGCGCTCTTGTGTATTGTGGACACAAAAAATATGCCTGGTGCGAAAAAGTAATTAGATAATTTAATTACAATTACCGTCGCTGGAGTAATTCATTACATTACTAAATTACCTGCCACAAAAAGTAATGAATTACATTACTAATTACTGGAACAAGTAATTAAATTACTGTAATTTCATTACAGTAATTACATTACTGCCAGCTCTGTGTAAACCTGGTTGTTTCTTGAGCTGCGGTGTTGTAGGCGAACGTGGCGTATGGTAACACCTCGTCCGACGTCTTGTGCTCTACGTCGACGTACATGAAGATCATGTCGGCGATCGTCTTGTTGAGCGGCTCCGTTAGGCCGTTGGTCTGCGGATGGTAAACGGTGGTCCGACGATGGCTGGTGTGGCTGAGCCGAAGGATCTCTTGCGTGAACTGAGCCAAAAACGATGACCCTCGGTCGGTTATCAAGACTTCGGGGGCGCCATATCGAAGGAGAATATATTCAACAAAAACTTGGGAAATTCCACCTCTGTTCCTGACGGAAGGGCCTTCGTCTCCGCGTATCGTATAACATAATCGGTCGCGACGATAATCGAACGGTTTCCGTGCGTCGATGTTGGGAACGGCCCAAGTAAATTCATTCCGACCTGCTGGAAGGGCGTAGTCGGGGCAGATATTGGCTGCAGGAGTCCTCCTGGCTTCGTCGGAGGCTTCTTACATCATTGGCACTGATGGCACGACCGTGTATACAAATGGACGTTTTTCGGGAGTCTCGGCCAATAGTGGTTCTCACGAATCCGGGCGAGCGTCCTGTTGTAGCCAAGGTGTCCAGCCGTCGGGTCGTCGTGCATGCTTGAAAGATTTCTTCTCGCAGGCTGGCAGGAACAACCAGCAGCAAGGCAGGGTTGCTGGTTCCGAAGTTCTTCTTGAAGAGCACGCCTCGCTGCAGAATGAAGCTTGACAAGTCTCGGGCCAAGAATCGCGGAACGGAACTTCCTTGACCTTCGAGATGGTCGATCACGGCGCGAAGTTCGGGGTCGTCTCGTTGGTGCTGTCGGGAGGAGCTTCGGCTGGGGCCCTAGACAAACAATCGGCGTCATTATGCTTGCGGCCAGACTTGTGCACAATGGTCACGTCGAATTCTTGCAGTCGAAGGCTCCAGCGAGCGAGGCGTCCTGACGGGTCGTTGAGGTTGGCGAGCCAACAGAGAGCGGGGTGGTCCGTGACTACGCGGAGCGGGATCCCATACAGGTACGGGCGGAACTTCGTTAACGCCCAAAGGACAGCGAGACATTCCTTGTCGGTTGTTGAGTAATTTTTCCCTGCCTTGGACAGTGCCCGACCTGCGTAAGCAATCACCCTCCCTGCTCCGTCTTGTATTTGGACGAGCACCGCGCCTAGCCCGGTGTTGCTGGCGTCTGTCTGAACTGATCAATCGAAATGTCCGTGGATGGGGGCGATGGAGTCCTTCTTCCAGTTCGTTGAACGCTTTTTCTTGCTCCTCCCCCCACTTGAAGTTCACGTCGTCCTTCGTCAGATCGTTGAGCGGTGCAGAAATCTTGATACAATCGCGAACGAAACGTAGGTAGTAAGCGCACAGCCCAAGAAATCTTCGGACGGCTTTCTTGTTTGATGGCTGCGGAAATTCCGCGACAGCGGATGTCTTTGCAGGGTCAGGACTTACGTCTTGAGCAATCACGACATGGCCCAGGAATTTGAGCTCGCCGTAAGCGAACCGACATTTCGACCGCTTCAGTGTCAGTCCGGCATTCTGGATAGTCTGTAGCAGGGCTGGGAAACGTCTCAGGTGCTCGTCGAAGTCGCTTGCGAATACCACGACGTTGTCGAGATAAAACAGACAACTGTCATTTCAAGCCGGAAAGAATGGTGTCCATTACGCATTGGAACGTCGCCGGTGCTGTGCACAGTCCGAACGGCATCCCTTTAACTTTGTACAGCTCGTCCGGCGTAACAAAGGCTCAACCTCAATCTGCCAGTACCCACTCTTCAGGTCCATCGACGAAAAGTATCGGGCGTGGCGCAGCCGGTCCAGAGTATCGTCAATGCGTGGCAGCGGGTAGACGTCCTTTTTTGTTACGGCGTTTAGTCGGCGATAGTCCAACCAGAACCGAAGAGTCCCGACTTTCTTTTTCACCAGGACTACCGGTGAAGCCCACGGACTGCTTGAGGGCTGGACAATGTCGTCGTCGAGCATTTCTTGGACCTGCTGGTGGATGATTTCTCTCTCTTTCACAGAGACACGGTACGGCGACCGATGAAAAGGAAACGCGTTGCCTTCAGTGACAATTCGGTGTTTTTTTAACGGTCGTTTGGCGCACCTTTGACGACGTGGAGAAGCACTCATTGAACTCGGCGAGAAGGTCACTGAGTTTTCGTCGCTGTGGGGTAGGCAAGGTTGGGTCGATGTCAAACTGCGAACGCGGCGTTGTCTTGGGTGGCCACGAAGAGAGGTCTTCTGCTATTCCGGCGACTGCGGCTGAGTCCGGGAGTTCCTCGGCGTTACCCACGGTGGTGCCTTTCGTAAGGTGCTGGGCCTCCTGTCGGAAGTTCGTTACCAGTGCGACAGTGTGTCCGTCTTGGAGCTCCGCGACGCGTCTTACGATGCAAATCCCTCTTCCTAAAAGCAACTAGAGTCTTCCTTCGAGCAGAACATCGCCGCAAAAAGTCTCATCGACCCTGGGGTACGAAAACACTCGACCGCGATGGTAAGTTCACGTGGATTGCGAGGACTCGTACCGCGGATGACGTCGCTTGGGGTTCCTCCGCTGGTGGAGCAGGTTTTCGTAGCGTCAGCCGGTTTGGTCCGAGGTCGATGACGGCGCCATACTCGCAGAGAAACTCCATTCCGAGGATAACGTCCCCTGAACAGTCTAGCAGAACGAAGAAATTGAGAGGGCACGTCTCACCGTGGATTTCGACTCGAGCAGTGCATCTCCCGACAGGCGTAATGAGGTGTCCTCCAGCAGTTCGTATCTGCGGCTTCTCCCACGGTGTCATCACTTTTCGAAGGCGGCGAGAGAGCCTCCCACTCAAGACTGAGTAGTCTGCTCCGGTGTCCACGAGTGCCGATGCGTTGTGGCCGTCGATAATAACGTTTAGGTTATTGGACACCAATACAGGCGCGTCGTTGTAATGTGGGGCGTCGGCAGAGTGGGAGCGCTCCGTCGTTCTTGGGGGCTCTTTTCTTTAGTCGTCTTCGGCAACGCCACCTCCAGGCGTTGCCGCACTTAGTTTTTCCGACGAGAAAGGGGCGACAGGCTGTCCCGACGAGAGCGGCGGAAGGGCAAAAGCGCACGTCGAGGCGAAGGCGAACGGGAACCTCGGGGTGGAGTCGGCACCGGGGACAGGGGTCGTCAGAGGTACTCCTAGATGTCCCTTGGTCGCTCCCCAAGGCAGGGTCGCGGGTCGCTCGGCGCAAAGTCTCGCAGGCCCATTTGTCGGTACGGGCACCTCCGGTAGACGTGATCGGCCTCGCCGCGGTGATAACACAGCGGTCGTCGATCGGCCGTGCGCCGCACATCCGTCTTCCTTGGCGCCGGTTGTTCAGTACGGACGAACTGGGGTTGCCCTTCCCGACGTCGGAAAGTCTCTGGCTGTGGTAGGACACGTCGAAGTGGCGTCGAATACTGCTGGGCAGCTGGCACCGGTCTCCGGGCTACCGCGGCGTAGGTCAAAGAGGGCTCCTGCCAGCGTAGGGCTCCTATGCTGGCAGGAGCCTCAGGTTGGAATGCCCGCTGGAACTCCTCGCGGGCAACTTCGGCTATTGACACCGAAGCCGGCTGGAGCGTAGCAGGGAGGAGCTTGTTGATTTCCTCCGGGACGATGTCCGGGATGATCTCGCGTATGTCCGGGCTGTTGCAGCTGGAAGTCGCGATTGCAGCGACGCCGGGAAGTCGCTGGTAATGGGAGGCCCGTGCTTGAAGGGCATGTTCGATGTTTGTTGCTCGGTGATGAAGTCTTGGACAGTGATAGGCGGGTTCCGCACAAGGCCTCCGAAGATGGTATCTTTAACTCCTCGCATCGGGAACCGCAGCTTCTTCTCTTCAGGAGCGTTTGGGTCCGCGCGGTTCATAAGGCGGAGAACGTCTTCGACGAAACTTGGGACACTCTCGTTTGGCCCTTGACTTCTTTCTTGAAGAAGTTCTTCGGCCCGCTGACGTCGCTGCTGGCTGGCAAAAGCGCGTCGACGTTCCGCCTGGAAGTCTTGCCACGACGAAATTGACGCTTCGTGGTTCCCGAACCAGGTGCGTGCAGTACCTTCCAGGGAGAAGTAGACATTTCGCTGGCTCTGCTCAGGACCCCATCCGTTGAACCGTGCGACGCGTTCGTATTGGCCCAACGAGTCGTCCACATCTTCATGAAGATTGCCACTGAAATTCGGTGGCGTCCTTGGTGGGGCCTGCACATAGACAATGCACGTCGGTGGCATTCCGTCTGGCTGCGACGTGGTGTTCATCGTCCGCTTCGATAGCTTCTTTGTCCTGTCCCGCAGTGGTCCAAGGTCCGGGGGGTAGGCCAAGGTTTCGGCAACTTCATCGGGGCTCGGTCCTCTCTTCATTGGGTCCTCGGGGGCTTGGGGTCGGACTTGCATTGCGGGCCCTCGTAGGGGTGCGCTGAACAGACATGCGTACTCCGCACCTCCATCAAAATGTCACGAATGACAATTGATGAGGCGAAGATAACTGAAGAAACTAAACGTTTAATGGGGCAGACTTGTGCCCAAAACAAAAAGGAAGCAGAAGAAAGCAGCAGAGCGTCGCGCTGCTGGTTATAAGTAGTGTAAGCCTTACGCTACTTATAACACGTTGGCTGAGCTTTCTTTTTTTCTGTGAGGTGCGGAAGAACGGGAAAAAACACCTTTGGACGTCCAAAATTGGCCAGATTCAACGCCGCAAGAAGACCGAAATTGGCAGATTTGTGTCACCCCCGTTAGGGTACGCGCATCTTACCTGTGGGCGGCAACGTTACTAAACCACGCATTTGGGAAACTCGCCCTTGAAACCTGGGCCGCTGTCGTCCACCGAGACCGAGCTAAATACGATAACAGCGCCACCCTGTAGCGACGACAACATGAAAGTTGCTTTATATGGCTACTGCATGATGGCCCTCCGATATGGTGCCACCGGCTCTTCTGTGACTCGACGGAACCAGTAAGTGGAGCCGTGCAGTTCACGGAGTGGCCACTGCGAGAGGAATGTCAGCGTTGCGATCGCCATTTGCTCGGTACTGGGATGAGGATCGCCGCCACTTTTTCAGAGCAGGCTCTATGGCAGTTCCCCAACTGAGGGGCTCTTGTAAAGCTGCTGGGTATCCACCAAACGCTTTTATTTTATCATCTGGCCACCAAACGCTTTTATTGTGTTTTTTTGTTTTGTTTTTTTTAACGCGCAAAACGGCGTTTCTTGGCATATGCTTTTAGCGCCTTAGCTTCGACCAGTGATTCGATGGCGTTAAAATGTTTGTTGTTTTCTGGCCTTTTTCTTGGTATCTCGCGTTACGCACCAGAACACGCATGCTTCTACGTGTGTGACAGTTTGAGACGCTCAAGTTTCTACTACCCAAAACGTGTCCTAACGAGTCCCCAGAACAGTATTTGGGGAGAGTTTGGCCAGTCTATGATCTCGCTGCCGTAACGTCCCTCTCCCGAGTGAGCCAATCAGCCCGCGGCGCAGAGTGAGAGACGTGAGCGCATGCGCGTGAACTCTCGGCTGCTCCCAGCTGAGCGGAGAGAGTCGCCATTTTCATTCATTCGCCCGGCGAAATGCATAGGATCAACATCCGGATTTCGGTCCTGTACTTCTATTTGTCAGTCTTTGGCATGAAAAGGATGTAATGTTATTCCCGGTGGCTTAAAAAGCTAACGAATTACGTTTCTCCACGTTTGAACGCAAGCTTTGATTCAAGCGAAAAAGAAATAAGCCCGTAGCAGACGACGCGCAGCCTCAAGAGTGATCCGCGTCGACAGCGTTGCGACAAAATGGCGGTCGTCTCCTCTTTGCTCCCTTTTTTATCTCCCACTCCTTCGGCGCTCTCCTTTCTTTCCTTCGCTTTTCTCCTCTCCGGCGCCTCCGTCGCCCCTCCCACTGGCCAAACTCATTATATACGGCTCTGCGAGTCCCCTTTTCGCAGCACCCCCTCGGCAACGAAGGAGACCTACGTGTCGCTATCCCACGCGTTTTCTTTTTTTCTTTTATAGCGAACTTGGATATGGCCAGGGTTCCGTGGATTTTTCGTGTGCGCAACCAAAAACCCTACGTTCGCACCGCCGCACGCGCCGCACGCGCACGCCTTCCCGGTGTAAAATATTCGAATTAAATAGCCAAAATAAAGCATTGATGAACGCGCGTGGAAGATGCCATTTGTTTTAGGTTTTTTTTTGCTTTGGAACAGTTACTGGTGCAGACGCCTGTACGTGCGGCGCGTGGAATGCCATTCCCTGCATTCTCTTTGACGCTTGGGTAATTTTACAATAGGTCTATTCAGTAGATTAGTTATCAAAAGGCACCATTTTCAAGATCAGTAGACTCTCAGGTTGATTATAAAGGTTTCTCAAAGACTTGTCGCCGTGCGACCCGCGTCGGCCACGTCCGCTTTCTCACCACCCTCTCTTTGTCGTCGTTCCAAGCGCTTGCGTGCCTTGTTTCCATTCCTTCCGCTCTCTCGGGGTGGCGGTCTAGTCGCGCTTGTCTACTTTCCGCCTGGTGGTGGTCCCGGTGCGCGTGTCTAGTGTCCTTCTGCTCCTCGGGATTGGTGTGTGTCGTGTGCTAAACAGCTTCGCTGGACACTCACCTTCACAGATTAGAATGGCTCATGATTTTTTTTTGTGTGTGTGCGTGATTGATTTAGCTGCTGGTAACATACTCACAAAAACAACGAGCATCGTGACAACCCACTTTTGGAGCAACCTGATCCACTTCATCAAATCGTGGGTGCCGGCTGAGGTCGAGCTTGAAAGTAAAATAACGTATAAATGTTCCAAATAAAAGTATAAAGTTCGCCGGATTTATTGGAAACACGAATTTGCGCAGTATCCTTTTTTTGTCTTGCAAACGAGTTGGCATCATGTAGCTTATTTTCTAGAGCGCACCTCTTAGGCGCCCGTATCTGCGTTTCGCGGCGTCGGCGTCGGCGTTCAGTCGCCGTCGGCGTAACCACCCCGCTAAATTTAGCAGAAATAGACTTAATGTTGAGGTCACGTGGCGTCAATTTCCCCGCTAAATTGAGCCGGAACTTAACTCGCTAAATTTAGCGGCAAAATTTTCGCTAAGTTTAGAGGAAACTTCAGCGGGGAAATTTACCGGGGGAAGGAGAGGAGGGACAAAGAAGGAGGAGAGGGGAGGGACGTGGAGGGAAGGAGGAGAAGGAGGAGGGTAGAGGAGTAGGTGGAGGAGGAGGGGAGGAGTGTCATGCCCTCCACTCCATACCCTCCCAGCCTGCTCCTCAAGAGCTGCGCTCTGATTTCGCATAACAGAGAATTGTAAACGTCTTTTATTTTTTCTGGGAAACATTGTAGGCTTAATTAACGCTAGTTTTAAGCCAGCATGCGAGTGATCCGTATCAGAGTGCTCAGCACTTGTCACGATAATCTCGGTTCAAGCAAGACATAATGGGAGTACACCTTGTAAAGCCAAGTACGGTACTGCGGCTGTAGTGAAATGTGAAAATGAAAATAAAAGTGTGCTACGAGGGTGAATTAAATAAAATTAATTATTGTTCGTAGTTTCATATCCATTTTCGGGAACCGCTCTGATGGAACGAATCAGAAAGAGCTACAAAGAGGGGCTATCGAAATTTCTTCTGTAATACTGTATTTGATCGTGTGGTATTGATGTTTTTTTTTTTGTAAGCCTGTTGGGAATAATATAAAAAATCTGCCCAATAAAAACTAGAGTTGAAGGAGACAAAAACAAAACAACGAACAGGCTTCATAAAACGTATGCCCCCTAGCGAAAGAGTAAACAGACCGCACGTTTGCTCCGACTCACCGAAAAGGCATATTGCCAGAAATTAATAATGTTTTCGTTTCATTGTCCCGGTAACTAAAACAAAACAACGCAAGTTTTCGTCTCTTTATAAAAATGAAAGCACTACAAAAAGAATTTAGAAAAAGGATGGCGGGAGGTTTAATCTGTTTTTGTATGTTTCCGTGTGCAAGAGTTACTTGGACCCCCTCTTTCTAAGACATTTTGTATATTTCCTTTCATCACTTATTTCTTTGATTAGTCGTTTAGACCAGGGGTCTCAGAACCCCGGCGCGCGGTCCAAATTCGGCATGCAGGAGTCTTCCGAAAGAACCCGTGGCTGGCTGTATTCCTTCCATGAGGCCTGGCCTGCGGCCTGGTTGGAACAGACCCGCTGCTATCGGTAAACAAAGTGAGCCTAAAGAAATAGCTCCGCGACGCGCTCCAAATGCGCGAACGAAGATACAACAACTAGAGAAGCTGCCTCATCATTCGGGCCAACTCGGCATATTATTCATTGAACGTTGTCCTCACCAGCATCCCCATATTTGATCCCGTGCTTTCGGTCTGTCGATGTAAAATTTATTCTGCATTGTCATGTAATGTGCTCCCCAAACTTTACGCCGCCATTGGGTTCCCAAACATTAAGCTCGTGTCGTCTACTTACTTTTAAACATTTGTGACCAAAACGTTCGGGATGTCTTCTCAGGATGGGACAGAAATCGGGAACCGAAACAATCTTTGGATAGTTCAATCGGCCGCCGCAGGGACTGTCATAAGTGACAATTGCCGTGGCGGCGTTAAGTTTGAGGCGCACTGAACATTGCGCTTAGTGTTCTCTGTAAAAACTATCGCATATTTTCAAAATTAGTTCGATTACTCTCCTTTGTCTCGTGCACTGCACGAATATGCTCAATTCCTACGCGCTTTGATTTATGCCTGGAGAGTTTTCTTGACCGCAAGTGTCGTGTAATGTCGTAATTAGCTAAATATTAAGTTTCAAATCGAAGTGTATACATCCGTCAACCTCAGTGTTTTTTTTTAACACTTCATGTAACACCCATTTTTGTATTTAATTGCTTAACTAAGTATATTGTTTACTGAATTTTCTGTTCGCAGTTACAATTTTTCACCAACACTCGAGAGTACGACATACACCTAATCTGGCCCCTTAGCAACAAGGTCTGGAGACCGCTTTTTAGTGTGTTTATTGTTGGATAGAAAGAACATGAAGAGATAGACGCTCTGGCGTTCTAATTTCCTTGATAAATGCAATATGAATAAGTAAACTTTACTTCGTCTCCTAGACTTAAGTCGCGGTCGCACCAACCATACATCATACAAAAGGCAGTCTGGAGTCATGTTTCAAGCTGAGTATATACGTACCACTGTTGGCACTAACTAGGTACATATATTTTTTTTTCCGGTTGCGTAGTAACGTATTTGTTATATTCTTTTAGGAGTAACATGTAACGCCCTTACGTTACCTTTTTTGAAGTAACGGGTAACGGAGTCACGTTACTCGTTACGTCTTCTTCCCAATACTTTCGAAAAGAACGCTCGAATTAATTTTTGTTTTGTGTTTCTAGTCGAGAAGTCATAAATTCTGCAATCTCCCATGTAGCTTGAAATCAGAACCGTAAAAAATATAAGGTAATCATGTTAAGTTTCTGCAAAGACAAAATGTTTTTTATATAGGAAGATTGAATACCTGAACATCATATTAAATACAGCGCGCATGCAGTGAGGAAAAGTACACGCAGCGCTGTGTTTTCTTCCTCACTGCTTGTGCGCTGTTTTTAATATGACGTCATATTGCCCAACTAGCTTGACTCCCCACTTTTACTATTGAATACCTGTAACGCCAAAGCAGTAAAAACGTTCTACTTCATAAATGATTAGTAACGTGCAAGTGACACGGCTTGCTTTTTTGTTTTTTGTTTTTAATATTCAGAATGCTAACGCGTTTCGTTCACTCCGAGGTAACGTAGGTCGGTAACGCGTTCATTTTTATTGCAAGTAAAGACTAATTCATTTAATAACTTTTTTTCCTGTAACGCCTACATCACCGATATGCTCAAAACAAACTTGCCTCGAAGATTCTAGAGGAGTGTGGGCAGATAATTACGGATAATATCTGCCGCTTAAACCGTGTCTTGTTCGTGGTGTACGACACCAGTGTAGCTTCGGCTTTAGTCTTAAAAGTCAAGAATTTCTCCGCAGGTGATAGTTCTGGAGAAAAAGTACCCGTTAACGTACTACTCACCTCGTTTTAACATGAGTACTTAATTGTGCTAGCTATAGTGTTTCCACTGAATATATTCTCCCGGCAGACTCGTTTGTTCGTCCACCGCGTATTCGAAGACCCCCAAAGTCCTCATTTGGTCGGTACGTCCAAGATTTGTTTACTTCTATCTCAGCATCCTTCCCAACAAAGAGGAGACGAAGCGTGCGAGCCCTCAAAAGACGACATGACGGGAAGTTTGCGGGGGAGTCGGGTGATCCGGTACGTCGAGACCTCCCTAATGACGCTGACAATCTGGGGCCAGAATAAAATCGAGCGTCGTCGGGAAACCGTCTCAAGGTTTCTCAACGCTTGTATTACGACTACATCGAACGCACGCCATTATTTTCCTAAAAATACGAGGAATATTTTTATTATTAATATTATTCTGCAAAATAGTTTGCGCGTCAGACTTCCCGCAGAGCACGAGGTCCGATTATGGTAAAGGGAAGAACCAGGACGTTTTCTGCTGCTGATTGAACGTGGTGCTACAGCTTTCGCTTAAACATACAACGACACGCTTTGGGCAGGTTCGCGACTTCACAACCGGCCGATATATCAGTGAAAATATCTGACCACATACAAATAACGACCACTTCTGACGTGCTAGTCCTTAGTACTTCTTATCCCACCGGCCGATATCAGCTTGTGTATGACAGTGGAACAAACAGCTGTAGATTTGCAAACGAAGCGCGAGTCGTCAATGGTTTCCTAAGTAAAATAGCGAATGATGACATTCTCAGCTGGCGTCTAATCTCACTCCGCCGCGGCACTCGGAAAGTAGTAGTCGATAAAAGAAGGATGGATATCTTGTGTGTGTGTGTGTGTGTGTGTGTTTTTTTCTCTGCAAATCACGCTTTGAAGCAGACGAGCCGTTAACGAACCCTATCTTTGGTCGCTCGGCAAAAGACCAATTAGAGCTCGCCTTCGCTTTTTGCGATGACCATTGTTAAATCACAGATACGGAAAAATATACACAAATAAGCACAAGGTGCAGATAATGTTTGAAGTCGTTACAATGATTTGACTTTCGGTACCGAGTGTCGTCTGACTGATATTTCAGTTTGCACGTCAAAAGACTTCCAGGCGATCGAAAGCAGCCCTCAGTCCCTGGCTGAGTGCCAGATAAGTTCAGTTAGTTCGGTCATTAGCGTTCAAGCTTTACTTCTTTTTTTTTTTACCCACGTTTAACAAAACATCTAAAGAGAAAGAGAAAAAAAAGGAAAAAATTGAGGAAAAAAGAGACACAATTTTTATGCACCAAGTCTGTTGGTACCACAATTGGTGCATTAAAAATATTTTTTTCTCTCACTAATGCATACGGGACTGGAGAACGACATCTAACCTACGGTATCAATTATTTCAGTCGCTACACTTTTTTATTTCGTGAATTAGAGTGATTGCCTTTTTGCCTGCTATGCGGGAAAGTAGGGGTCAAAACCTGACTTTTGAAGAAGGTTGCCTATACTTCTTTTCACTTTAAGTCCCATGGCAGCCGACACTGCCATTCAATAGAGCTAATTAAGCAGAACCAAAAGTGCATTGTCATGGCGCTTGCTGTGTTTTGTGGGTCCGCTATTACCGGCTATACCAAACATACGCAGAAAAATTGGCTGTATGTTGGGTCATTCTATCAAACGCCTTTAAATGAGGTAGTTCTGTAGGGTGGGTGTTGCACTAAGTTCAGGTGGTGCCAAGGGCAGGATGACTCTTAGTCTTTCGGCGGCTGTGGTGGGTAATGCTCTCAGTCCAGGTGGTGCCTAAGGCAGTGTTTTTGTATGAAAACAAATTACATCACACCATTGACTCCGTGTGAGTCCTCGCACGCTTCCCCACCTTCAGCATCACCCGGATAGAACGCCTTAGCTCTGAATTTTGCCGGTCACAAAGGAAGGGGAAGCGCGCGTTTATACGCCCTTTTGCACTCTTTTCTTATTCAGCGCGGTCTTTGTACACTATCCGTTTCCGCTCCTCTCTTTCTTGCCCTTTTCACCTCTCTCCGTACCGAGCGCTTACTCACACCACCTGCTTCTTCTCCTCTCGTTCCTGCGTGCTGGGTTCGTGGATCAGTCAGCAGCGCACTCGGCTTCCACGCCGGCGACTGGGGGTCGATCCCTGGCACCGGTTGTCGTCTCTTTCCAGATCGTTCCGCAGTTAGGAACTGACCGAACTACGCATTATCTGCTTACGCGGCACCTGAGGCTGGGTGGCCCTATAAAGCTTAGCAACCTGGAAAACTGCAGTACGACGTCGCGGTTAAGTTATTGGTGTGGTGAGCTCTTTAGCATCAACGAGGCCGGGAAAATCACTTTGTTTATCCAGATCACACTCGCGGCGCAAGCACATTCCAAAAGTGACAGGCTATAGCTGAGCTTTCGTTGAAAACAAGGCAAACTCTGTTTCAAGGACTGGATTTTTTTTTTCTTTTTTTTTTTGGTGGGGGGGGGGGGGGGGGGGCTTATATGTTATTTGTCCACAAGTCCGACCGTAGCCGACGCTACAATCCTATAAAAAAAAAGTGAATTTTAACGGCGCTCATTGCCTTTGTGTGTTTGCTATTACCGACGAAACCAATTATGGAAAGTGAATGCGCCGCCATCCGGCGATTTCAAGTCGGTCACTCGTAAAAAAAGGGATAAGCGAAGCAATGCGTTTTTGTTGTTTAGTTTCTTTTCAGAAACATTTTCTTTTCGTTTTCTACAAGCCGCAACTTTAGACTCTTAGGAGTCTTTAAATCTAGCATTTCGTTCGTAACAAAAGGTCCAACATTATTTTCAGTCTGTCTCACTACACCAGTTTTATGTACACTTGAAGACAAAATGACAAACCAGCTCGCACGCCGATGGGCACGCGCATGCGTGAAGATCGCATTCCCCGATTATTTAGAGCCGACCTTACACTACTCGCACAACGTACAAAATACACGGAGTTTCTCTGGAAACATGCTGACAAAATCATCTGCAGACACGGGTCAAGCATGTTGGCTTTATATAAATATGCATACTTTGAACATATCTGTACTACTAATGTGAAAGGTCCGTCATACACAACCCTAAACGCGCGTCAGACAGTGTGTTTAGATAGGCTTAAACGAGTGCATACTGATGGCTCTTTAAGTTCCCAGAAAACAGATGTATTTAACCGACGAAGCACGAGCTTTGATTTATTACAGAAGGACCCGAAAGGAATTTTTGTTTTATTAAAATTGCATGTACGTGTACGTTTGCTTTCTTTTAACGCGTGAACTTCTAGGGCTAAACAATTAATGGAATGATACCTAAGGTTATTTTGTACTGCGCGTATGTAGTACGTCTTGTTGATCGGCAGTTGCAATTATTTTCGAAACGCCGCTGCCTGCATAGGCCTTTGAGCTGTTGGTAAGCGCGCGAAAATAAACATTGAATTGAATAGTCTCCGCTACTGCTTGGGATATATCCTTCCGGCAATCTTGTCATTCACCGTGTCGTAGACATGTAAGGCGTTTTGAACTCTGCTTTCTTTCTTGTCTTTGGAGCTTGTAGGTAGGCTCGCGGGAAGCCCTTAGGAAAAATCCCAGGGTGTGTTTGCTCGAGGTAACTACCCTTTGGACCGTGATGATTTACGCCCGTGGAAGTATTTTTGGCAAGGCATTAACCCGGAATACGGTTTCCGCGCAAACAATCCTGTCACGGTTCCTGAAAACACTTTATAAATTATGTGTGTCCACTCTTCTGCTTTTCTATACGTGCGTCAATTTCCCTTGATGTTGACCGTTCTTGTTTTGATAGCGTTTGGGGCAAGTGTGTTTGAATCGCTGGTCGTTTACACACCTCCAGTTACCTGTGTCTGCCTTTTTTTTTTTGTGACGGTCGTTCCAACTTTTTCTATGATGGGCCTGTGTTCGGCCGTTCGTGCTTAGGTTTCCCTTTTCAGCACTTTTCTTCTTTTGAAGCCATTTTTTATGTGGGTTTTTGCTGCTCGATGTTTGCTAGCATGCACGTTATTACAGAAGAGTTTTATGGATATTGTTATTCCTCTTCGCGTTGACCTGCCTTACATGTCCGATCAAGATTCACAAAAAAAGAAAGGTAAACAAATATACACAAAGGAAACGCCGAAAAAATTACGTACCTCTTTGCGCACGACCCTCAAAGAGTTCAATTAACGTTAATGCGTGGAATACGTCTTCATCTGGCTTTCTTGTTTTGCGCGTGCTTGTTCTTTGTGTAATATGCCGCACTCGGGCGTTTTTGTTTTTGTACGGGTTTAATATTTTCTATTTCGGACTCAGCCGGTCTGTAGACCAAGACAGCGTTTACAAACAAGTCAGCGTTTGTCCACGCCAGGTGAGGTCACTGCGCGTGCGCAGAAATCAGATTTCCGCGAAGTGTGTCCACATTCCCATTGCCGACAGCAGCGCCACCGCACTGCCTCAACGTCACAGAGTTGACTTGGTGTATGCGGAGCGCAAGTTCATCTGCTTCTTTAGCAGGGGCTATGGTGACGTCAAATCTCCGTGCTCAGACTGGCTTTGATTAAAGGATAGTGAGGAGACCTCAGAGAAACCTGCCTTAAGCTCTACCGACTACCCTTCAATCAGAGTCAATCAGAGCTCGGCATTTCGACATCACCACAAGTCCTGCCAAAGGAGCAGACGAACTTGCGCTCCACGTAGTCCGCAGAGGCAAAGTTTGCTTAAAAAGAAGAATTTCCCTTGGATAGTTTTTACCCGGGGAGAGCTCACATCTGCTCCGTAATGCATAAGTTGATTCAATCAACACCTTCTAAAGACAAGTAGTGCAAGCTAATTTTTTAACGTCCCCAGCGGAAGTAAATGAGAATCGAAAATTAGGCAACGAATACCGAGTCATCGTTTGACTGGAGCTTGCGTTCTCACTGACTGAACAGAGGTCCGATATCGGCAAGATTTTGGTCCCCGCCTGAGCGAGATCTCATTCGCCTCTCGCGGAGCGGGGAAGATATCCTTTGTAGGCGGCTCGTCTGCTAACGCGAGCAAAGAACGCGGTTTGCCTGCTACGGGGTGCCATTTGCAGCCGGAAACAAAAACGAGGAATTACGGTTTGTCGTTTGCTAACAAACCTAAAAAAGGTTTATCGTCTGCTACAAACAAGAGCGCCGCGGCGAGGTGAGATTGGCAGCGGGTTTAAATTATGACCGTCTGCTCTTTAACGTTCGCAGCCATTGACAACTCGCGCTTCGTTTACAAATCTCAAGTTGTTCTGCTGCCGTACACACGCTTCCATCGGCCGATAGCTGAAGGAGCACAAAGGACTAGCCCATGTGAAACTGAGGGACTCTCGCAATTTGTAAGTTGGTGCGACGCTCCCACCAAAATGGTACGCAGTTGTGACCTCGCCAATGGGCCAAAAACCTTTCATTGGTCGATTACGCGCACGCTTTGCAGCGCCACGTCCCGTCAGCAGTCGAGAACATTGTATCGCTCTCGTTTTCACCTTGACGAAATTCGGACTTCAGGACTATGAGCCGAACGTTGTCGGATCAGTCGTATCCAATCTGCCACCGGGTTCGCCTTTTTAAAGTGATGCCGAAAGTCAACACTACGCTCTCGTTATCTACAACATGTAAACTAACGTCTTAAACGCACTTAAGAAAGCCCGCAAAAATCGCTTTCTTGATGTCTCGCGCTGTAATTTACTACAGATGTGCAATCAGGTGCTGGAAGTTTACAGTGAAAAAATCAAGGAATAAACTCACCTCCTTCAAAAGACGAAAAACAAGAAGACCTGTTCTTAAAAATCTACGCCCCCACTTCACAGACGATACACGCGTGATGAGAAGTGCTGCTAACAAATGGCTTACGCCGCGTCGAAAAAGCGCGCACTAATTCAGTTTTTTTTTGGAGAGGGGGAGATTGTTTACTAATATAACCTGAATCGGCAGACACGCCCTCGACGCGGCGTACGGCATGTGTCGGCAATGCTTCTCACTACACGTGCATTGTCAGCGAAGTGGCAGCGTAAATTTTGAAGAGAACAAGGGAAGTTTATAATTATAAGGCAATTAATGCAAAAGTGCAAGCGAGCTGGACAAGAGTGACAATAATAATCGCCGGAGAAGGGTAGCAGAGCGTAGAAAGGACCAACACAAATCTCCAAACACAGCTAGGTGACTGGTGTGCGACCGAAAAAATTAGCCTGGTCTTGATATCAAACCAGGGACCTCTTCATTTCCAGTGGAGCATTAACTGAAATAAAATCATAAGCTTACAACGCAGGTCGTTCACCCTTGTTGGTGTTAGACGGGTGGCAGCTGATAAAACCTGTTGGCTCTACTGACGTCTAACTCCTGGTGAGCTTAGTTAGTAGACCGCTCTACTGGAAATAAAGACTTCCCTGGTTCAATAACTGTATCAGGCGGTTTGTTTTCGGTCGCGCACCAGTCACCTAGTTGTGTTTGGTAATTTTTGTTTGTATTTTTTCCCCTTTCTTCTCCTTCTCCAGTAATTAATATTGTCTGAAGTTTATGCATTGGTGTTTAACTGTAAACGTTCACCACCTGCTTCCACCTCCAAAGTAAATTGCAGTGTGAGAGTCGATGTAGCGATTTTCGCGGGCAGTCTAAAGTGCCTTCAGAACGTTAGCTTTCATAGTGTACAAAGTGTTGGTCAGGCTCGGCGAGGTGGCAAAAATAATTATGCTCAATAACCTTGTCATTTCGGGCGTGTTGACTAAACATGATTTCATCCGTGTCTTCTTTTCCTTCGATATATATATATATATATATATATATATCTATATATATATTGTGTGGCTCTTGTTGAGATATTATTCCAAGTTTATTCATTATCAAGTCGATGAGGATGACTGCTGTGCGCTGTAAGGAAAAGCTGTCTCATATAGACGAAACGAAATCAAATATCCCATTTGCACGTTACCGGAACGTCGAGGCTTGACTCACAAAATCCCCGTGCCAAAAATCAAAATTTAATTCATACATCTCTCAAGTTTTGGAGTTAATAAGGGGCGAGGGGGTGGTTTTTATGAACTTTTGTAGCTACTCCCGCGATTGGCCAAACTTATAGCTTCTTGTATACTGATAATACCACACTCTAAAAAAAGTATGTGCGTCTACTTTCACGCACAACACTCGGAGAGCCAATCAGCGCAACTTACGGAGGCAGCACAACGAATGACGATGCCGAAACATATGTTTAGACCAAAAAACGCAGTCTGAGTTGTGACATTAAGCAATGCAAAACGTCACGCTTGCATTGCTTAATGTCACAACTCAGTCTGCGTTTTTTGGTCTAAACATATGTTTCGGCATCGTCATTCGTTGTGCTGCCTTCGTAAGTTGCGCTGATTGGCTCTCCGAGAGTTGTGCGTGAAAGTAGACGCACAGACTTTTTTCAGAGTGCAGCCCGATCGCCGGCTCACGACGAGGCAAGTCCCGCCGATCACGGTGCGGCAAATCGTGATTGTGACGTCAGGAACGAAAACCCTAAGAGGGCGCCGCCGATTGGTTCCTCGGCATTGTGATCGGCTGATGCAGCGATCTCGTTGGCTACGTTGTGATAATAGGATGACCGAGACTCGCCGCGCCCCGCGTTCCTTCTTACGTTTTCGGTGACCACATAGGCAACCCTTCCAAGAACCGAAATCGCACACTCACATTCCCGTACACAACATCCGTAAAGCCAATCACTGCAATTCACGGAAAGGTGAGCAGCGAGTAAGATAATAGAGAGTCTTGGTACGGTGTGTAGGAGCAGCGCATGCCCTGTGCATTTCCGTTGGCGTTGCGTGCTCCGCGCAGCGCATGAACGTTGTCGCCATACGCTAATCTAAGGCCTCAGTTTTGACTCTGCATGCGTATGTACTGTGTGGATCGCGGAGCGATAACGATAAAGGGCGTTTCACACAGTTGCGTCGAGTCTCCGAGCGAGTGCAGCTGCGACGGAGGGTTGCTATGGCAACAGCTGCGTCGGCTCAACAGAACCGATTTTTTCCCCGTTCTGTTGGAGCCGACGCAGCTGTTGCTATGCGGACCGCAAGTTCGTCTGCTTCTTTTGCAAGGGTTGTGGTGACGTCAGAACGCCGAGCTCTGATTGGTTCAAAATGAAAGGTAGTGGGTATACCTCAGGGCAGCTTGCTTTGAGGTCTACTGACTATCTTTCAATCAGGGCCAATCGGAGCTTGGCTTCTTTCTGACGTCACCGCAACTCTTCCGCTAGAAGCAGAGCACTTGCTCTCCGTATAGCAAGCCATACGTCGCAAGCCGTTGCAATCGCACTCGGTCAGACTCACGCAGGTATAGGAACCATCCTTAAAAGGGGTACGTAAACCAAATTCTGGAGCTTATTTATTTGCTTTAAGACGACGCAGGTAGCTGTAGAACCTCAGAAACATCAACATTTTCTTAGAAAACGCAAGAAAACATAGTTTGAAGCGAATTAAACGATGACTCAAAACCACCTGGTCGTTGGTTACGAAGCTTCAATGAAATGTCGTGACGACAACGTGTCATTAAGAGCAGCGCCACAACGGGAAGTACGCTCACTGGTATAGATTGCATAGGCCTGAACGCAATACCAGCGTCTTGGTGAAAAAAGCCAAAACGAAGTTGGCCACCGTGGTCTCAGCTCTCGCGCAAAGGGGACGCGGGGACGCGTAGACGCGAGTAAACTGGGACGGCGCCCAAACGCGCACGCACGGCTCGTCGTCTGTCCCGTCTTTCCGCGATTGTTCAGCGTGTCTTGGTCGTGGAATCTTTTCCCACGCATTATTTTTCTGAGAAGTTTTTCGGCGACTTTACGACGGGATGCCAAGATATTTTCCGCAAGAGTTTTGTGACAACAGTGTCGATCTTTGTGAGACGTCGACACACACGTTTCCGAAGGACGAGAAGCTCTGTAACTTGTGGAGTAGTCTCGCTCGCCAGTCCTTCCCAACGTGGGTTCCCTGGAAAAGTAATCGCTTGTGCAGCGAGATTTGTCGGAATGAGGAATACGTCCCTGTGCACTGAAAAGTGCATTTGCCGACCAAGCATGATTGGTTGAACCAAGGAGTTCTTCCGATTCTGCCATCCAAAAAGCGCAAAGTGGAGGACCTCGGCGAACACTTAAAAAGTGACTCAAAGTAGTAAGTGAGGATTCTCTTTATAAAGCATTCCCGTGTTTGCGAATCATCGTTGATTCAGAGGTTTCACGGGTATAAATTACGTTTGCGCATGATATATTCGCGTGCGACTAAGTATTGTTTGTAGTTTTGCTAATCTAAAATGAAATAACGAGTAGTCACTTGATATACTAATATTTTCACCAGACGCCTCCCTGCAATGCTACTCTCAGCGTGGAATGAGATGACACTGAGCACAAAGTGGTGGAGCGGTGGAGCAGCATCTCTGCTAAATCAGGTAGGAATTCACAGAACGTATCTGTAACTCGATCAGCACCTGTATGGTGTTACGCCACACCAGTACTAGCACTAGGATCTAGTACTAGTACTAGGAGCTAAGCTTTAGAAGGAAGAGCCTTCGATTGAAATGCTTTAGTATATATTATTGTAGGACATGGATAGAAAGAAATACCTACCTTCACCCAGCAGATTACATATCGCAACGAAAGGATCATGTTTATAAGGTTAAAGAAATCCGTGTAGAACTGACGTCTTTAAGGACTCATATTTCCTAAAACAATACGGGACTGGAACGGTTTGCAAACCTCGGTAGTCAACATTGTTCCTCACGATATGTTTTATTACACACAAACCTCCTAGTGTTTCGTTCATTTTTTAATAGACTGCATTTTTATGTAGCCGGCACTTTTTTATGATGCTAAAATATCTATGGCCCGTGTATATTGCTCTTTGAACCTTTGTATAACTATTTGTGTTTTGCATTCGCAACTTCCCTTCTACTGTAATGCCAAAAGGCGCTTTAGGTATCTGAATAAATATATAAATAAATAGTCAGCCCACGATATTTGGAACAAAATTCTACGCATATTTTCTTAGTACTTTTGTTCTCTGCTCTCTCTCTCTCTATCCCCTGCAGTTACGCTGGGTGGTGCGGCTGGGGGACGGCTGGATGATGCAGCGTCCCCGAACGCTATAGCCCTCGCAGACGGCACCCGCACGCCCTCAAGTGTGCATAGGTCGCAAACTAAGTGCTATATAAGGAGTGAAGGAAATTTAATCCTAATGGTATCATAAACTGCGTACCAGGTGTGCATGGACCATTGGTGTTTTTTTTTTTTTTAAATCTTCATAGTTCATTCAGTTTTAGTGTTCTTCTCTGTTCTCTCCCCTTTCTTCCGCTGCTTCAAATAGAAAAAAAGTTGGCTGCCGTGGGGTCCCCGAACGCTTCCAACCCTGACCAACAGCCCCACTCTTCCTCTAGTATGCATGGGCCGCAAACCGAGTGCTATATTATGAGAGGTGAGGTGAATATAATCTAACCAGGTAATGAACTGCGTGCCAGGTGTGCATAGACCATTTTTTTTTTTAATATTGGCAGTTCCTCCAGTGATAATATTCTACTCTGTTTTCTACCCTTTCATCAGCTGCTTCAGCTAAAGAACAGCTGGCTGCCGCGGCGTCCCAGGACGTAGCCCTGGAACGCCGCGTAGCCCTGGCCGTCAGCCCCGTACGTCCTCCGGTATGCATGGACCACATACTGAGTGCTTTTTAAGTGAGGAGAATCTAATTTATTGGTAACAAGAACTGCGTGTCAGGTGTGCATAGACCATTGGTGCTTTTTTTAAATCTTGGTAATTCTGCCAGTGACAGTGATCTTCTCTGTTCTCTCACCTTCTTTCAGCTGCTTCAACTCGAGTATAGCTGACTGCCGCGGCGTCTGCTCGCCCCCGGCCGCTCTCCGGTATGCGTGGGCTACAAACTGAACCTCTACCAAACGGCGATTTCTGTCCTAGAACAACTATTTGAACATGTGCCCAAATTGCGTTCTTTCATGCCACCATTGGTATCCATGCAACGTTTTGATGGTATCAACAGTTTCCATGTGATTGTATAGTTTATTTTCTGGTTCTCTTTGTAGGGAAGTTTAGTGCGGCAACTTGTATCTAGCCCTCTTTGGCGCCAGCAGCAGCGTGTTTCAATACACAGTGTGCTATGACACATACGACAGGCTTCTACAAATACAGAGCTGTGGTCATGTACTGGAACTTGTTTTGTTGGTGTGAGAATATCCTAAAGTGATTACTTTATATGGGAACCCTTCAGGGATCTTGCTTACTTATGTTGGTGTTTATTGCATTGCATGATGTCCCAATGCCACGTGGCATTAGTGTAGTATGGCAGCATGGTGTCATGGGATGCCGCAGTGTGACGCTCACAATTTACTGAGTTCATGTTTTTGCAAAATTCAAATAGAAAGTACTGCTCGTTAAGAACTCTATCAAGTGCTGTCAGAACTTTACTGCTTTTCCTGGAATGTTGAAGCGAGATGACTTTTAAATGCCTATCACAAAATGTTTATCATGAAAGTCATCCATAAATTGGCGTGATCCCAAGGGGCCTATTGACTTGTGCTTGAAAATATTACTTGAGGAATCCTAGAGGGGTACTCTTGCGCATTGAGGTGATCTTTTGCTAGGTATTCGTTGATGACATCGAGTTCGAGAAAAGATCCCAACACAACCGGATTATCTTGAAAGGCTTATCCGACTGCTCGTTTGCTCGCGCGTCTGATTCACCATCCCCCTGGTCTTCTTTTCGCTCCAGACTAAATGTCTTACACCAGTGGCGTTCACTGTTAGATTTTCAACATCCTCCTCTAGCTCACAAAGTGAGGAAATTGGGAATAAGATTTAACAAGTTACCAAAAGTTAGAGCAGCCTACACTAGCCGTCGAATTACAAAAACCCGACTGCAGCTTAACAGGATACGCCCTGACACTTCCATTTCCAGCTCGAAACACCCCATCGGCACGTTCAAACATGAGTTGGAGTGATACGGTCGTGGAACAGCACTACATCATCAACATTCGTTGCACGGTTGCTGAGAGGTTGTGCAAACTGCTCTGAACGAACCTCTAGTAGGTACTCTTTTTTCTTACGTACCCAGAAGTTGTTCATGAGCCTCTGCATATATTTCCATCGACGTGTCAGTGAATTATCGATGACAAGTTTGTTGGCTTCGCCTCTGGAAGAGTTATTAATTGCTTTCCGATGAGCAGGCGAGCGGGAGTTAAGACCGCTGGTTCGCTATTCTCGGGATGAAGGTAGGTGAGGGCTCGAGAATTGAGTGCTGCCTCGATGTCAATTTGTATCGTCGATTGTCCTTCAAAAGATAAGCTTCACTATCCAAGAATTTTCCGGAGGTACGTTTTCACTGACCGCACCATTCTTTCCCACCTGCCTCCCCACCAGGCTGCCTGTTCTACCATGAACTTCCATGTGATTCGGTAAGCACTGCAGAAGCCTTGGGATTCCGCACTGTGAATAGCCTCTCAAAAGGCTATCATGTTCTTCTCTGTTCTCTTGAATGTCAGCGCGTTCTCTCTATTAGCCCCGTGCGCGACCGAAAGCGTCGCTGTGGTCGGCCTTCCACGATTGGCCCAAAAGCTGACTATGACGTCGGAAAGGGTATACCATCGACGGAAATAAGAGGATTGAAAGAACTTTAATTTCGACGGTGTTGGCAGTGTTGCTTTGAGAGCGCAATGATTTCAGGCTTCCACCATGCTATTTACAAACACCATCGAACATGTTGTTCGCAAGGTAATGACGTCACAAGGGGGAACCATAGGAGGGCGCCACCAAAACATCTCGCCGCTATTCATTGGACGCCATATTTGTGGGTGCTGTTTAGCGCGCATGCTCAGAACGAGTTCACATCAATAGGCTGCTAAGACCGGCACTCTTGATGGTGCGGAATGCACGTTGCAAAAGAACTGTGGATGCTCGCCTTTAGCACGCGCTCAGCATTCGCGCACACATTTATGGCCGCCAGTGAATACTCCCTATAAATGGTGCTTGGAAGACGTCTTCACGACACTAAGCGTCGCAGGGCCAAGAGAAATGAAGCCGTGGCCGCGGTGGACACCAGTTCGAGGTGTTGTGCCCGAGTAGTCGCGCAAGTGCATAAGGCAATGTAGGCCTCGACGCACTGCCCGGACGAGTTGACCAACAGTGGCCTGCGAAGTCGATTCCTACGACTTATGAGGGTTGAATCCCTTCCACTCTGTCCCGTGGTAGCGCCAAATACCATGTAAGCCAATACTGGCAACTCCCGCGGATCACGGGCGAAAAGTGATCGCAGCGCCCCTAGCGAGGTCGGAGTCTCCGCTAGCAGAAGAATTCTCCAGGACGCATTGGTTTTGCCTGTCTCACTGCGAGGTGACCAATGAAAAAAAAGTTTTCGTGGGTATTCGCTGCTTTCAATGTTAAACAAATAGGTGCCATCTCATGAGTGAAGGACTTTTTCTTCGCGTGGGAAAGATGTTACAGCTTGTAGGATGCAATTTTCGGGTTCTCCTGAAGAAAACACTGTGCCAGAACTTACTTAGGCCACGTAAAACACGAATGTACCTTCGCCCTGTTTCTTGAAAAAGGGCAATGTAAAAAAAAAAAAAATTAGAACATAGCTACGTTTCGATTTTACTGTTCATACTGATCAATTCGTTTTGTTCTTGCAATTCCGATATCTCATGAATGTATTGCTTAAAATCGTTTCGTCGAATAGGGGAACTGGCTAATTCCGATCATCTCCGGATGAAGAAGCAAAAGGCAATTTCGAACCACGTACGTTGCTCCGATGTCAGTACGCTCTGGAAGAAGTCGATTGTGCACATGGAAATCTTGACGCTATTACTAAAACCAACAAAAGCGGAGATACAAAAAAAAAAAAAAAAAAAAAAAACATCCGTTGGACGGTCGTGCACCTCCTTCCATTTTTCGAAGTCTACTTTATTTTTATATGTGAAGCGACGCTACACCGCCGCGGTCTTTCTTCCTCCTGCGGTTATGTTTTTTGTTTGCTTTTTTATTTCTTGTGTTTACTTGACGTTCGAACCATCGCGTATTTTGCTTTGCCTTTTTTTGCTTAGTTTTTACATTTTTTTCCTTCGTTTCGTCGCTTACTACCACCGGTTCGACTGTTAAGCTATGCCCGGACATCTAGAGGGCAGTTTGCAACTTTGTCGTTATTGATTTTTTTTTTCACTGTTTGTGATAACCTCCTATGTTCGCCTTCAATCAAGTTTCTGAACCGAAATCTTCATATGTACTTTTTGATACTTAATAAACATATTGAAACGTCTAAGCTCGTTATACATTCCTATTCGGATTTTATTTGAGTACGCGGTCAAGTCTGCTATGGGTCATCGTTCGTTGATCAACCGGCCACCTTCGGGCGTACACCGGCACATACTTAGAGATGGAAGGCATGCCATGGGCTGCTTATGCCCGAACCCACTAGAGCGACTGACAGAAACAAAAGACAGCGGCAAGTCTCAAACCCATGCAGCATGCTCGCGATGGTACCTTTGGCAGGCGTTTAGTCGTTCGGTACGCGTGAAGTAAGCACGAGCGATTGCAAGCCTGCCAAAGATACCCTCGCGTTCATGATGCTCGTGTTTAAGCATAGCCTCCTTTACTCTACAAAGCCTCTCAAATCGCGAAAGACTCTGGTTTGAGGCTTGTCGCTGTCGTTTGTTTCTGTCTGTTGCTCTAGTGGGACACGGGCATTACCACTGCAAAAACAAGTTTTTGTGATGTGGTGGAAAATCCTTCCGCTTCGAATTAAACTGGAAGAGCTATCTAAGTCTGGCTTCAAGATCGCCACTGACGCCTCAACAGACGAATTTTTCAGCAAACATGAGTTCAGCTGAAAACGCACTTGAGGCCGCTGATCGACACTTAAAACGAAGGCACGGTGTGCAAGGATTGCCTGGACATGTAAGTCAACATGTACTGAAATGTACGTTTAAACTGCTGCGCCAAGCGAGTAAACAAACAACCTGCCCAGACAACACAAATGTATCCCAGGGACGTCCTACGGAAGTCCCACCGGGATGGCAGCGACATCCCAGGGATATCCCAGATTCCCCCCTTAAACTTCCCGTAGACGTCCCAAATGGCACTGGAAACAATGGCATGGGAGGTTCCCACGGAGGTCCCGTGGACATCCCTTCGCACTCTCACGGGATGCGAGTAGGACTACTTTGGGAGGTATTATCCCACATTGGATGGCAATGCGACTTGCACAGGACAGCTCATTCTGGTTTGCGGATGCCATTTGAAATTACTCGAAACCACTGGAGCCAGTGTACCGAGCCGCCAACACAGGCGATGTGCATTCTACATTCTGGTGTAAGGGAGACATGGCATGTGCTGTTTTGAAGGAAAGTAAATCTCACTATGGTGAGTGTTAGGAGTTTTACAAGGCATGACAACTGGGGTCTCTTGCAGCCTCACAGCTGTAAATGCAGTTCTTACTGAGGATGTAGCCAAAGACCCCTGAAAAACAGCATCATTACATGCATGATATACTGATTATCAAGTATTCATTTAACAAAATGAGTGCCTCCTGCTGTTTACTAGAATGTAAAACACACTGCATGTAAAGACGGCCCTTTTGCAAGACTCCAGATGAGGTTCTCATTAACAAAAAGGCAACTCCAATCTGTAAGAAAAGGTAACATCTATTTTATTTGCACACACCATTTCCCGGCTCTTACAGACTATCCGTAGCTTTCCGGCCATCTTGCTTTCACAGACCCTCCCCGGGTTCTTCCACATCCCTAGAAGATAGAAGAACAAGCTGATAAGCTGAATTCCCTGTTGAAACTGCCTTGTTGAATGTCTGCTTAAATTATTAATTATTCTAGTGCGACCATGTTTGTAGCTTTTCAGGTAGACACCTCAACCAAAGCAAATGCAGTTCATTTGAGAGTGGTATGCTCCATTCCTTAATATGTTCCGAACCGTGGCCATATATTTCAGAGTTGGACATGCAACATGTAATTTCATGAACCTTAACATTGCAACCTCAGCTGAACACAAATGAATAGGCTTACTTATTGCAATGCTTTTGAAGCCTCTCCTGGGCATGGCGCAGCCATGACATTGTAGTGGCTTCAACTTCCTTCAGGGTACCAACAGCCACCTCCTTCGGCTTGCTCGCTGTAATGCAAGCTGTAAAATATTTTAGGGTTAAAATCTAAGAGAAGCAGATGTGTTACTTAGCTGCAGCACCATGTCTTATAGCATGATTTTATTAGTTAGAGCCAACAGGAAATGAAATTAACCAGTTGTAAATGAGTTTCTCATAAACGTTCCACACACACAAAGTAAAAATCATGAATGATATCATTACACTGCATGGGTACATACCACACATCACCTTGCAGAACTCTAGACTGGAGAACTTTCCCTTTGTCTTGGTCCCATACCATGTGAAGGCGGCCCCCACTTCGTGGCACAGCATTTTGCGAAGAATTCGGGCAGTTTTATCTTTCGCATCATCACCCCCAATTACTTGCATCTGCTGCTTCTGAAATAAAATACCAAAGATAGTAAATGTGAACTTGCTGGACGTGGGGAATGGGTCGCCTCTACTGCAGGAGGGTGTGTGAAGGCCTCAGAGGCCGTACAAAAAGTAGTATGGATTTATCCTCCTTATAAAAAAGAGTGCATCATCTCAAACGTGAGCTAACCAGTTGGACCCTTTTTTGTTCGCATGCAGTCAACTCTTTCTCAAAGGCAAGGAATTCCTGTAGGGTCTCGAACTGTGTAAAGCTTAGAGGTTCAGCAGGTGGCCCATCCACATGGTGTAACATGTCGGTGATCATCATCAGCTGCTCAGATTGGTGTTGTTGGGTTTGTCTCATGATGTGTAGCGACTTCAGTACCTGCATCATAAAGCCTAGAACGAGTGCACACAAAGTTGTACGTAAGGCGATCCCAGCAGACGAACATATGTTAGAGCAAGAGGTATCTAGTCTTAAGAAAACAATTGAATGTCATCACCACTCAATTGCTGGCTGGATGTTGATGTACTCGGGCCATGAGTGTAAGGCTGTCCGTCTTTCAAAATGTGATCACCTGTGAAACAGCAAAAGTATCCTTAAATAGGATTTGAAGCACCATCTGAACAATGTAACATAATAGTAAGAGAAAGATTTATAGTGTGTGCTCAAATAGCAAAAGGGATTGTTTTTTTGAAAATGGGATATGCCACAAAAATTTGGATTTATTACCGTGTTCTTGGCTTGCTTGCTCATGTCTCGGAGTCAAAGGGGACATGGAACGGCCTCCTGGCAAAGAAATTGAGCGCAAACTGCGGTTCAAGCCCGATCTGTATAACAATGCACATCCACAGTAAACAGGTTCAAACTTAGTCCCAAATATTGCAAATAGACTAAGACTAATAACTTATGTGTCCATGAAGACAGTTAGTAACCCTCCGCTGTCTATAGATGGAATGGTTCCCGGGAGAAAAGAGGTATGTAACAGAGCTCTTCTAGCACTGAATTACCACAATAGGGCAGATATCAAAAGGCACTCGAGATAATAACTTCCAAAGCAGTGAAATCAGCCAAACGAAGCACGGACTATGCTGGTTTGTAAACAAGTTCCCTCATTAAAGCACAAGTTAGGTTCCTGTCTTCCATAAACAAATCAAGCAAACAAAAAACAAACTTTTTTCACCATGTTCCCACCAAGCAGGTGACTTGCTCGCTTGACTGCGAAGCGACGTTTCTTTATGGAATGCACGGCGAGTATCTGATGGAAAAATCTTGTGTGCACCATATTAGAAAGTACCGTAAAATACTGGGTGTTCGCCCATTCCACACTAAGCGCCCACCTCCAAGTATTGTAGCATCTCAAAGATTATGCGCAGTACAAATATAGGTGAAATTGATCACCTAACGAGAATCCCCCCTCTTTTCGCGATTATCTCCAAATTTTGAGAGGGCGCTTGCTCGGTACATTACGGTATATACAATTAAGGCAATATCACCTCAAAAAAGGCAAAGCTATCCTGGAAAAGTATTGAGAAAAAGATCCAAAAGTGATAAATGTTTGTTACCATGTGTCCGCTCTTTAGAGGAATCACTGGTTGCTGAACGGCGCCGAGTTGACAGCTCTCCACAAGGCTCGCGGCGACAGCCTGAAAGAGAAATTATGCATTTTCCGTACTTTAAAGATAATACAAGAAAGACAACCTCACGATGGAAAAGTTATCCTGGAGTGGTGTTGAGAAAAATCTCCAAAAATAATAAATGTCTATTACCATGTGTCCACTCTTGAGAGGAATAGTTGGTTGCTGAACGGTGTCGAGGTGACAGCTCTCCACGAGGCTCACAGCGACTGCCTGAAAGAGAAATCATGCATTTGCAATAAATTAAACATAGTAGAAAGACAACTCCACCACAGAGAAGGTATCTGGGAGTGTTGAGAGAAAGCTCCAAAAGTAATAAATATCTATTACCATGTGTCCACTGTTCAGAGGAATAACTGGGTGCTGAACGGTGCTGAGGTGACAGCTCTCCACGAGATTCATGGCGGCTGACTGAAAAAGAAACCAAACATTCACCATACTTTAAACATGATACAAGAAAGACAACCTTACCACAGGAAAGCTATCCTGGAGTGGTGTTGAGAAAAAGCTCGAAAAGTGATAAATGCTTGTTACCATGTGTCCACTCTTGAGAGAAATGACTGGTTGGTGAACGGTGCCGAGATGACAGCTCTCCATGAGATTCACAATGACTGCCTGAAAAATAAACCATGCATTCACCTTACTTTAAACATAATACAAGACAACCCCACCACAGAAAAGCTCCAAAAGTGGTAGATGTTTATTACCGTGTGTCTGCTCTTGAGAGAAATAACTTGTTGGTGAATGGTGCTGACGCGACAATTTCTCATGATATTTACGCCGACTGCCTGAAAGAGAGACCACGCATTAGCCGTAGGAGTCATGAATATTTCGTACCATGTCTAGCCTCTCCACATGAATTCTTAGACATCGGAACTCTGGAGCGTGAGGACAAAAAAGATGACCACAAACACAAAGCTCCGTGTTGCGTCCATCCTTTTTGTCCCCACTCAAGGGTTACTACGTCTATCCTTTACTAGTTCGCCTGCCTACTGGGTTCAACTTCAATGAATCCTTGGTTGCTGATTGGTACCGAGGTAATGGATCAGCCTTTAAAAAGGCGGTGGCTGCCTAAAAAGACATGATGAATCCATTGTCGCTGAAATCACATGCTAAGAATACAGCATCAACCAAGGAACAGTGAAGCAATTCTGCTAAGGCATTGAAACAAAGCACCAAGAGCAATTAACATTTACTACCATGTGCTCGCTTGCCGGAGGGCTTCTAAGTCTTTTCTCGAACCTGGGGCACTTTACGTCTGCAGCGGACGCCTGGAGAAATAAACATGCCGAGTTATATTTGAAACAAGAACTTGAAGAACTCAGACATGTGAAATGTCAAAAAGCAAACACCTTCCGTAGAGGTGCGCTCAGTTTGCTGCTTACAGAGTAAACCACTCACTTTTCGTTGTTGGTTTAAAGCATGGTGGAGTTGGCGGTTTGGGTGGCTGGTAGGTCTCTTCACCCTCAGATTCAGTTTCACTATACAAAATCCTCTTGGCTTTTTTCCTTCTCCCACGACCCATCTCCACGTCGCTACAAAGGTCCGATGTCAACTCGGCCGTCGGCAACTTGCTTCTGGCTTTCTGGTAAGTGTCTGTAAAAAAGAAGGGATTGCTATGTCTCCACCAAGCATTCAGTTGCTAGAATATCTCGAGCAGTTTTTTCCACTTACCATACCATCCTAAGGAAGCAAAACGGGATTTCTTCCAATCTGGCTGTGGCTGGGCACCTTCCAAGGTGAGAGCACCAAGATTCTTGTGTGTTGCAGTCGGCCAAAAGCAGTCAGCCCCATCCACCCAGTTTAAATGAATAACGGCGACGGTATTGTCACCAACGAATTTGACAACTCCAAACTTTTTGTCATCTAGATAAATAAAAAAGAAAAATTCTGTCAACAAATGAAGATTGCAGATCAATATACAACCAAAGTTGAAAGAGGTGACATTACTGCAAATGAAGTAAAGGAAAGACAGCAAATTTCCCCTTGTAAGGCATTCGGACACATTTCTGGGCAACATCTGAAAGTGGCCACGATTTGGTGACGGAAGGGTTACACGCCAGCACAACACCAAGCATTGACGACGGACAGGGGTGGGTATACAAGTCACTTGAGCTCTCGAACCGCTTGCCGATCACCAGTGCCTGGCCAGACGTGGAGCAAAAAGTGAAGTTCTGGATCATGATGATGTCACCCTCGTTGAGCATACAGGTGTTGTCATTGATGCGAGTCCTCAACGTAAATTTGTGAGGGATTTGAACAGCCTTGTATTGAGGGCCTTTACATCCAACAGACAGTGGGCCATTGACATGTTCATGGAAAAAGTGATTTTTATCCTTGAACTTTGTCTTCACAAACATACTTCTGCGTTCAGTGATTCTGTTGTAGAGTTGCTCCAAGGGTCTCTCGGGTTTCCTTTGAAAGACTTTCAATGTCCCCATAAAGTTCTCAAAAGGGAATGCACTCCACCCATCCAAGGGTCCATGAGTGCGTGCATCATTCGCAATGTGGATAAGGTTGTGCACGTTATGCGACACCTTATCCTTTCCATACAATGAAATGTAGGTCTCGACAAAATGTACAAGCAGTTGTTCAGAATAGTCCACATACTCAAGGCAAAGTTTTGGGCTGCTGAGAATTGTGATGGCAGCGTGCAGAGTCATGAAGTTGAAGAAGAAAGGCTCTGGAACTCTCGAGTAAAGAACAATGGGCCCTGTGTATAACACAAGCAGCCGAAATTCTACCACCTTCCAGCGGTCTAAATCGAGCAGACTTCTGGGCTTTCGACCAAAATCAGAACAGATGTACCGTTCAATCTCAAGGTTGGCTAAAGATATAGCATCTCGTGCAGCCGTGCCTAACCGACACCTGCTGTCACCCTTGAGCCATAATCTCAGGAGCTTAGAAACCACACCTAAACAGACAAGGGGCATATAGTCCAATGGAACGTTCTTCACTAGATCAATAGGAAGCTTTTCCAGTTCAGTTCTTTGGAGATGATGTTCCTCTTGTGCATGGCTTCGGAAACTCCCATCCGTTCTCAACGTGGCATCAAGCTGCGGAAAGCACATGCGACCATTGAGAAAGTCACCTTCTGTTTGGCATTTTGTACAACTGAAGTAACCATAGTGGCCCTTGATGCCGAGGACATAGGACTTTGCGGGAACATCACAGATGAGCGCAGAAAGCTCGATTCGCAAATGCCTGCCCTTGAAGATTAATCCGTCGCTCAGTGCTTCAATGATGTCGGACACAGCAGGCCGCAGAAATTCCTCCGCACAAACGGCTTTTGATTTGCCATAGTAAACACCAATGGGAAAGGGGTCACATTTCCCGCAATTTTCACATGGCATAGCACAGGCCAGAACTGATCACGGGTGCATTTTGTGAGCGGAAGACCGTCAATGTTTACATTGATCTTGATGACGTCTGGCACAAAACGTGCTCGTTTCAAAGTATCGTGAAGTCCTTCCTTCACACCGAAATGGCAGTATTTGCCGGCTCCCATCTTCCCTACACATGCCTTTCTGGGGGTTTTAAGCAGTGATCTAGCACTGCCGGGGATTGATGCAAAACAGGAATGAGTTTGCAAAATCTTCAGAAGCTCAGTGAGTGCGCGGTGATGCGTAGCCGTGTCAAGAGCCCAGCTCCGGAGCTTTCCTACAATCGATTCATGAACGTCCGCATCCTCGCAATTTCTCTTCTCTTCATATCGAATCGAGCTCTCCGGAATGTTCTGAGGCTGTAGGTCAGCTCGGTCGAAATCATTTGCCTCCGAGCTCTCAAACTCTGTGCCTGAGCTCTCCGGATTGTCCCCAGGCTGGAAGTCAACTCGGTCGAATTCATCTGGCTCCGAGCTCGAGAGCTCGGAGCCTGAGCTCTCTGAAATTTGCTGAGGCCGGAGGTCAGCACGTTGGGCTTCATCTGGCTCCAAGCTCTCGAGGTCGGAGTTGAATGTTGAAAGCAGATGGCTCCGCTCTCTTCGGCCATGCTGTTCTTCAACCGGGATCGAGCCGTCGCCAAGCTGGCCCACTTGGAAAACTTCATCGGCCGTTAGAGCATGCAGATCTTCAAAGGCCCTTTTACGCGGTCGCCTATAAAACGTGGTTTTTGGAGGTTGGTCCATCGGTAAGCAGGTTACACACCACGGCCTTTGCGTGCACACACAAGTGGCAAGAACACGCTTCCCGCACTAAGTGGCACGTGTAAATGCAAAACGTTACCTGGAGTAGCTCGTTGATTTTCCATGCTTTCCATGGGTGCAGCAACGCGCCAGGGGTACCAACGGTATTCCAAGCTCTGCTCAACTGTCTGTCAAATTCGCGTCCGTGTTTGGTTTTTTCATTCAAAGACCAGAACAATCGGCGAGGACCGGTTTCCGTTTTTTGGCGCGAAAGCTGTTGGAGCATGACCAATGTGGCCAGACTCCAACTGACTTCGGTTGTACAGTAGTTATACATGCTTGGTTCAGTAATAATAAAACTTAGTATGTACACGTTAATTAATTTTCGCTACCTCCCTCCACACTTTTTTACAGTAGTGCATAGTTTAAGGAACGGACTAATACTAATGTCTAACGTTTTCGTTTTTTTAAACATTTGCAGTACCGAAACTGAAACTAAGCTAATTTTTAGAGGAAACTCCAAGTGTATGTGCTTGTGCATTGTATTCAAGAGATGTCAAGCCGAACTTATCATTTTATGTGAGAAAAACGAAACTGGCCCCATTACGGAACAAGAAAAAAAGTTCTTCATAGTGCTTGTCCCCGTGTCCAACACGAAGGCACCCTCCGTGTCGGACCGTCGAACGCGGGGTCGCACGTGCATATACTTGGGGCGTTGTACCGTTATCCGACAGACCGCTCGCTGTCCACCTTTACCATAATATTTTAAATTTCGGACGTCAACACAGAAAAACCTGCGTAAACCCTAACTTAAAAAAAAAAAAAAAAAAAAAAAAAAAATTAGTGCTAAAATTTTTTGACTTTTTAACATCCCCAGTTCATCCGGTGACCGATTTCCGAGGGACATCCCAGTGGGAATGTTTTCGGGATCATTCACTAACGGATGTCCCACGGAGGTCCTAGGGATATGAAAGTTGGAGTTTGCGAAGTCGGGAGGTTTTTGGGACATCCCTGGGATACGGTGTGTTGTCTGGGTGCCAAAGTCACTGGGAAAAGAAATACGAAAGCAAAAAAAAAGCTCACACACTGCTAGCACGAAGCACATTGCAGCGTGCGACTATTTTACCGGGCAGTGTGAGCTGGACTTCGTTATTCCTTTCTAGATAGGGTGGAAGCTTATCACCGTCAAGATGGAAGAGCTGTCACCGTCAAGTTTTATTCCTTTCCTCTGTTTTGTTTTAGGGGCCAAGCTCCTTAAGCCTGGTTCAGACAGTTGCGTTTGACTGCGTTTGACTGCGTTGCGGCAGCGAGAAACCAGAACATTCCTGCTGCTTATATCGCGTGCCAAGATGATTCCTTGAATTGGATTCCACGCTTCATACGAAGCACAGATGTGTCGGTGACTCGCTTTCGGTTCTCTACGCAACGCAGTCAAACGCACTCAAACGCAAGTGTGTGAACCGGCCTTTAGGGGCTAGCCATGTCCGTATATCCGTCCACCGACGGGTGCACGTACTCCTGCTCGTGAGCTCACATGCTCAAGAGCACGAGAGCACGTGCTCCCGTGCTCATGTAGGGCAAAGAAAAAAAACCGTATTTCCATGTGGTGAATGATGTTGATCGGGGCGAAGCTCTGGTGGTGCTTGTCTGCGTAGACGGTGAGCCGCAGCATGCCCAGCCTTTCGTTCGTTTTCATCCATGTCAGGAGGAGAATGTGTGGTATGGAACGTGGTTATATACGCATTTGAGCATTTGACCGCAGCATGACATGGATGAAAACGAACGAAAGGCTTGGCATGCTGCGGCTCAGCGCCTACGCAGACAAGCGCCACCAGAGCTTCGCCCCGATCAACATCATTCACCACGTGGAGGTGCGGTTGTTTCTTAGTTCCTACCAACGCCGCGAAAGCAAATAAAAAACGTGTAACTTGCAGAATAAAAAAAAAGTGAAGCTCTTTTTTTAGTAGTTTCGTCGTGTTGCTCTTGCATTGTTTGTTGTGGACTCAACATCAAAGGCGAGTACCACCTGCTAATTTTCAATGCTTCTACCGACGACCCCTGCGATCGTCGTCGTTGAAGGAGGTCTTTGCTGGGTGATTGGTAATTTCGTGTCGTCTGCTAACCTCTTTGTTTCATTCGCCGTTGTTCAGGACTGTTCCGCATTTTTTTTTTTCGTCTGGGATGGGGACCCCATCTTTTCTGCAAAGTTCGGAGAGTATTTGCGCGGTCATTTTTCAAGTTACTTTTTTGTTTTTGTAAATCTGCAGGGGCTGGTGCGCTTACTCTGGTAATTTTAACATGTTGTTTGCGCACGTTTTAATAATCCCCTACTCAGGTAAGAAATTGCGACAACACAGTTTGTAACGGTTCAACCGTCACCTAGTACGACGTAGTTCGAGTAGCTAAACGCCTTTTTTTTCCCGCTTCCCAGATGCGCTTCAAACGCGTGTGATCCCCCTGAGTGGCATTTGATACCTCTAAATAAACTGCTCCATATTTGTTTATGCGCGCCTTGTTATTTGTTTGTCGTTGCAGTTGCGATCAGTGGATTCCGATTTTCGAGCTGACTGACCGTAATAAAACATTTCTGCTGTTGGGGTGACGAAACGGGGAACGCGAAGCTCGAGGACGTCGCGGGGCCTGTATTTTTCCATTGTGTCGTCTGCTTCCGTAGACTCCGAGCCCGCTAGAGGCGCGACTGCCTGTTCGCCGACGCTCCCATAGGTTTTCGGAGGAGTTTCCAGTATTGGCGAAGCTATATCGTATTTTGTAGCGCTGCTACAGGCGCCGTGGCCGGTTTTCCTTGGAACCGCCGAGAGGTGCTACATTCCGCGAAGCTTCTTCATGGCTCGCCGCGAAATTAAGAGCCAAAATCTTGGATGGATGGATGGATGGTAATGGCTATACCCATTGTAACGGGCGGCAGCTTGCGCCACCTAGCCTGTATAGTAATGGCGTCAGCTGGGTTCGCGCCGCCCGGGCAGTGGTGCCAACAAGAAGGATCGCTTGGTACTTGTAATTCTGTAACTCACGAATTTCTCTCAGGGTGGTCTGCAAGCCTCCATGTAATACTCTGAGGTGAGCATCCACGGCAAGCAATTTGATTAAAGGGTCATCTATGAACAGAAGAGTGGG
This sequence comes from Ixodes scapularis, assembly GCF_016920785.2. Lineage (NCBI taxonomy): Eukaryota > Metazoa > Arthropoda > Arachnida > Ixodida > Ixodidae > Ixodes > Ixodes scapularis. The sequence continues at coordinate 127,919 of NW_024609927.1, forward strand.
ATGTCTCACCTCCTCTGAGGCTGTAGTTTGGCGAAGCGTTCCTCGAATATGGAAGGTTCCTGTGTCGTCAAGAAAGGGCTGCAAGTCCGTTATTCTCGATCATTTTGAGATACTTCCGCTTTGAACCAGCTCCTGGATCTCTCTGCCGAAGCATTCTCGTTGAGCATTCTTGATCCAGAGAGCTTCTGCATCTGTAATTTCGTCTGCCGTTAGGGGCAGTTCAGCTGACGTGTTCTTTCGACGACAAGCTTGAACAAATCTTTTGATCCAAGCTGTGACCCGCAACATCTTGGTACAGCTGCTGAAATTTTCCTCTGTCAAGATTTCGGTTGCTGCACTCACAGTGGTCAGCTGTATTTCGACCTGCTGTCGTATCTTCCCGTCAATGCCATTGAGGCTCCCATTTTCTAAGGTTCTGCCAATTGGCCAGTTTCGTTCTTCTCGGGAAAGCCACTCGGGCCCAGACCACCATAACTGATTCGCACTTAGATGACTTACCGTCTTCTGTATAGTAATGGCGTCAGCTGGGTTCGCGCCGCCCGGGCAGTGGTGCCAATAAGAAGGATCGCTTAGTACTTGTAATTCTGTCACTCAGTCGTCGACGAAAGGTTTCTACGCAGTTGCTGATCTTTTAATCCAACCAAGTGCTATCATAGAATCTGACCAATACCATAGTGTAACTGCGACACCAAACAAAACGGGACACAGATATGTGACCATACGCGCTCCCAAGAAATCTCCTATCAGTTCTAGCCGTGGAAGGGTCAGCGTCTTAAGCGGGGAAACTCTAGATTTAAAAAACATCAGAATGACGCTGACATTTTCAGTTCTGCCCACGGCGCGAAGATAGGCACAGGCACCATGAGCCTGAGGGCTGGCGTCTTTGAAGACTTGAAGCTCCATCTTGCTCTCACCATCCACATTCTGTGTGTTGGAGCCATGATTCGTGTTAAGTCATTCAACTACGCGTACCACGATGTCCAATCTTGCCGTAGCGCTTCTGGTAGTTCTTCATCCCATCGCAAACCATGTAGCCTGATACGTTGGAAGAAAACTTTACGCGTATGACATACGGTGCTAGGAACCCTAGGGGATCGAAGATTCTGGCAGATGCCTTGAGGACAAAGCGTTCTGTAGGCATGTTTTTTGAAAGAATCTTCAAGAGATGGTTACCAGAGAACTTGCAGGAATCTGTGTTGCTATCCCATACCAGTACCTTTGTGACTTCAGGGGGCCTGATTGACGGGATGTCAGATGAATTATGGTCGTACCCCTCTCTTTAATTGAAGAGGCTCTGCAGTTGCTTGGAATCGGTATTCTATTTGCGTAGTTCCATGCCAGCCTCCCTGAGCAATGTCTGTGTTCTGTCAGTGAGTCTTCGGACTTCTTCGAGGCTTGCTGCTCAAATTAGTAGGTCCACCACGTAAAATGAGCCAAGCAAAATTGCCGCAATGTCTTTGTTCGAATCGCTCCCGTTCTCCAAGTGATGACGAATTGTCGCCCCAAGTAGGAATGGACTGGCAGTTGTTCCAAACGAAAATCGCGTCATGCGCCACTCTTTTATATCGGGCAGGGGGTCGTCTGGTCTGATGCTTTTCAAACTAAAGAAACCGAAAAGCGTCTCTGTCACGCTCTGCGATTTTTATCGGTAAGAAGACCTTTTGGTCACATTAAAGATAGCACATTTTGTTGTCTCGCTCTTGCTCTCGTCCCTGTCTTGAGGCAATATTATAGTATCAAAGTTTCAGAACCAACTCGCCCAAAAATACGCATGAATCACAACTCGGCAAACGGCGAAGATTATGGCCTTAGTGAAGATGTCAGTGCGCCAGAGCGAGTCACATGGCAGAATATCGTCGAAGCGTATTTGTCCCACGGAGAGCGGTCACGTGCTGCTCTCCGCCCTTCTGATTTGCTTTAAGTGGTGTTCGCTCTCGCTCAAAGGCACACAAAGACACGAAATATGATTGGGAGGTAAAGAAAAGGCGAAGTCGAAGGAAGATAGACAATGCAGTACGTTCCCTCTGTTGCTTTGTTTGTCCTTCTCGGGCTAAAATTAAACAAATTCTAATTTGCTTTTTTTTTTTTCAAGTTTGGTTTTGAGTTGGTCAGGAAACCCGAATACCTGGCCAACATAGCCGATTCAAAACTAAAGTGGCGAAGCGGACGAGTTGGTTTATGACTTATAAAATTAGAAGCGCTAACAAAGACAAGGACAAAAAGGAAGGCGAACAGGACGAGGACTTGTCCTGTTTGCCTTCCTTTTGGTCCTTGTCTTTGTTGGCGCTCCTATAGTTTTAAAATGCCGATTCAGAAACGACACTCCAAAAACTCAACGAAAAACGGCAACGGCTACGGTATATGTCAGGATGGCATCGGCGCGACCCATCCCTTACTTGACCGACATCGGCTGGATCAAAATACTATCGGCACACTCTTTCCAGTGACGACACGGGGAGGACGCGGCTGTGTGAACGATGCCTTGCGCTGATGAGCGCGGTTCGATGCGCATATTTGCCATACCGACGCTGCAGTGAAGGTTGTGTGGGGTGCTGAAGGACTCATTTCTATGATCCTTGAACCTTGAGCGCTGCCAATGAACGCTATTAAATGTTAAATAGCGCAAATGTCATTTATATGTATAAATTTGACACGATCATAACAAACTTTGGCTAACACGATAAAGAGGGAGGAATAAGAAATCAATGGTGCATTTAATAGTCTCGCAATTACATATTTTTTTACACCGTCTGCGTGAAAGGTGTAATGAAGAGAAAGTGCACCCTTTTTATACTATTTTTATACCTGTTTGCTGTACAAAAGGTGAAGGAAGGTTGTAAATGACCCTTGCACCTTTGTTACACCTATGCATACTCATAAAGCGTGTAACATTTGCATAAAAAGTCTTTAGGAAGAGTGCTCGTTCCAAAACACATCCTTTTTGTATTTATATAGGTACGAAAATGTTTAGTGTGTGGTCCATGTCCAATCCCTACAATGACGACAATGGCCGAACCATAAAATTGACACTCGGCGCGTGTGCTGTGCTTTGCCAACCTTAGCGCATTGCTATGATCAACATTGGCGGCATACAATCGGCTCTAGATCACGCGGCCGCTTGTTTTGGCTGCGAGTTGAGGGGGTAAACGCTGCTCGTTTTCTGCGATTTCTTTAACATAAATTTGAGAGCCTGGCGTCCCGGCTTACGCCTCGTGCATTCAAGCACGAACAGAATGCGCGTGGAGATGGCTTTGGCAGGTTTACAATGGCACGTTCTTCCTCAAGCGAGCAGGAACATGGCGGCGGCCAGATACCCTGTTGGTAATAGTCTATATACCTTTGGATCGCTTATCGCCCAGGCGAAAACATGTTGAGTCACTCAGCTGTGGCCGCATGCGCAGCGTCCGATATACCGCACAGCATATCAAAAGGGCATGCCCAGAGGGCGTTCTACAGCCCAGCAGACAAAGATAGCAGTGCACAAAAGACGATTTTCGCAGAAGTCTTTGGGAAGTAATCACTAGCGGCCTTAGCTGTGTACACGGCTGCTGAGCGCGTGCTGCTGGCAAGCTTCCGCAGTTCTTTTGCAACGTCTATTCCGCAATATCAAGATTGCCGGTTTTAGTAGCCTATCAATCTCAGCTTGTCTTGAGCACGCGCTCTGAACAGCGTGTTTCATAAGTCATTAATGTCACGGATTCGTCCTAAGTGGTATTTGCGCATATTAAAACAAAATGGTTGCAGTATCCCTTGAAGTCCAGACGCAGCCGACGCTACTAGCTGATGGGACCAATCAGGCAGTTTCAAAAGCACACCCCATTATGGTGTTCATCATGTTTCTCTACGTGTTCTATCATCGCTGAACCAATCACATACACAAGGGCGTTGTTACTTGCACTTTTGCATGTTGTTTGATTAGTGCCATTAGCTCGTAGCGTCGGATGCGTCTGGATTTAAGCTGAAAATAAGTATAGCCAAATGATGCATGCACTCTCTTTTTTTTTTTTTTTTGTCAGTCCGAACACACGAGGCATTATTAAAGCCCCTTGATAAAGGCGTTTTTTACAAGTACCGCCAACCATTGTTGTGGAAGCGCGCGAGACACGTGCCATGAGCATGTGCTCCGCCGCCATTCGCTTCCAAGGCCCGCTCATTTCAGTGCTGTGCCGCCATTTGCTTCCAAGGGCCGCTCGAGACATGGGCCTCGTGCACTCGCGCATTTGACGCTACCTGCAAGAGAAGCGCAAACACATCGAGGGGCTTTAGGCATTATAGGGCACGCCAGTCCTCGGTGTTAGATGCAGGCACACGTTCGGGAACAATAAAAAAATGCACTATTTGTTGTTTGTCGGCTCTATAGTATGTCTAGAATACAGACATCGCTGTTTCGGGATATGTGTTATTACTAGGGGTACCTTTGTTTCGTGTTTACCTGAAAGACACGTGCCGATAGACGGACAAACATAAAAATCGATCACTTGACTTGCGTTTCTACCTCTTCGTCGCTGGATATTCCATATATCCGAGATCAGCAGAGGTGGCGTGAATGTGGAAACGATGGCTCTCTAAGGAGAAAGTCGGTGAAAAAGGCTCAAGAAAAAAAAATAATATGTGGTTTATATATTTTTTACATCATGTGCTGACCGACTCACCACTGTTTTGTTTTTCCATCAAATTTTGCATATTTGCTTAGATGATGAATACATCCTTATATGGCTTATATTTAGTGAAATAAGTAAACGCCAAATTATCAACGAAAAATATTGCCGGAAGAGCGCCGTTGGATATTTATTTAATATATATTTTCGTGTCTGTGTTTTGGCCAGAACTCAACATATACAAACCAATTTTTTATTTATGTTGGGAATTCACGCAGGGAATTTAAAGCAGCTTATTAGACAGCCTGTTCAATAAATTCTGTTTCTCAGTGTGTATATGCTTGCCTCCCGAATTTCCAAGACGCGGGGATTTATCGTCCCCGTTCTCCACAGGAAAAAAAAATGCTAGATACCCTTTTACCCGGTTCTACAGAAGGTACGGTAAAAAAAGAAAGAAAAAATATAAGAGTTTACAAGTTTTTGTAATGCCGAATTAAAGCACAGCTCTTGGGAAAGGGTACGGAGGAAGAGGCATACTGTCGTCGTGACCTTCCTTGGTTACTGTGGCCTCATGCGTGACGTCATTACAAAAAAACATCCCATGATGCAACGCGCGGGTCACTCGTGACCCGCGCGTTGCATCATGGGATGTTTCTCATAATGCAACGCGCGGGACCCTCGTGACGTCCCGTGTGACATTATTGTGGGAAACGTCCCATAACACAACGTGCGGGTCACGAGTAAGACCCGCGCGTTGCATTATGGAACGTTTTTTCTAATGAACCGCGCTGTTACGCTGACGCCGACTCGCTACGGCGACGCCGCTCAAGCCCGAAACGGGTGCCTAAGAACTGCGCTCTCAAATCGGAAATGTAGATTTTTATTTTTATTTCTTTCTTTACTCAATCATAGTATTTTCTAATTCTTAGCGCAAATTTTTTGTTAAAGAAAGTGTGGCCGTCTGCTCTGCTGCACTGAATTGGTAATGCAACCAATTGGGCCACGCACCGCAGTCACCGCCGAGCACTTTTGTAAAAATGCTCGTCGTTCTCGATTGGTACCTCCGGCTGAGAAATAGTAAAGTACCAAAATTCTGTTGCGGCATGATATTGAGTAGCACTTCATAGTTACCGAGTGATGTTAAACGAGGTGAATTATATAACAGTTCTTTAAGCCTCGTAAATAGGTGGCTTTTTTCACATAGAACGGTAAACTGTGGAGCAATTAACATGCAAATCGGGGCTCTACCAATTTTATATTTAGGGCTACAAAAGAGGCACTAAGGAAAAAAGCCATTAAGTATATCACACAAACTTTATTCATTCCTCTCACATTTCTCGAGGAAATTAGAATGTCAACGAATCTAGATCTTCATTTGCTTCCTAGGAAATGAAGAAACAAACGCGGAAAATTAGAAAAATATAAGTCCATATAGCAATCTATAAAAGAAGAAAAAGAGAGGGCCGTGAAAGGAGGGCATGCGGGTAAAACTCACAAACGTACAAAACATACAATCAAAAAGAGCTGACCGTCATGCCGTCCTCACAATATATATATATATATATATATATATATATATATATATATATATATATATTTAACTTCGGCAATATAGCGTCTTGAAATTCTGAGCAAACGTTAGGTTTATTAGCTCTTGCATGGGAGTCATTATTTTCTAAACGAGGTTCTTCCTTTTTTTTTTGTCTCTTGAATTTCAATTTTTACTACTATCATTTCTGCTACTTCCGGAAGAGCTAAAAACAACAACAAAAAACTGCGTATATGAGAGAAAAAAGAAACAGAATATGTGTAGACTGCCTCTGTTGGTATATATATGTATCTCTCTATTTCTCTCACACGCACACGCGCAGACACACGCACAGACGCAAGCGCACACACACACATGTACACAAGTACTCAGGCACGCACGCACTTACGCACAAATTCATTTCATCTGAACGGTTGACAATGATAGACGGTACGATTCCACAAACCTTAGTATTTTTCAGTCTTACAGCGCATTTCCTTTCCGCTTTTACATTTAAGCCGAGCCATACACGTCTCTTAACTTTCCAAAGTACGCTTTAATTTGGTCTTGCGCGGATCTGGAGCATTGTAGCAAGTACGGCACACCACTATGCAGTTTGCGAGCATGCGGACTTGAAACTCTTCGGATTTTTTGTTTACAATGATTCGGAAAAAAGGAGAATCAACAAGATTGCGATACACTGTCTAGTTAAATAAAAAAATACTGCTAAATTCGACCACTTCAAATAAACCCGTCGATTGTTTTCAGATTTCAGACACCGAGCCCATGGTTAGAATTTCCGCAGACACCAGTTATAAAAAAAAAAAAAAGTAACGTTAGCAACGTTCTTGTCGTCCCACATGTTTTTCACGACTCCTGGGCGCTTAGAAGGTTGCACATGCCTAAAGTATGACTTTTCGGTTCAAGATTCTTTTAAGACTACAGACAAATGTTTTGAATGTAATTTAATTTTATTTAGACTGGATACTTTATCTAAATCGAGCACTTTAAATGACGGGAGATCAATGCGGGATGTGAAGGTTTTGCGTGGGTTAGTTCATCAATCAATAAACAGTCCAGCTGTTCTCGCTTTTCTACACTTCCGTATTCCTTTTAGCACACGCTCTACAAATCGTACACTATTTGACGCAGATCTTCATTACAATTTGTCCCTGGTATCTCGAATCCCACATGTTTTAAACACGAAGTTTGGCAACCTTTCCTTTCTTTCTGTACAAATTGCCCTTTTCCAGCTTATGTATAAATTTTCATTATGCGTACGATTTTAAGCATGTATACTTGTGGTAAATATGTACCTCATATTATGTGTTTCTCCGCGAAGACATTCGAGCTGTTGGTAAGCTCGTAAAAAGAAACATTAAATTGAATTGGATTGGACTGACAACTTATTTCGGCCCAAGAATCTCTTACTGAAAATGCATCGTCACGCTTGGCTGACAGAGCCAGTTGCTTTGAAAGGCTCAGCTTCCTGCTTGCCATGAAGGTGTTCTACGCGGCACATCACTGCATTAACGTGAACTACCCTGCCGAGGTGATATAGACTTGAATTTCTTCAAAGATGAATATTGAAGGTGCCAATTAGTTGTGCGATATACCTGGTCTTTCGAAAACTTTTAAATTGCGTCTTATTAAAAAGCTTAGTCATAAAGTTTTTTTTTTTGGGGGCTACCATTAGAAAAGGCTTTTTGCAAGAAATGCTGCACTTGATGTGCCGTATATTATATCTTTGCAATGCTGTAAGGAGCTTAGCATACCCTGGAAAGGTGATGCAGCTTGATGGAATTAATGTTGGCAAAACCGATATGGTGTTTACTTAGCAGTTATTTTAGTATGGCCATCTATACTTTGTCTCGACTTTAGATGAGTTGTATTGGAAACGCGCGCCAATAAAGGGTCAATGACGTGGCACATGATCATATCTTTGATAAGGTTACAAATGCAGAGTATTCTTTGACAGCGCTTTAGATATAAAAAAATAATCGTTGTGAAATGTTAACTAAAGAGTATGGATTAATTGCTTGAAAAGTATTCACAGTTTGGGGTTAGATAACACTGAATTCATTTGTGCACAACTTCAGGCAGGTTTTTCTTTGGTAACGTTTATAGCGTATGATGCACTATTTCATAAATACACAACAGTGAGTCATTTGAGGATGGGAAACTGGTCAGGTTATTGGTGAAAACTGATAGCGATTGGGCATAACTGACTTTTATGAAATCAAGACTTGTCTTGATTCAGCTAGAAATAATAAAATATATCTGAGGCTCACCTTAATTTCTATGTATTAACACTAAGATCATTTCTAGGATACCCCTTAAATGTTCCCCCATTTCAGATCAAATTTTTAACGTGTATTTTTTCGTGTCTTTTTTCTGAAATTTGTATCATATGCTAGCTTTATTATGAACATTTTAATGTGTTGTATTTGTTAAATCAAGCTTCTTAGAGGGGTCATAAAACGATATCGGGTTGGAAAGTTCATGACCTGGCAGAGGCGTACCGGTCCTAGTCTGGCCCAAGTATATTCGCAAACACCGCCACTGATACAGAAGCTTCTTTGTCGCCTTGTAATTGCGAAGGCAATAGGGGACTAGTTCGTTCAGTCTTGCTTAGGAAAAGCCTCGTGACATATTTGTGGTATCGAGACCACCAACCTAACGACAGTTGAGCGCGCCCCATGTATTGGACACGAAAACCGAGTGAGCACTCGACTTTGACTTGTAACAATCAATGCCTCGGCGGACACTCGGGTAGTGAGTGGCTCGTGTTCAACCACTGCAGTGTCGAGAATAGCTGAACTCCAACAGTGCTTGGAGCTCAAAACGCGTGTTACACTTGGCCAACAACAGGGCCTCGGAATTGATTAACGTTGGCGGCATAGGATAGGCACATAGCCACGTGGATCTGGCTCCGAGTTGATTGGACGAACCATGCTTATATTTTTCGAATATTTTGGCGACTGCCATTGCCCAGAAAGAAAAACTAAGGCAAGTTTATTTCGTTAAGCATAAAGTATGGAGGCCACGCGACTCAGTACTTGACGCTTCTTCATCATAGCAACCGTCATCTTCCTACTGGACTACCACCGCCGAGAGCCTGACGATGACCCCTCGTCTTCAATTTGAGTGAGGCCTGTCCTTGGACCCCCCTTTTCGGACTTTACGTTTCATTATATTTGTTCTCCCGTTTGTTGTTTGATTCTTTTACTGTATTATTATATGTTCTATTTAGAAAGCTAGTAATGTTGTAGCGCGGCGTCTGTTCGGTCTCACTAATTACTGTGTAGTGCTCCGTTGGAACATTGGCTTTTGTTGTTGTGAAATCATTGCTTATGTGACAATCCTCGATATTTCTTTCTCGTAAATATTGATACTTTTTGATCGAAACAATGTATGGCCGACTGAGCTCATTGCGTTTACCCCGACTTTGACCCAGTCGCCAACTTCACGGGCTAACTGGCCTTATAAAAAGAAAACTGTTGCTCACAATCCTTGTAGAGCAGTGTTGCGGAGTTGCCACTCGGGAGTTGGAATGATTCCGGAATCATTCCACATTTTCGCGACCCCGGAATGGAATGGGAATGGAGTGGCGGCAACGTTCAGGGGAATGGAATGGGAATGGAATTAGATGCATTTTGCCCGGAATGGAATGGGAATGGAATGGGTCAGGTTCTTTATATTTCTTCTATTTCTTATTTTTTTTTTTTTTTTTTTTTACGTTCAGCTATACCTAGCCAGTCAGGGAGTCGGTTGTTCAGAAATCAAATGAGCGGGAAACTGCGAACCCGCGTAAGGCCCTACCAGACTTACACGACAAAAAATACAATACAAAAAACAAGCATCAAAGCAAAGAACTGGGGGGGGGGGGGAAGGGGTGGGGGGTGGTGGCGGTGGTGTTTTTTACCAGTAACGCCAGTGACCAACACATACCCGAATGCGTCTGCGCCTCTAATATAGCACGGCTCAAGGGTACGTCATCAGCCGACGTGAACGTGACCCGCTGCTCTGGTGATCCGATACCCAGGAAGGAGGCCAGACGTGGCCTCGCTGTGCGGACCAAGGCTTCGTACACCTGCGACTCGTCTCGAGAGCGCTGTTCCTCGGAGAGCTCGCATCTGTGCCGGCCATCTCAGGTCGCAATACACGAGGTTTTTGTTTGAATGATGCTAGGCGAAACTTGAAGACTGCCATTCATGCGTTGGACGCGAAGAGTCGGCAGGAAGGACCGTCACAACAGGGATGCCACCGTATCGATTTTTCAACCGTAACAGAAGATAAGACATGTGCTTCAGAATGCTTCAGGTGGTCCACTTTTTCGAAAATTCCAAATGCAACAGCCTGCATGGTCTTCAAAGAGGTCACCTACAACGAAAGTACGTATTGTCCTTTCATAAAGCAGCGTGGGTAAAGTTTCAGGTTCAAGGCAACACCTACAGATTCAAGAATACTAGTTCATCCCACCGTGACGTCATGTGATCAGTGCTGACAGGGGCGCCCTTATTGGACTGGGAAGTGGTGATGTTTTGCTGGAATTCATTTAGAGGTCGAAGTCTTTTCGCATCACTGGTCAGTCAGACAGGATGTCAGGGAAAGGCCGCGATCAATCCTTCATGGAACATTTTTTAAACCTATTGAGGACTTTTCGTCCGGAACCACTACCTTCCAGGCAAAGTGCCAAGCCTGCGGGAAAGTAATTTCGGAACAAAAAAAAAAGAAGAAAACTTCCACTTGAAACTTAAAGCCTCATCTCAGTTGGCGTCTTAAAAAATTTGGAAAATGTATTGCATTATCAGTATTTATATATCTACTCCCCCCCCTAAAATGTATTCTTGTAGTTGAATTTCCAAAGATTTTTTGCCTATTTTTAAAATGTATTTCCGATACGTATCGCGATACATTTTTACAGATATATTTGAGACTTGAGTATCAGTATTTTAGCGACTATTTTCATCTATCCCAGTATTTATATTTCCAAATACATTTTTTTTAAATATTTCTGCCCAAACCTGCAACGTAGCGCAGCTGTCAAGTGACACTTTTAACGTTTAGGAATTAGAGGAATCGAATGGAACGATTCAGCCATTCCAGGAGTTGGAATGGGCCCAGTGTCCCCATTCCGAGGAGTTGAAAGGAATGGAATTATTGAAAACTCTAATTCCCCGGAATGGAATTGGAATGGAATGGGGGTGCCCATTCCGTAACACTGTTGGAGAGGGCCGGTGGACAAACCGTAAAGGGAGAAACAGCGGCTCTGACTTCTAGAGAAGCTGACTGTGACAATGTTTTAATCTTTCAAGTGCGTGCAGCGAACTGTTTAAAGATCGAGGAAGGTGGGCATCGATCGCCGGCAAACCTCCTATTTGCGACTCGCTAAAGTTCCTGGGCCATATCAGGTACGAGACCGCTCGGGCGGAGCGTACCTCAAAATGCAAGTGGCAGTCATTTTTAATGTGGAATGGTTTAGTGCTTCTGACGCAGTTTTGCTGGAGGCTGCCATCTTTTTGAATCTATTTTTTATTATTTCATGCCTACATTCGAAAGCCACTAGCATTAATTTTTAACATCCAGTTAGTTTCTCTGTTTTTGCTCCAATTGTGCTGGTGGAGGCCATGTTTTAAATCATTTAATCATTATGTCATGCCTACCCCACAACGTCAGTGGCAGTCTCTGGCAGTCACTTTTAACCTGCAATGTTTTGCCGTGTTAGTGAGCCGGTTGTGCTGGCTGCCATTTTAAAGTTATTTATTAAATATCATGCCTTCCTGAGAAAACCCGTGGCAACCTCTTTTAATATGCAATCTTTTCCTGGGGTTGAGGGTCAGTCTTCCTGTCGATTGTCTGTAAATCATTTAAATAATTTATTCATTACGTGATGCCTACCTTTGAAAGCCAGCGGCGGTCACTCTTATAATGCAATGTTGTCCTGGGTTTCTGGGCTAGTTCTGCTGGTGGATTAATTTGTTTTTAAATATCATTGTTAATACATGTCTCTATAACACCTCCACCTAAACTTGTTAAGTGACTTGCATCTTTTTTTAAAACTACACCCTGTGCTGTTCTTGTCCTCATGCACTTCTTTTACTTGGTACCTAAAAGCTTTTGTTTTATCTATACTTGCCCAGTTTTTTTATCACGCTCTTAAGCCGCTTACAGTGTTTCGAGAACTCCCATCACAGGCAACACTATGTTGAATTTCATGGGATATTTATTATTAATATTCTATGCATGCAATGTAATAGTTATTGTTCTGCAAATATTTCACTGTTAGCGACCCTGTGAAATAAAGACATGGAGCTTTCAGGTCTATATGAACTAACCGATTTAATGGTTACCGAATCCTCCAACATCTGCTGAACATACACCACCCACTGTTCACAGGCTCCTTCCTGAGTGCCTTTTGGTGACGTCCGAAAGAAAAAAAAGGTAACTTCCTAGGTAAAATATCTAATGCCTATCAGAAATCAATGTGTCCAATAAACGCATATTATCAAATAAGATCACATGAAAGCGTACAAGACCATTATAGAAACATATGAGGTCAATATAAGATTCTATTAGAAGTTATAAGAAACTTTTATCAGTTTCTTATAACTTCTTGTAAATCGTACATTGATCTATGCTCTTATAAGGTTATTTTAACCTCTTATATGTTCTTATTTGATCATATACGTTTATTGAACAAAAACTTCTTATATATTTAAGATTTTCCCTAGGGTTTCGGTGAGTTCTCGTGAATCTTGGCAAATTCGGTGACTTCTGGTAAATTCCAGCGACTTCCGGTAAATTTCGATTTACTGTCAATAAAAAAGAGTTCCATAATCCAGTAAAATCGATCTGTTACTGGAAATAATTTTCCGATATAAGATTTTCTTCAATATGATGTGCTTTACTAATTATACCTTTTGTTTTATAAAAGCTCGCAATTAATGTGTTGACGTTTTCTTTAAGAGTGCATCTAGTCGTCTTCATGGAGGTTAGCGAATGCTTCAATCGAGGCGTGGTTTTAAATCTCACTCAAGTAGATCTCATCTGCCTAGAGTTCAAAGGTTTTCCAACTGATCAATTGAGGTCACGTGATTTGTGGGCCGTGTTAGCAAAACAAGCTGCAAGGAGAAGGGATAAACGTCTATCGTCCGTAAGCGTCTCTAATTTTGGCATAGCCTCTTCGCCAGTTATCCTCCTCTTCACGCGCCATCTTAAGTAGGCGCGTGAAGAGGATTACGCATGGGAATATTCTCCATTCGTATGCGTAATTAGGCATGCGAATACAAAACAGATTTGCGCGGCAGGTGTACGCCATCAAGATGCAAACACTCTCCATGGTTTGTGTTACGTTCCTTCTCTTTGCCCCTCTCCCTCTCTCTCTCCCACTCTCTCTGTCTTTCTAAAACCTAGGCTTTCTATTTAGACACTATTACCCTGCAGGGCCAATCACATGGCTAGTCAACACCGAGAGATCGAACAGATCAAACGCTGGACACGGGTAGGTTCTCAAATGCCTAGGTAACCAGAAACTAGACCGAGTAAATTTTGGAATACGGCCGGAGGCATAAGAGTCAAGTACAAAGGGGCTTCCGACGACCTCTGATTTCACCGCTCGAAATTCTCGAACTGAAAGCGGAATTCCCGTTGTCACGAACGAAAACAAGCGCCATACAAGTTACAAAACAGGTCGAAGCCATCGCCAAATCCACCCCGTTGCTCTCAAGCCACTCAGAAGAACCGCCTTCACTCCACCCTGTCAACCCTCTCAGCAATTCCCTTTGCAGACGGCGGTCATTTCACGAATGCCAAGTACCTCGTTCCTGCGGAGGGGGATTGAGCAGGCGATGCCACATGAGTGGGCTGTTCAAGCGTCACGGAAGCTGGCGTGCTTCTCGTGCGCGAGATTGAAGCACGCGTCAAACCCACGTATTCCGTCTTCTGACCTTAGGGGATTCGAGTAGGCATACATAGAACCGTGAAATCGCAGAAAGAGTGCGCAGCCGGGTCGCCTGTGAAAACCATCTGAGTACGCGTGCCTATAAAGTTCTTGCGGGGCTAAGATTTTTGCTTATGTCTCTCAAACCAGTGTGCTTATTATGGCGTGTATAAACGTTCAAGCGCGACGCAGTTCCTATTGTCGGCATTAGGCGCAAGCAAACAATAATATAGTTAATTTTTTTTTTTTAACCATGGTTTGTTTTTTGAGAAATAAATACACGCGTGTGCCAGGCCAAGATTCCCGTGATCAATTTTAAAAGGTGTTCACGCAAAGAGCGCGATCTATGCTTTATTTCACCTTAAGTCCAGAGGCAGTTGTCGCTAGTAACTAATGGTACCAATTAAGCAGCATCAAAAGCGCGTCAGTGGGTCCTTTCTGTTTATGATTGGTTCAGCGAGGATGGAACACGTACCGAAACATGACAGACATCATGATGGCGCGCATCCGACGATCTCTCATTGGTCCCATCAGCTCGTAACGTCGGCTGCGTCTGGGCCTAAAAGGACACTAACACATCCTCAAAATAAACTTTCTTATTTTTGCCAGGCGATTTACTATGGTGTCAGAAGACGATCAATATTTTGCTACAGCGTCCTGTATATATTTTTTTTAATAAAGGTAAAAAAACGCAGCTGCTCGAAACTAAAACCGAAGCATGAGCACGGAGATAATTTAATGGCCATCACATGTGGGCGGGGAATTTGCGAAAAATATAGAGGAGGAGAGAGGTGTCGGAAGTCACGTGGCTAGACCCGACCGCTTTTTTGTTCCCCTTGGTTTCTACGGTTGTGCGAAGAAGACGAAAAACGCTCACGTCGCACAAAACACGCAAATGCGAAACACTTCGTACCTGACGTTTGCGCGGTTTTCACTGTCTTGCCAATTCGCGTTCGTAAGACAAGTGATGTCTTAAACCAGGTGGAGGGACGACGACTCGGCGACGTCTTCCTGCGAATCAGCTTGGTGGTCGGGCGTGTCGTATATAAGAAATCCTAATTGCTTTAACTGGTGAAATATTTATCTTTTTAAGCTAGACAGACGACGAAAAACAGTTCTGGAGTAGAAGTCCCACGCCCGTCGTTTGCCGCCATCGTTTACTCCGCTTCGTCCAGGATTACAACCAGCTACTCCCGCGATACGACGCCATGTTGAGAACTGGACAGTACATGTACTCTGTGCAACTTCTTTTTTTAAAATTAATGTATTTGCAGCTTTTTCGAAGCCACAAAAAATTAGTTTAATATTTTTTATATATTTAATAATGTGTGTGTGCCTTCGATGACCCACGACTTTGATTCTATTTTTGGGCGTGTGTCTGAACGGCACATGACGACGGAGAAGAGTGTGGGCGTAACTCGAACCGGCCAGTCCTCGACCGGCAGTTTTTCGGAGGGGAAAAAAATGGATTTTAATCCACAGTTATGTTTTGGGCAGCTGCGCTTTCATACGCCATGTACACAAAAAAACTCTATAGACCATAAATACCCTGCCAGTGTTAGTTTAACCTGAAACGAAGAATAGTTTAAATATAGGGTGTCTGAAATGCCGAGTAAAGAACTATAATTGGCCGTAAAAATCAGTGCTTGCACGTAGAAATCTAAACTTTTGGTCAAGGGTGTACTCCGTGAAATTACAAGGTGTGGCCCCCTTTCTGCAAGAAAGAGGGCCAGAAAACTTGCCAGCGTCAACGGCGTACGGCAACGCAGACGACTGAGTTTAGTGGCGGGACGTGTTTGGCCCACGTATTTTAAATGGCGCTACCTCCTTCCCAGTATAAAGAGGCTTTAGTTCAAGCTTGCTTTAAAAAAAAAAAAAAATATCGCGAATGCCCGCGACGACCGTGTTCTATTAAAATAAGTATAATCCTTTTTCAAATGTACCTTTGGTTTACAAATAAATACAGACAATGTCAGCAAAACGTGAAGAAAGAAATATTTAAAAAAAAAAACGCGGTGGCATAATCACGGCGCTTTTGCTGACGACGGATTTCATCTGCGTGTCGTCTGCATTTTTTCGCTGGTCGGCTAAACCTTCGACTGCGACGCTGCTCCTGACACCACCTCTCCATGCATGCGCCCAACGCGCCCCGCCACTCGACTCGCTCGTCTGCGTCGCCGTCCGCCGTTGACCCTGGCAAGTTTTTTGGCCCTGTTTTTTTTTTTTACAGAAAGGGAGCCACGCCTTGTAATTTTACGATATACAACCCACCTTGGAAGTACAGATTTGACGAAATATTTAGGTTGTTACGTTCAGGCGACGATTTTTGGGGCCCACTATAGATCGAGCCTGGGAATTTTAGTCACCTTATGAAATGAGTAAAATAAACTCTGCACATGCACTATATTTAAATTTTTTTTCTTCGTCCAGAGTCCTGCGTTTTCAAGCTTTGGCTTTTTCACAAACCTACGTAAGTGTAAAACGCGTTTCTTTTTCGGTTTTTACATTTCGATGTTAGTTTTTGATTTGTTGATACAGATATTGCCAGCTCGTCGCGTGCTTTTGTATATTCAACAGAAATAGGAAGTTTCTGTTGACGGACGCCAAAAGAAGGAAAAGACGATGTCTCGTTCAGAACGACACAGGCTTTTTGTCTATTATGGGGGGGGGGGGGGGGGGGGGGGGACATACAGCGGAGTTCCGAATCTGAGTGAAGCCTTTAAAGTGAATGCATAAATCAACTTGGTGACGTATCGCGCTCCGATCTACCACCGAGGTGCCTTAAGGTTTTGGGAGCATCTTTCATTATTTCAAAGGACGACCTGACACGTCAAAGTCATGTATATTTTTTTATTATCTGAAACGATTAAAAACCATTGCCTAGACATTACCTTCAAAATCAAAACTTGGGAATTCAGTATTTGTGAAGTAAAAAAAAAAAAAAAAAACAATTTTCAAATGCCGAATTTGGAGTTCCCGCGCGATCGCTGCCCTGAGAATCCACTTCCTTTCAAATCCAATAGATTATAAATAAAGTTGTGTCCTCCTCCTCCTCACGCCTCCGGTCCGAACGTTGCCGCCGCAACCCGCAGCGAGGAGGTGAGGAGCGGGAAAGAAGGGCGCCGGGCGTACCGCGAAAAAACGGTTTCCTCCGTGCTTGCCATGCCGCCTGACGCACGACTCGTCGCTTCTGCGTGAAAGGCTGCCCCGGCGGAATCACAACCAAAACTACGATACACAGACACCACACAGACACCGAACTCAGTTGCTTTGATCGTTCGACGATTTCGCTTTCGGAGTCAGAGAGGTCGTCGGGCACCTAAAAAGGACCACTTCGTCTGATTCCCCGACTTATCGATCAGCCATGTTTTCCGAAGGAGGATAAACATCCAGGAGGCGACATCGCAACCAAGTTAAAATTCCCATTCGATTCCAACTGGAATTTCCCATTGGTACGAGTTAGGTTTTCGAACAACCAATTGGTCACCGTCAATGGGAGCCAAAGGGAATTAATTAACGACATACATTTGGAACCCATTCAGTTTCTAACTGGAAAAATTATTCCAATTGGTGAGACCCATCGGCCAGTGTGCTTCCAATTGGAACCCACTAAAACCAATTGGTTCCAATTAAAATGAGTTGGAATTTCATTTTTGATCCAATGGAAATTTTTAGGAGAACGGACTCCGATTTTTGGTATTTCAAAAAGAAGGGCCGTAGCGCGTTCGCGATTCCGTTAAAAACACGTCTTACGATTTCGGTTATTAAATGTTGTAGAAATGTCGCCTACAAAGCCTCTAATTTACGTGATATTCGGCGTCACCAATCAAAGGAAGCGAGGAGGTGAAAAGCGGGAGAGAAAAACGCTAAAAAAAAAAAAGGCGCGTGCGCGCGTGGTGAAATCTGTTTTCGTGACGCGGTATTTTTTTGCGTGTCTATGACTACAATTTGTATCGTTTTAGACAATAAGAAAGAAAAAAAAAAAACGACCTTTGGGGTGTCAGTGCTCCTGAAGTAAAACACAAAAAAGAAAAACGATAACCGAATATTTTCTTTTTACCTGCGACGCTCTTTTGTTAATTGCGCACTCTCTGGCTTACAGGACAACTGACATATGGCACCAGCGCGACCCCGCGGCTTACGGCGGCTCACCAGTTGCCCGCGGTCGCGCCAAAACCAGAAGACATGTAGCTGAAATTACACGACAGACCATCGGTTTTATTTGTTCTGTGTCCCCTTAATCTGTTTTGTTTGGAAACAAAAATGAAATTACGCACTGAAAACTACAGCACTGAAAAAGCGCGCGCCGTTTATGAATCGAAAATGTTGTCAGTTTTTGGCGGAACCGGACGGCTGCTGAGCTGCGGCGAGCCGCCCTGCCGCCATCTGTCGGTTGACGCGCCAGTTAGAGGGTGTGTGGTTAGCAGACGGTTGCCGTAGGTAGAGAAAACCCGTTATGGTAATTTACTACTGAGGTAAGTTCATTCTTAAAACTTTTTATGCGAAGTTCCCGCCACTTTCAGACACCTCTGTGGTGGATTGTAACGCGTTATGTTACCAGGTCGATTTATGCGGCCATTTTAAAGGCTTGACCCAGACTCACGACCCAGTTGTAGATACCGCAAAATAAAACGTAGGAAACAAATAACGTAAAAATCCTAGAAAAAAAGAATAAAGTTGACCGTACCTTTTGAGAATGTCTACACAAATTCTTCCGTGGTCTTAAAAAAAAAAGCAGAATATGCAAGCTCAAGCAATAAACTAAACGCATAAAACAAAAAGGTTTAGTGAAGACGGCAGACGTGAAATTCCGCGAGTGGTATTAAGCGTTGTAAGAGAATCGAAAGCTAGACGACATTAATAAGTTGCTTCACATTTAAACTCAACGCTATGTTCGGAAGTTGAACATCGTAAAAAGTAAATTTTGCTCTTGGGTTGCCGAAGTTACAGCCATTTAAAAAGTCAATTACGAAATAAAATAAATTCATTACGGGGCGTGCTTACTTTTTAATGCTCCTCTGTGTTTGCTTTAGTTGTCTCTGTTTTGTTCTGTTGTGAACGAATACGTAAGTTGTGTTATAATTATAATTTCGACGTCTTCGCCTCCTTTCCTGTTGCTTCCTGAAAATGTTTCTCAAGCATTCTCAATTAATGAACGTGAGTGACCTCAAAGATAGTCTCCGGACGTTGGTGGTAATCCCTTGCCTTCCTATGACGCGTCTACTTTCCTGAACTGGCATAAATATTAGTTTTACTCCTACCATAACCTCGCAGTGAACGAATAAAAACAAAGCCAGCTTGCTCGCGCGTAATCGCCGGTTTATTTTATTGACGCTTATCTTCACAAACTTTTGGTTTGAAGCTCCCGTCTCGACCGGTGTGTCGATAAATATCTAAAAATAATTGCGTTAAAGTGGGCCCGTTGTGGCTCGAGCAGAATAAATGTTTAGTTGTTTGAGAGATGCTTTTGTCATTATAATTTTATATTTTTATATAGTTAAAACCCGATTGGCTAAAATGTGCTGTTTTACTGCCACGTATACCCATATACTTAATGAAAGTCAAATTTGGGGGTTTTACGTGCCAAACCAACGACGGGCATCTGGCACGCCCCAGCGGAGGACTGAGGATTAATTTGGACCACCTGGGGATCTTTAGACGTGCGACCGAAAGCTCGATTACGCGGCGCCTTCTCCGCAATAAGCCTCCGTCAGATTGCGGGCACCTCGGCCGGGATTCGAACCCGCTACATGGGGATCCGTAGGCCAGCGCTCTATATACCTAATGAAAGAACAAATAACATTCACTTGTGGCGGTGAGCTTATTTTATCGCTTTTCTGGAATCCTGAAGAAAATTGCGATTTTTACAAATTAAAGAAACTAACCCTCACTGAAATATCGCCTACGCCCGGTCACGAGAAGAAGCCTTCGGTAACCGATCACGAATGTGCGAGCGTTCCGGTCCTGCGGGAAAGTGAAAAACTCGTGGCGTTGGGGAAACGTAGCCTAAAAATATGGGGTTACGCAGTGCGCTCAGATCCGGGCCTTTCCCCCCTTTAGCACAACCCAGCGGGGAGAGCACGCGGTTGCCCCGAATACTTTACTAGGGGAGTGCATCTCACTTCCCTACAATCTAATGGCCTTGGCGAGGACAGGCTTCGCGTATTTGGAACAGCTATTTGCGCCGCAGCCTCGAAGCTTTCCCATTAGAATCGGGATGTGGGAATTGCGCTATATATCGTGGTGTACATCTCAACTTCTCGAGCACCTGTCCAGACAGCCGTCTCTGCGGCCTTGGCGAACCCGGTATTTTCGCCGGCGGCTGCTCTTTGCACCGGCGCCGCCCACCTGGGTGAAAGCGTGCAACGCGCGAGGCGCGTCCCTTCTCTCGGATGCAAATTACGACAACCGCCAGGGGAGTATTTGGCGCTCTATGCACGCAGTGTAATGCAAATAAGCGGAGTGGAATCTATTCAAACTTAGTAAAGCATTCGTTATCCCTATTCTATTTTGCTCTCACTTCCTTTCAGTAAGACGATTGAAAGCCGTGAAGCCAAAGCTTTGCGAGAACAACAATACTGCTTTCGGCCTTACACGGGTTGTAGAGAGCATTGTCTACGTCTCGTACTGCCCACAGGATGCGCACAATTATTTTCTGGTCGTGTAAAAGCATGCATTACGTTGACTTCTTGTAGTGTACCCCGTTGGTAGACGACGAAACCTCGCTAACTGGCTTATCCTGAAGCAGGGGAAACCAGCTGCACTCGGTAACCCCCATCACAAAGAAAAATACCGAGCTGTCGCGCAAATAGACGCGAATTGTGCACCTAAAGCCGTGAGGATACTTGAATCCTTCACATGACCGTTCGCCACGACAGGTTAAAGTTTTGGATGACGACTAAGTCAAAGTCGAAAGCTTTATGAAAATATGTTGTTTCGAAGATCGCACTCTGGGTGTGATCTCAATCTTGCAAAACCCAGATTTGGCGGTATCTATATTTACTCTTCATTCAAACCTGTGTGGACGAGGAAAATAACTGGTTTTGAGAGTATTTTCATTCCAAGGAAACACATTTTCAGCTGACCGTAGCACTTTCGTTTATTTATTGGTGCAACCTATAGCTGACACTGAGTTTAAACACAGTTGAAGCCCACATCCAGGTGCGTAATGCATGCTGGGCGGCGCGGCGTAGACTTTTCATTTTCCCGGGGGGGGGGGGGGGGGGGGGGGGAGGGTGCTTTTCCGCGTAATTTTTTTTACACCGGCAACTATCAGTAGTTTATTTTAAAGGGTAAATTTTACAGCGTATGTATATCGCCATGTGTCGGTCGCTGTGTGTGTTATTTTTTTTTTACATGCCACTACTAGAAGCTCGTTACATGGCACGTAAACAGCATCTCGGTAAGGATCATGGCCGGGGGGGAAGGTGGGGGGGGGGGGGGGGGGGGCACGAGCCTAAATGCCCCCGTAGTCTACGTCTATGTTGGGCGGAAATATAAAAATGAATCAACAAATGTTTTTATTTGTCTAAGCGTCCTATATCAGACGGATTGGATCAACAATCTGTCAACACCTGATCCAATAGTCATGTTTTAATAATTAAAAACTAGTGCGCATGAGCGGTTCATTATATTGAACGAAATACTCGACGTGAAGGCTTTGCTGTGATTTGGATTTCAACAATTCAGCGTGAAGCCACAAAATTCAGAATTGTAGCTACAAAACGAGGTAGGGTAAAAATATTGATCATGTTTTAAATTAAGTTGGACAGGTAGCACCATCTAGAGTGAGGAACTTTTGCGAAATTATGTCGTTCCAGCGTTGGAACCTTTACTAAGCTAGACTGTCCCGCCGAACAGTGAGCAGCGCAAGTCCCCAATTTTAGCTTTTCCACATACTGACGGCACCAGGTGGTGGCTGCAGGAACTAAAAATCGAGGGAGTTACCTAGCTGCGCTACCAATCGATAATACGGTACCAGTTTCTTCGCTCTCTGAGCTGTGGCGCGTGCCCAACGCGACTTTAAAGAGGGCCATCCGGGGCATCCACCCGAACATCGTGTTTTTCTTTCCGTCCACTTTCTTTCTTTTGTGTAACTCAATTAGATGTATGCTGCAATTGCATGTTCTACTCGCTGATCCACGGACTCCTTCCGAATTTCCTCGATTTCTAGTGCCGACTTCCGCCATTTGGCATCGGGCGTTCGCGCGTGCGCAGAACTCTTCTCGTAAAAGGTCCATCGGGTCGTGTCAAAAAATTTCCGGATATTTTGTGATCTCCATTAGAGGTTCTAACCGTTCCGTCCTCTTTTTTTTTTTTTTTCGCTGTCCATTGCTTAAAGAGCTCTTGTGATGGACGTTTTTCAAAGCGTACACAAAGAATAACTCAATTGGTCCAGCTAAAGAAATTTCTTACTATCGACGTTATGAACAAGGTTTCATCGCCTAATGGACGTGTAGGGGGTAGATTGTGAAGGTATGTCAAATCCCACTTCCTATCTATATATTTTGTTGTTTGTCCTCGTGTCCAATCTATGACACATGCAGACGTCACATTCTCGATAATTAGCTAAATTATATATATATGTATAAACGAATATGTGCAGATGGATGAACCGTACTTAATCCAATGAATCAAAGAATCAAAGTTTTCATGAACCCGCCAAAAGCCAAAAAACGGCGGAGCCAGGATTTGAACTCTGGGCCTCCCAATGTCCGGTCGGGTGTGCTAACCTCTACACCACTCCACTTTTTTTTTCTTTTTGTTTTATTTCCGGTTAAGACAAAATGAAAAAGCACCACAGTCATTCACATACGTACAATTTGTTCAAGAGCGAATCAGCTCTTAGCGGCGGTTGCCAGCGCATTAAAATCTTTTTAAACATACCAACTCATCTAGTATTGGCAACCATTCAGGGGGTTCAGGGAGTGCACGGTATACCTCGCGAATATATGCCACACTTTCAATGAAATTTTCTCGTACAGTTTTGGTATTAACATCAGCATTATTAACACTCATTCTTCTCCTCCAGAGACTGTGGAGGCTGAGGAGCATGAACATATCGTAAGGGACTCCCCCTTCGTTTTCCAGGGGCACAAAGCGGATGCCGTGCGCAGTTAAAGGTAGATCTATCTTCAGTGTGCGCTGAAGAATGTCCCAATGAAACACGGCATCCCAACACTCAATAAATGCGTGCTCTAACGTCCCGGGTTTTTCGCAGAGGATACAATTCACTGACCACGGTACAAATATACCTTTCTGTTCTAGCCACGCCTTTAGAGGGAGTACGCCGCAGTGCAATTTAAAGAAAAAAGATTTCACCGAAGATTTGATTGGCATTTTCTTCACCCTTTTAAGCACATCTAGCCCTGAACATTCACAGTATAATGACCTATAGAGAGGTATTGGCAATAGTACATCTATTAAATCTTTATACAATCGTTTTCGGGTAACTGAACTAAGATACTCTAAGGAAAAGCGCACCTTGAGTATTCTGAAAGAAAGCACAACTTCACGCAAATAACCTTGTACACTGGATCGCATTTGACTACTAGATGACACGACAAACTCAGGGAGTGCATACCGCAGTCGCACTTGTGTTACAGTACGCAAAAATGAAATTTTCTGATGGCGTAAAAACATGAACCTAGACACAATTTGTCGTAGAAACAAATGGGACAATCCTAGACCACCATTACCAACAGACCGGAACAAATTGGTACGAGCAGAACGCTCCCAGCTCGAATTCCAGATGAAAACAGCGAAAACTCTGTGCACTCTTTGCACGTTGAGGCGCGGCATACACAGCACTTGCAAAATGTACCAGATTTTCGAAGTTAAAAATAAATTACAAACGGTAGCGCGTGCAAACATGGAGAAGTCCCTACCCCTCCAGCTCTCCGCTTTGGCCTTAACCTTCTCCGTCTCTTCACTCCATAGTTGCTTGCTGTCCCGGTTGTGCTGGAGTGGCACCCCGAGGTACTTCGCAGGTAAGTTTGTCCACTGAACATTCACAAAGTTACCGGGTGCGGTAGCCCAATTACCGTGCCAGAGACCTACGCTTTTGCCCCAGTTGATAGCACTACCCGTTTTCTTACAAAAGGAGGAAGCAGTGCTGATTACCTCACGAACGCTGTCTTGGTCTACACAAAAAACAGCAACGTCGCCTGCATAAGAAAGCACTTTTACTTCGCAAGAGTGTAACCTAAAACCATGTATACTATCATTGTTAATCAGTTTTAAACAAAATGGTTCCAAATAAATTACAAACAGCAAGGGAGACAGTGGACATCCCTGTCTTACAGAAGATCGAAACTGCACACTTTCACTCACGTTCTTATTTACAATGATGGACATCGAACAGTTTGCGCACACCATTTTTAAACCGTCTAATATCACAGACCCTACATTAGCCTGCTCCAAATTAAGAAAAAGAACCTCATGCGACACACGATCGAATGCTTTCTGCAGGTCTTGCTGCAACATAGCAACTCGTCTGTCAGACGCATCGCAATATTCTAGGATGCTCCTTACTATATGCATGTTAGTTAAAATGGTGCGGCCTTTAATACCGCAGGTCTGATGCGGTCCCACAAGGTGTTTTATAACATTTTGCAAACGTCTAGCCAGGACTTTTGTGTAAATTTTGTAGGCGACATTAGTCAGACTTATTGGCCTATAAGAGGAAACAGACAATAGTTTTACAGGGTCATCGACCTTAGGAATCAGGACAACATGGCTTTTCAAAAAGTATGGTGGTAACTTATTTATGCAATAAGCTTCTGTGACTACCTCGTACAAAGCGTCCGCTGCCTCCCTCTTTAATGTTTTATAAAATTCGGCACTGAGACCATCCGGCCCGGGCGTTTTTCCGGCAGTTAATTCGTCTATGGCATCTTGAAGCTCGCGGACGCTGATCGGCGATTCTAAACTTTCTGGAACATCCTCTTCAAGCGTGGGGATAAGCGACAAAAACTCGGCGTCAAAACCGTTATCCCTTGGTAGGCTGTGACCCATCAAATCGTTAAAATATTCAACGAACGCTCGCTCGATCGTTTTTTTATCGCGAGTTATCGTATTTCCGTAGCGTATTTCTTTTATTTCATTTCGCTGTGCATACCTTTTCTCGTCGCTCAGTGCTCGCTTCGAAGGCTTTCGCTCAACCATAGCCTCTGGGACCGCGCACGTACAATAGCCCCTCTGTATCTTTCACAGTCGATTACTTCAAGTTGGTTCTTGATATCCCTTATCTCTTGTACAAACACACCCGGTTTCGCGCTTTCTTCGATTAAAAAGAAATTCAATTGGCGGCGTAGCTTTTTTTCCTTCTTCTGTTTTTGATAGTTAAGGCTGGTGCTCCTTTCGATTGCGTTAATTTTTACCTCTTCTTTGAAAAGTCCCCATTTAGCACCCCACATTGCCTTTTCGTCTTCGAAAAATTTCCTAAATAAATCACCTACGTTCGATTTAAAAACGTCATCCTTCATGAGGCTAATGTTCATTTTCCAAAGCGACCATTTCCATCTTGCCTTTTTTAACTTTTTACCGAGGGTGAACATAACTAACGCATGATCGCTGAAAGAAACAGGTTGAACGGAGTAGTTGTCGCACAGCGGGACAAGACTAAGCGAAACGTAAGCCCTGTCCAGTCGAGCTTGACTAAGGCCCTGAAAGTGCGTGAAATGAACGCTACTTTTGGCGGTGAAGTTTGCGACGTCCTCTAACGCATTTTCAGCGACAGTGTCATTCAAATAAAGAGCACTTGAGTCGCGAACCCGGGTTGCATTAGCACGGTCCTCTGGTGCGCAGACGCAGTTGAAATCTCCGAGAAAAATAACAACTCTTTCACTTTTAAGGAACTCATTTAGTCCCTCAAAAGTTTGTCTATGTTCACGCTCGTTAGTCGGAGCATAAACACAAATAACGCGCCAATCTATACCTGAAAAAGAAAAATCGCAGAACACAAAACGGCCAGACGCACAAGAAGCCATGGCCGTCGAACGACGCTTAGAGACCGGCGGAAAAACAAACAGCAACCGCCAAAAGTACCAACAGCGTGTGAGACACAAACATTGAAAAGAGTTCGAAACGGTTGCACCATGCGGTCCGTCTGTTCTCGGCTTTCGATCTTCGTTTCCTGCACGGCCACGATGTCTATCTCGTTCTCGGCTAATAGTCGATTAAGTTGATATTGCCGGCGTCTCGCCGCAAGCCCACGGACGTTGATCGTGGCGACACGTAAAGGAGCTTCTAACGTCACCGCCCTTCAGAGAGAGAGGGACCCCATGGTGCTTACCTCGGGTCGTGCGTCCATCTGTTCCGACAAAGTGCGATGTTGGCTACTGCACTTTGGTTGCACAGACTCCCGAGGCCCCCGTCGAACTCCGGCGTATGCTATTACGGGAATGATTTGGCTGTCTCCTCGTCGTCCACAGTTGCATTCGCATTGACTGTGGACCGTCGCATCCAGATAGGGCCCGCCTTTGACGGCGGCTCTTCCTGCTCCAAATCTTCGGGGCCTGCGACATTTTCCTCCCGCGTCCATTTCGCTGTTTTCTCTGCGTCGTTCATGGGGACGTCGACTGCCGGCTGCCCGTTGATTTCATTGGAGTTGATGCCCTCCACACGGGACGGTGTAGGCGCTTCCGTCGCCACCATCTCCTGCTGCCCAGCGTGCTCCGTCTCGCCAGCACTCGGCGACGTATCACTCGTGTTTGTCTCCACCACATTCTCGGCCGCGGGGAGAGCGTTCGCTAGAGGGCTCCTTTTGTCTGTAGAACCCGCGGAAGCCTCCTCGGCGTAGTCTTCGTCCATAAGGAGCTCGGATTTCTCCAGGCCCCCCACAGGCGCAGCAGCCGCCGCATACGTTCGGACGCAGTGAGCGCCTTCGAGGCCGAAACGACGGCAGACGTTGCATCGTGGGACGCGACACTCCTTGCGGATGTGCCCCGTCTGCTGGCACCGAAGACAAAGCGGAGCTCTTCCAGGCACGACGACAAGAGCTAGCTCTCCGCACACCCGCAACTGGTGCGGGATGTCGTCGCAGGTGATGCCCGTCTTCAGCCGAAGTACCGCCGTGCGCGTCACGGTGCCGACGCTCTGGCAGCCGTCGACACGCCACTTTTCTCTGGCCACTTCGATGACCTTGCCGTACGGCGCCAGGGCCTCTCTCACATCACCGTCGGCGTCGCTAAAGAGCAGCCAATGAAGCTTGACGCGAACGTCCTGGTGGCTGGGGTCGATAACGATGCATCGGCGACCTTTAACTGTCAGCTCCGGCGTTGCCAGCATTTTCTTTTTGCCTTCGTCACACTTCAACGTTACTGCCCTCACGTGATTTATCTGGTAAGCCCCGAGGGCCAAGACCTCGGGAAGCAAAGCCAGACGAATTAATCCGTCGCGAAAGTCCTCGACGCAGTACGGCCGCCCCTTCACGTCTGCATGAAGAAAAACGGTGTTTAAGACCACTGAGCCTGTTGGCAAAGGATTCAGGATGACGTTGTAGTCCTGGGTGTTGTCTTCAGCCCTGTTACCGCGGCCGGCGAGGGCCGCTGAAACCGCTCCACGGGAGGTCATGATGCCACGTTCGCTCGCCTCGGCGTTCGAAAATGGAATCCTATACCACTCCACCTTGGCTTTCTGGCGTTTCCTACCTGTCTTAATAATGCACAAGAAACGAAATGTGTCCAATCGCAGGTGTTCTGGAAACACACGCCGCCGCGTGGAACGCGGTACGACGCTTAGTGTCACGTGGTACGTGCTCGTTTGTGCTCCAGAAATCCTCACACTGCTTGTCTCGTCCCGTGTACATGTAGTATTCTTTGTTTTTTATGAGCTTTAGAGACACGGTATCATCATCATCTACGAGAATCAAGAGCCACGTTATTGAATATACAACACGGGCACTTCACACCATCGTATGTGTCTCCGAGGATGATATAAACGAATATGTGCAGATGGATGAACCGTAATTAATCCAATGAATCACAGAATCAAAGTTTTCAGGAACCCGCCGAAAGCCGAAAAATGGCGGAGCCAGGATTTGAACTCTGGACCTCCCAATGTCCGGTCGGGTGTGTTGACCTCTACATCACTCCACCTTGGCTTTCTGGCGTTTCCTACCTGTCTTATTAATGCACAAGAAACAAAATGTATCCAATCTGAGGTGTTCTGGAAACACACGCCGCCGCGTGGAACGCGGTACGACGCTTAGTGTCACGTGGTACGTGCTCGTTTGTGCTCCAGAAATCCTCACACTGTTTGTCTCGTCCCGTGTACATGTAGTACCGTGTCTCTAAAGCTCATAAAAAACAAAGAATACTACATGTACACGGGACGAGACAAACAGTGTGAGGATTTCTGGAGCACAAACGAGCACGTACCACGTGACACAAAGCGTCGCACCGCGTTCCACGCGGCGGCGTGTGTTTCCAGAACACCTCAGATTGGATACATTTCGTTTCTTGTGCATTAATAAGACAGGTAGGAAACGCCAGAAAGCCAAGGCGGAGTGGTGTAGGAGAGAAAGAAGAAGACGCCGTTCCGAGTGGACGTGTTTTCATGTTCTCCGCCGAAAGTTCCAAATCGGCTTCTGGCCGAGTTATTCCGTCCACATCTGAATCTTCTCCTGCCAACAGTATGGATACGTACCGTATTCTGATTCCCCGTTTGCCTTCAGGTAACGTCGTTCTCAATTCTCTGTTCCTTCACGCGGACATGGCTGCCCGACCTTATCGTGCCCCGGATTTTAGGGATGCCATCTGTTCTATTATTGACCCAAAAGATATTATAAGTCTCGGACAATACCAGACGTCACACGTGTGGATGATCACGTGCACAAATGCTCTAGCAAAGGCCAAACTGGCCTCACGCGAGGAGCTTACCGTAAAAGGGAAGAGATGTCTCGTCATCGATCCCGAAACGAAAAACGTCAGGCTTAAGTTGATGTGGCTGCCGAGCCACATCGAGGATCGAAGAGTTGTGGAAGCATTTCAACCGTACGGAAAGGTGATCTCCATCGAGAGAGAAAAATGGAGGGTCCCAGGGATGGAAACTATGGAAACCATGAATTGACACGTAACGCTGTCGCTAGCAGAGGGCGTGTCCTCCTCCAAGATTCCCTACCTTCTGATGGTCTTCGGATGTCAGTGTTTCGTAATCCTGCCGGGCAGACCTCCGCTCTGTCTCCGGTGTAACAGGGTTGGCCATATTCGCCGCTTCTGTCGGATACCACGATGCTCGGACTGCGGACGCTTCGGACATTCCCCAGAAGACTGCGTACTTACGTACGCAGATAAACTGAAGCAAGGAACTACTCGTGGGGAAGAAACATCGACGGAGCTCCTCATGGACGTCAGCGAAGTGGTTGAGCCCACGGGTGAGATCCCTCCTCCCGCGTATTATGAGGGCAAACCAGCTACTGACCAGTCACCTCCTGAGCCTGAAATAGAAACACAAGAAGAGTCTGGCCAAAAGGTTCCACCTACCCCTGGCGTGTTGGTGTGCTCGGGGTCCTCCACGACGTGCGAAGTGTCACCTGACTTTCCGCCCCTGCCTCAGGTACCCGTAGGCGAAAGCACCCTACCCACGACCCACAGCACAACTCATGACACGACCGACAACGACTCCCGTGACACGACCCTTGAAAAACCAACCTTGACTGCACCTCAAGAAAACAACGTGCAGGAAATACCATCCCAGAGCCTGGTTCAACAGGAACCACGTAAGGATGACACGCCTGGTGACGGCTCATTTGCTCGATCAAAGCTCCTTGATCGAAAGCAGGGAGGCAAGCGCCAAAAGCCTTACACCAAACATGGAACAGGTTCCACACCGTTTAAAAGCATCCCTGTGACCGATCATCCTCAACCATAGACTGTCATGAGTAGCGCCCTTCCACTTCGAGTGGCCACCCTAAATGTTAGAGGTTTAAAGTCTAAAAGAAAACAGCATCAACTTCTCCAGCTTTTACAACACCAACAGATAGACATCCTTGCTGTGCAGGAAACTAAGCTTTCAGAAGAACATGAGACCGATGTTGCCTTGGAACCTTTCCTGGCTGATTTTGAAATTTGTGTAAGCCATGCTTGCGGCACCTCAGCAGGATGCTTTCTGTTCCTGAAGAATGCTAGAGACTTTTCCTCCATCTCCCTGACCATTGATCAGGAGGGGCGCTTCATTTCCTGTGACTTAAAGTATGACGGCGAGGATTGGCGGTTTATGTGTGTGTATGCGCCTAATACAGTATCGGCTAGGAATGTGTTTGTTTCTTTCGTAGCTCACCATTTGGTAACAGGAATATTATTCTTTTTGGAGATTTCAACTGTGTATGCCATATCCGAGACCGTTCGCAGCCAACGTCAAGGTATGATTCAAGCGCAACTGTGCTGGGATCAATCGTTGCAGACAACAATCTTGTAGACATTGGTGACCACAAAAATGGAGACTTGCATTACACACATTTTCAAAATTCAGCACATGCTCGCCTTGACAGAATTTACGTTCGCGGAGAATTATTCGCTAAAATTAGTGATTATAATGTAAAACCTATTTTCTTTTCTGATCACTGTCTGGTGTCAACATGTATTGGGGAGAGAAAACTGTCATCTTTTCGCCCCCAATGGAAACTTTGGAAATTTAATGTCACACTCTTATCAGAGAAACGTTTCTTTATTCGCATTCCGGATATTCTCTCATCTGCGCTATGTCTCCCGATGCTTTCCATCTTTGCTAAGTGGGATATGTTTAAACAAGACGTAAAGAACTGGGCTATAGACTATTCTAGTCTTCTTGCGTTTGAACGAAAGGAAGACCGACGAATACTGCTTAACACACTTACTACATTATATAAGCTCGAATCTTTGCGTCCAGGAACTTACACAGAGGACATTAATATAACCAAAGCACAGCTACAGCGATATGATGCAGAGAAGTACAGAGGAGCAGTCATTCGTTCGCGATCGGAGAGGTTTCTGCTAAAGGAACCCCCTTCGCGGCGATCTTTAAATGACGAAAGACAGTACGCGCTATCAAAACAAATCCTAGCGATTGACCACGAGGGCACTTCCGTGTCTGATACCCCCGGCATCTTAGACGTCTTTCTTGAACATTACAACAACCTCTTTGGTAAAATAATACCAACAGGAGACGAGACAGGCGCAGAAGAGTTGCTTTCACTTTTACCAGTCTTACCAGAGGAAGAAAGAACTATGATAGACGGTGACCTAACATTAGAAGAAGTGCAAAATGCCATAAACGCACTACCCGCGAACAAGACACCTGGTCCTGATGGTCTGGGTGCAGAGTTCTATAAAACATTTATTGACTTATTAGCTCCAATGCTGCTTGATGTATTCCGCGTCGGATATAAAGAAAAAATGCTTCCGCCTACCTTTTACCAATTACATACTGTCTTAATACCAAAGAGCAAAGACGAAGCAGTGTTGAGAAAAGCTACAGGCTACAGACCAATATCATTATGTAACGTTGACTACAAAATATTAGCAAAATTACTCACCGAAAGAATTCACGTGGTAGCTCACAACTTAATTGGAGAACACCAGACTTGCGGAATACGGGAGAGAACTATTCAGACTAATGTGCACATTGCCAGGTCTGTACTCGACTGTGTGACTGAAGGCAATGACCAAGTTGCATTAGTACAAATCGATCTTTCAAAGGCCTTCGATAGAGTCAGCCATTCATTTTTGTTTCAAGTCCTTGCCCACCTCAATATCGGAGACACCATCCTCTCCGGCGTTAAATTATGTTACAAGGACTGCTCCACCAGGATCATAGTTAGTAACACTTTCTCCGATCCAATTGCTATTAGGTCTTCAGTAAGACAAGGATGTCCTCTATCTCCTCTTCTATTTGCCTTATACTTGGAACCGCTTTGCCTAAGCGTGCTGTCAAACCTCAATATTCGTGGGTACCAATATTGTTTCTCCGAAGTGAAGTTGTTGGCTTATGCCGACGACGTTGCCATTTTTTGTGCCGACAAAGACAGTGTAGAAGAAGCTCTACGCGTAACGCAGAAATTTTGCACAGTCACCGGTGCGTCGGTCAATAATGACAAGTCCAGCGGATTTTGGCTAGGCATGTGGGGAACAACACCATCCAAATTTGCAGGGATCCACTGGAATCAGCCATCAATAAAATACCTTGGCGTACCCCTAGACCAGGCCAGGAACAGTGGGCTATATTGGACGTCAGTTGCCACAAACATTAAACGGAAAATAGATGCCTGGAGGGTGCGAAACCTTTCCATTTTTACTAAGGCTGCTGTGTGCAATATTTTCCTTACGTCTAAACTTATGTACGTGTTACAAGTCCTCCAATGTGCCCGCCCACGTATACAAGCGTTCCATCGAGTTTTCGCGACTTTCATTTGGAGTTCCTCGTGGGAACGGATGAGGCGAGACAATTTATTCCTCCCCCTTGAGTGTGGGGGGTTGGGTCTTGCCCACTTATTTGTCCGTCAACTTGTATCTAGATTATTTTTCTTTAGGAATATCAGACATCCGCTACTGGCCACGCTAGTTCAGACAAAGCTTGCGTCGCATTTGCCCTTTTTGATAGTTTCAACGACGGATGACGTTTCGTGTGTTCTAAGAGGATTTTGGAAAGAAGTTGTAGACACGTTGTTGTTTTTAAATGTCCGGTTTTCTTTGGAATACTTGTTTAGTGTTTCTAGAAAATGTTTGTCTCAGGCCTTAGTTGAAAATTTTTTCCCACTACCGATTTATAGATCAAGGTTTAATGACAGCCCTGGACAGGATGTTTTGAAAAGAGTTAAAAAGATGTGTGTATCGCCTACTGCAAAAACATTTTTCTTTCAATTACACACTTCCACACTTCCGGTTAAAGCGTGGCTACAGGAAAGAGGGTTTTTCGTTCCATGGTCTATTAACTGTCGATTATGCAACAAACCGGAAACCATTGAACACTGCTTCATATACTGTAATGACGCAGTGTACTTTTGGGACGTTCTCCAACGAACACTGAAAAAGGATATCGACTTCACAGAACACAGTATACGATTTCTCCCCGTTGAACAACATGGAGTTGTCCCTTACGATTTATTTATGCTTCTTGGGCTGCATAGCTTGTGGAAGTGCCGAATGATCGACAGAAATGCCGAACAGCCCCGTACGACCAGATCTCTTTTCATTGAAGAGGTAGCGAAAGTGCGAAGTGTGTACGAGGCCCGCCCACCGGTGCCAGATTGGTTTAGTCTCTTTGATGCGTGCTTAAACCTACCGCACTTTTAAATTGTGTAAATATGTAAATATCGCTGTTTATGCGTTGGGTGAATGGTGAATTCTAGCCAATGTAACCTTTTACCTTGTACAGAACTACTAAAGATGTGTGTTTGTCGCCCCACGTGATTCACGTGCGCGTGTGTGAGATTCTGGTGACTGGTGGCCTGTGCCTGTGCTCCATGGGTTAGCATGTGTGGGTGGGACTCTACGTGCCATGTTGTGTGAGGTGGACTGTGACTTTTGGACCTTTTGTGTTATTTGTGTGTGTACTGTTGGACTTGGCGGAGTAGCTATTAGTGAACTTCCATTTATTAAAGAAAAAAAAAAAAGGCGGAGTGGTGTAGAGGTTAGCACACCCGACGGGACATTGGGAGGCCTAAAGTGCAAATCCTGGCTCCGCCGTTTTTTTGGCTTTCGGCGGGTTCCTGAAAACTTTGATTTATTGGATTAAGTACGGTTCATCCATCTGCGCATATTCGTTTATATCCTCCTCGGAGACCACGTACGATGGAGTGAAGTGCCCGTGTTGTATATATATATATATATATATATATATATATATATATATATAGATATAGATATATTTCTGATTAAAAACGACTTTTATATTTCTTTACGCTGTCTTAATTTCAGTTTTATAGGAGCTTTTTCTCTCGGCCTAACGAATGCTGACGTTTGCAGTTTCTCCCCTAAAGTACGACGTGAAATATTGGCGTCTTTTTTAACGAGTTTAGCAAAACGTACATTTTGTGAAAGCTATTTTTTTTCAGTATTCCGAACACTGAAGAAAGAAAACGTTTTATATAGCACTGCATCAAAACAAAGCGAGAATTAATCATTAAAGTTGTGTTGTTCGAAAACAATATTTTTCATTTTATATATATACCTCCTGCTAATGGAGGAATTGCCCCTAATTCATAGCGTTCTGAGCGTGAAACGGCCTAGTTTAACGAAGGGTTTGTTAAAAAGTCGACTTTCTGCATTCAACTTTAGCATCTTCTTTTGTCTTTTAATATTGGTTTGTTCAGCTTTGGTATTAATAATGAGCTTAATAAATGGCGGTCAATGCTTTTCCAAAGGTGTAGGAAACGCAAAAGTAAGCCGCCATTGTGATACTCCCTTAAGAATGCGGCGAGAAAGTGCTCCAAATTATGTCTTTCGCGCTACGAAACGTTAAGATGAGTCCGCCAAGCAAAGGACAACAATACGAGCAATTCGTCTGGGTAAGCAGAGCAGCGGCGCTGTGCGATTCGTGGTACTGGGAAGGCTAGAGGGGAGAGGGAAGCTTCGTTCTCTCCCCGCCAGCCTTCCGTGTACTATACTGGAAAGAATAGACCGATATCACTAAGCGTTTGGCGCATGCGTGACGCCGCCATAACTTTAGTTCACAGGAGGCAGACGGCCGTGCACGCGAGGGCTCGTGCCATCTCATGCTCTACGCGCCAAGAGCTCCAGCGAGGTTGTCGCACGTGCCTAGAGACTAAAGTTCCCTCGATGCATTGCGGCAGCGGTGGCGTAGTCCAACTGGCTGGTGAGATCGGTCTATTGAGTGGACGCGTGCGGTGTTACCCAGACGAATTAGCGGCGAGATGTTTTGGTGGCGCCCTGCTACGGTTCCCCCTTGTGACGTCATTACCTTGCGAGCAACAATTTCGATGGTGTTTGTAAATAGCATGGTGTAAGCTTGAAATCATTGCGCTCTCAAAGCAACACTGCCAACACCGTCGAAATTAAAGTTCTTTCATTCCTCTTATTTCCGTCGATGGTATACCCTTCCCGACGTCATAGTCAGCTTTTGGGCCAATCGTGGAAGGCCGACCACAGCGACGCTTTCGGTCGCGCACGTCGCCAATAGGCCAAGAGAAAATGAGTAGGAAACGCACGATGACTGGGCACTCAAGCGTACGCCGTCATTGGTTCGGATCGGGGCGAAAGAAAGTTACAGGAGGACGCTTAAGCTTCGCCTTTAGGAGTGGAACACAGTAGCTAAATATGTAAATCCCAGCTCGTTCCCGAGCCGTGCAAACGTGTCTGTGTGGCCTCCCACTTCCGGCGCTCGAACGAAATGGACATGTGATGACGAGCTCCGTAGGAGCGGCGACAGCGGCCGTCGTAAACCGTGGCATTTCTGATGTGTCACCTCAGGATACCTACCGCATTGTTCTGCCATCCCTGCCCTCGGACAACATGTTTTTAAACTCCGTTATTTTGGACGGCGAAATCACGGGGCGCCCGTATAAGATAGAAGATTTGAGGGACGAACTGCACCACTTGAGCGTCTTTTCCGCCTTGAAGGCGGGAGGGGCGCATTAAATGAACCACGTCTGGTTGTTCACGTTCGAATTGCCGGAGGCTTAGCGAAAGCTGTTGGAGGCCAATGAGCTGTGGATGAAGGTCAAGAAGTGCCTCGTGCTAGATCCCAATGATGGCGAGGTACGTGAAAGGTTGTACTGGCTGCCTTTCCATGTCAGCGACCAGGCAGTTCTCCGAGCGCTCGAGCCGTATGGGAAGGTAACCGAGGTCACCCGCAATACGTGGCGAACGGAAGGCTTCGCGGGTGTCCAGTCAGCCACGCGTCTGGTGTAGATGCCTTTGAGAGAGGGTGTCACGAAAGACCAACGTCCCCGTCCGCTGCGAATGCTTGAAGGCAACGTCCCCGTGTTGGTTTCTGGCAGGACACCAAGCTGCCTCTGCTGCAAGAGGACGGGCCACATCAGGAGGGACTGTCTAGTTCCCCGGTGTAAAAAGTGTAATCGCATCGGACACGAAAGCCAGGACTGCGCGCGCAGCGGTCACTGGAGTTGTCACGACGGACACCAATGACCACTAGATGCACGAGGAGGAGACTTAGGCGGCTGAGACGAGCGGCACATCTAGAGCGCTTGTTCCTGTCCCTCAGACGCAGCCCAAAGAAGCAGCAGCAAATGAGGCACTGGCGGATGATCCCACCGGCTGCACGCGGGAAGAGCCCCGACCCAAAGAACCTCGCACCACCAGCGAGTCCACGGTGCTCAACAGTGATCCTCAGGGTCATGTTCTGCCCGAACCACCTGTCAAGGCTGTTTCCGAGGGGAGCGAGGATTTCTCGACCAAGGAGGCGAAGACGACCCCGGAAAACCCCGAGGGCACAAGCCATCCGCGGCGGTCTCCGATAGTGACGGCATCATGGACGCCAAAAGCGCAGCGGTGAGGCGACAACTGAAGGACCTAGCCTGGAGCGGAGCGGCAGCTGAGACACCTCGAACGTGAGTGGTGCTGCAAGGTGGTACGCTTTAAGGCCCTGTCTGTGTCGCTAACAAGGAGCAACGAGTTGCCGCAGTGAGTTTTCGCGTGTGATTATCATGTTCTTCAGCTGTCTTTTTCTAGTCGCACAAAAATCTTGAGAGGTCCTTGCGGGTTCACGTTAAATGTGCGAGGCTCAACCGTAAGGCGTAGGCAGTGTCAACTAAATCGCTCGCATATTGAAAAGGACCTCGATATAGTTGCAGTACAGGAGTCAAAAATGAAGAGCCATGACCAGACGGAGAGCACGGTCCGACTGTTTGAATCGCGGTACGATATATATGTCGGCCACGCTCTCGGAACATTAGCGGGTTACTGCGACACAGGTTATTGCTTAAAACACGGGATGATTTGTGCTGTTCGATTTTTCCTTTTGCCGTGCCAATTTTCGCATCATGTGGATTTATGCTCTTAATAGGTTGGAGGAAAGAGTAGTATTTTTTGGATAAGTATATAAAAGCATGAACAAACTGATAGAGTTTTTTTGTTTTTTTTTTTGGAATGAGATTTTAATTTTGTTTGCGAGCCCCGTGATAGATCAAATAGCAAACGATATAAAGACGCTTGTACCAAATACTTAGAAGATAACTAAAAAAAAATATTTTTTTTTAAACAGCCTAATACAGACAAGCATGTCACAAAACAATTTTTTCGCGAAAAAAAAAATTACACCAATATTTATTGTGCGAGAGTGACTTTATTTTGCGGTTATTTCATCCGTTTAAGTTGGTATAATACGTCACAGAGTTGCAAATATACGTCGCGGTGTGGCGTGCGATCGCAACTCTTATTGTCTAAGAGAGCGATTGACAGCTTAGATTTTGATATTTACAGCTTTGTAATATGCTGTAATGTCTTTTTGAGTCGCATATATTTACGTTTAAAGAATAACCAACGTAATGAGAGTCATTATTGTTCTTTACGAAAGCTTTACAGGACGGTCATTTACGTTTGGATTAATAACGTAACAATCAAAAGCTTCGCCATCCTTTCAACGGCCGCCGCTGTTTCCGCTCCCGCCTGTCTCGCCTATCTCGGCTAGTCGTTTTGCCTAAATGATATATGTTTCCTGTTGACCCACGTGCTTGGATGAGACTTCCTGAAGTGAAGTATAGCCGGTGACAACTCAAAAAGGTAGGGCGAGGGAAAGGAAGAAGAGAGAGAGGAGGAAATGAACGGAACGCTGGCGAGGCAAGGTGGAAACCCCCTACCCTCACTCGCCAGCGTTGCGTCCGCTTCATCCTCTCCCGCCATCCTTTCCCTCGCCCTACCTTCTTAACCTGCAAAATACTATAGGCTCCTTGCAGTGACGTCTCATTGGTATACTTTTGAACACCGTCTAAGAGGAGGAGAGAGAAGCTGCTCTTGGTAAGAATTCTGAGTGACAGGTTAATCTTCTGTAATCTTCTGGGAGGAGAATAGCGACGCCTGTGCAAATCCAGGAGGCACAAAGGAGGATCCTGATAAGAGGGGAGCTCCTTCTTTCCCTTTTCTCTGAAGGTCATCGGAAGTGACGTCATGTGTCGCATTTGTTAGTGATAGGAAGCGATGCGGGGTTTTGGCTTTCATAGCGCGGTTTGTTACTTTCGCTTTCTTGCGGTGTTCTCTTGGCTTTCGTAGCGCGCTTCCTTTGCTTTCTTAGCGTGTTTATTTTTTCTTACTTGCGCGTACTAATGCCAATTTTTTGGAGATGTCAGCTCCTGTAAAGTGGCGCCATTGCCCTTTAAAGCGCTACCAGACTAGTGATGGCGACAGCGAGTCCTCCAGCACTGCAGCCATGTCCAAGCGCGTCGTCTTCGTTCCGCCGAAGGCTCGGGAGGCACGGGCGGTGCGCCGTCTTCATTGCTGGCAGCCGTCCTCCGCGGCGTATCCTCGTAGGGCCGAAGATCCAGTTGCTCGCAGCGGCCAAGGAGCTGACGCTTCAATTCAGGGTCTATTTTGCGCGCAGTTCCCGTAGAGCACAGAAGCTGCAAAAGGCTGTGGTGCGCACCGGAAGTCGAGACGCTGAGTACGTCGTTCAACTCCGCAGCCAAGTCA
Organism: Ixodes scapularis; assembly: GCF_016920785.2. Classification (NCBI taxonomy): domain Eukaryota; kingdom Metazoa; phylum Arthropoda; class Arachnida; order Ixodida; family Ixodidae; genus Ixodes; species Ixodes scapularis. Next base: position 166,568 of record NW_024609927.1, read on the forward strand.
ATCCAAGAGCAAATCCTAGAGCGAGAAGCAGGGCGTACTTCTCCTCGCGGGGCGAAAGAGCGGGAGTTTCAAACGTGGAGAGGTTGTGACTCCGACTAAATTACGTCCTGTCGCGTAAATATCGCTAAAAACTATTTTTTAAGGAAAATTTGTCTTGTTACATGCTCGTCCCAATTAGGCTTTTTAAACAAAAAAAGAACATTTCTTTTTCTTTGCAATTACCCTCTGAAAAGACACTTACACCCTCCCCCCTTTTCCCCACCAAAAAATATTTTTGGCTAGGCGGTTTAATATGGTGCCAGAAGACTACCCAAATAATATTTTGCTCCAGGGTCGCGTATATTTTAATAAAGCCAAAAACGCAACTGCTCGAAACCGAAACCGAAACCTGCGCACGGAGGTCGGGGAAATAGAGGATGAAAAAGTGCCAGAAGTCACGTAGCTACACCCCACCGTGCGCTGCCCCCTCCCCCCTCCTTTTTTTTTTTTTTTGGTTGCGCGCAACAGATGACATGCGTTGCGGGAACCGTTCGCCGTTCAATTGCTTTGAGGTTATGCTTCTTCCGCTCGCCGTCCTTCGCTTCAGGATGAGTTGTTTTGTACATTGAAGAGGTAGAAAATGAGTAGCGAGTGCCCGTGAATAATGCCCGTGATCGGCTCCGAAAAGGATGTCCCCAAGATATTGCGTGAAGAGCTGCCTCACATGTCCTGCAGCTGAAAGTGGCATTGTGCTGCAGGGTCTGCACCAGTTTCCGAAAGTGCAACGAGATCGAGACCAATGGCTGGCTGCAATTCCTATAAAACAGTTACGGGCACCTCAGAAAGCGGACACTGCCCGATTTATACGCTCCTTTCATATTATGGAAAGTTACTACATTGAGTGCGCAGGCGTGAAAAAGGGAATTCCATACCATTCCGCTCAGAAACGTTTCGTCCACAATTTTTTTTTTTCAGTTATAGTTGTAAAAATAAATGTGTAAATATGGTGAAATAATTGACAACAAAAAATAGTACGTCCACGTTCTCGATCGAACCTGGGTCCGTTGCGCGTGAAGCGGACACTTTTTCGATGAGCTACTGGAGGAACTCTTCGTTCGTAGTAATGCAGCCGGTGACTGTAGGTCGGAAAGTTTGCTGCCGACTTCCCTCCAGTAAAGGCAGCCCCCGGCTCGAAGTCGGGCAGCACCACGCATTGGCCACATTGGCACCTGGTAAAGAAATCGTACGCGTGCATATTCAACTCGAAGTACGCACTTCGTGTTCGCCGTCTGTGCGAGCAATTTCTTTAGCCACGAGAAGGGGCGACGGCTCGGCGACGTCTTCGTGCAAATCGCCTTGGTAGTCGAGCGTGTCGTACGGAATGTATCCCAATTCTTTTGATCGGTCCAAAATTTCTCTTTCGAAGGAAGACTGATTCACCAGTACTGCGAACGACGCTGAAGTAGAGGTTTCACGCCCGTCGTCAGCTGACATCGCCGTCCAACACGCAAGTCCCACGATACGCGATACGACGCCATGTTGAGAATTATGCACTGAACGCACAGAGTGTTTCCTGTTTTCTGTGCAACTTTTTTTTTCAATCAATGTTTTGGCAGCTTTTTAAGGCCACAAAAAATGGGTTTCATATTTTTTTTTTATTTTTAATATTGAGTGCGTGCCTTCAATGACCACAACTTTGATTAAAATTGGAGGTTGTGTCTAAACCTTAGAAAACGGCCCGTGACCACGGAAAAAAAGAGTGAGCGAGACTCGAACCGGCCAGTTTTCAATCGGCGGATTTCGGGGGAAAGAAACCGAATTTTGAGCCCCTAATTTTGTTCTGGGTGGTTGGACTTTCATATGTCATGTACAACTAAAAACCTCGGCGAGCATAGATACTCTGTCATTAACCGACATGGTCCAGCACTGTGAACTGGAAGCCATTGGTCGGTGTATCTCGAAGGCATCGTGTTTGCCGTTTACACACTTCAAAAGTGCTATTCATGCACGCTTGGATAGAACATATATTTCCGTTGAACTCGTTGGGGCTTGTGAGAAGTACGCGGTGAACCACGTGGCTTTCAGTAATCATTGCCTTGTTTCTTTTAAGCTATGCTCTTCTACGCAGACTGTCAATCAATTGACCTGGCATCTGTGGAAATTAAATACGAAGCTTTTAGAACACGAAGCATTTTTGGACGGAGTGCGGGAGAAACTTGGTGAATCACAGAGCGTGAACGAGGAAGGGTTAAGATCGAAATTGGAATTGTTTAAACAAGGTATTAAGGTAAGTGCCATCGAACGATCTAGTTCGGGTACACACGCCGAAAGAAAAGAAGTAGAAGAGTTAAATAACGGACTATACAGCTTCTACTGCGGGAAGAATGCCCATTACACCGCGTGTGCTCGGATGCTATCAGCAGTATGAAAAAGCGCCTCGAAGCTCTTGATACCGAGCAGTATCAGGGGGCTGTGGTGCTGGCACGGTTAAATCGATTATCACTCGGAGCTGCCTGCGGAAAGAGCCGTTCCCATGGAAAAGAAGTATGGAACAAAAAAAAACAAAAAATGAGCGCAAGTAGCGTGGCCCAGCAAACGGATGTATGCGAGAATGTCAGGCTGGGTATAAATTGTTGTCTGATATAGGGACATACAGTTCGGCGGTTGTAACGGGCTTTCGCAATAAATCTTACCAAGAAGGAATCAAATGTTGATTGACGTGTCAATATTCTATCAATGAACAATTCCTCTGCAGGAATGCACGCTCAGTAGACTCAACCAGTGGAAGCGGACGTCAAGTAAACTGTTTCGCGATTTACGGTACTTACCTCACCATTTTAATGACGACTAAAATAACGTCACGAAATATTGTGTTTCACGGGGTCCGGAAGATGTTGTAAAGGTTGTTACATTATAGTTCCCGGAAAACAAACGCCGTTGCAATATTTTCGGAAGTACCGACACACATAATGTTGTAAGTACAGCTTAGGAAAACCATCAGAAGAAATAGGAAGACGTTTATTTGCAATGAAGACGCTATGAATGAACGGCGTTTAGCGACGGCAAGTTATGAGCGTTTGGTAATTTATTAGTTGACTTGATTGCTAACTATGGACATGCGAACAATGAAGACCAGTTTTGTCGGGAGATGGTGTTGCGGTGATGACCTGATATCGGACGACTCATGGCAGACGAACAAGCAAGTTTCTTTTCAGCGAATGGTAAGTGTCCAGTGTCAAGCACAACACGTGGCTACCGACGTTGTCGACGTTTCGAACACTTACCGCTTTCGACAAAAGTCCTGGCACCTGGGCTAACTTTGTTGAAAGACTCGAAGTCTTCCTTGAATCCAACGCCATCATGAACAGTAACTGAAAACGATCCACTATTCAGTCGGTGGGTGGCGAAACGTTTCGGCATCTACGGAGTCATGAGCGATGCGTACTCTAAGTGGCTGGAGGTTTACACGATGCCTGCCACGACGTCCAAACACGTCATTGACGTTCTACGGCCTCTTTTACCTACTTTTGCCCTACCGAAAATACTTTTCTTTAATAACGCGCAAAATTTTACTTCAAATAAAATAAACAAGTTTTTAAAGAAAAAAAAAACGGCATGAGGCATCACATTAGTGCACCATACCATCCTGCAACTAACGGGCAAGCAGAGCAGATGATGTGCAAAACGAAAAAAAGCCGGTTTGAAGCTTACGGAAGAAGCAGTTCAGTGAAGAATCGCCAGGTTCTTGTTCCGGCAGCACGCAACGGTCTCATCTTACACGAAAAAAAACCCGCCGAAGCAGTATTCGGCGGACGAAGAGCCACACCCCTCGATCTCATAATACTGTAGCCTACGAACAAAGATCGAGAGATTCCCAGATAGAGAGTAATGGTAGTTTAATCGGTCGGACAACTCGTCTACGTGAGGAATTTCAGCGGAAGTGGGGCCTTCCATGTAAAACTTGAGTAGAAAAGGCTCTATGTTGGTTGACCAGGAGGTGTCATCTCTCTGAATACGTTGGATATCAATGCCCTTCAGTGTAAATATAACTAAATCACTAAACTCTCTTTGTGCATTGTTTAACTGCCCTTGTATTTGATAGTAGAAGCTATGGTGGTGATTTGGACCTTTCCCACCCGGCTCCTTTTTCTTATTTTTCGCCTCATACTCCTTTGCGGTTTAAGTATGCTTCAAGAATCTTTTAGAACGGGGACACTTTACGTCAACGAGGCCATTTGTTCCAAGTAGTCAATCAGGGAATGCTGCTAGAAATCCGTCCCTCATATTAACGATTAAGCCGCACTTCCGCACAGTGCAGTTTTCCTGTTCAACGTACAGTTGTAAAGCAGCATCCTCATTGATTGTACCTTATACTGTTGCGGGTGAAGCAAGTCTTTGGGTACACGATACTTGAAACAAGTCTGGCACTGTACGTTGTGGTTCGACACCCACTAATGTCGTCGTCCTTATGGAGCCTCATCAAATAATAATTACCTCGTCACCTCATATTGCTCTTCATCAACAGTAAGTACAATAGGCTACCGCCATATTACAATCCGAGAATTGAAAAATTTAGTCGTTCAGTCCTTCAACAAGTTTATTATTTATACATTGTTATTACGTTACATTACCTCGAGACGATCGACGTCCATCGTCGATCTTCAAATACTTATACCTGTATATAAATTAGACACACAAGAAGAGGGGGGGGGGGGGGGGGTCGGTGGCCGAGTGCATGGTCTAGCGCACTCCAGCTCGGAGCACTTGGAGAGAAAGCTCGCGGTGCAGAACCCACCCCGCCCCTGCCCGTTTCGATCTGGAAGAGCATCGTACCGGCGTGCGCTCGTGTATCACTACTGCGTGGTGCACGTTAAAGACCCCAGGTTTCCGGCTGTACCGCACTGGCTAAATTGTTCATCTACAGCTGAGTCACCAGACGCCCACTAAGGCAGACTAACTTCCGGCTGTATAAACATACACACAACAATTTGCAATTAGACGCATAATAACAAAGAACACAGCGTGCCGCATCTTTTCTTTTTGTGCCTTTTTTTTTTTTTTTTTAACCAGCGCAAGCTCGTGCGTTCTTTCTTTTGAGACGGTTAGAACGGTCGCACATAAAACCCGCGTTTCTCCTACCCGCCCGATTCCTCCTCTCATTATGTGTATTTTGTTTTAACTAAATAAGCTATAATAATCGTGCCTTATTCATATTTACTTTCAGTTTGAGTCAGGGAAAAGGAGTTTCGCGGGAACTAGAGCCAATAAATGAGCTGCGCTTAGAGTATCGGCACTCTCTTTCCCGACAGTGTTGTGAACGCAGCCATTTTGTTGCTTGTGCAGAGCAGGCGCAACTGCCGATCGTCATGATTCAAAAGTGCGACATCCTCAGCATTAGATTCGGTGTTAGGAAGCTCATGTAATGTTGCTTTGCTTTGTCGAAAACCGTTTAAAGTGGAGGACGGGAAAGCGTTTCTTGTGATTTCAGATAAAGCTTCAAATAACTGGCAACCATGATTTTAAGCCACAATAAGGCCAAGTGTCGCTACTCTGAAGCGTAGCTTATTTAATGACACTATTCATGCTTTTGTTCAAAAGGCTTGTAATACCTGGAGGGGCCATGACGTAAGCCCCGTGGATTCCACAAGCCACTACCTTTTGACACCTGCCTCTTCTTCATTGTTCCCGCTTGTGCCAGTAAATTAGCTGCGGTTCCGAGTAACGACACTTGGCTTAAAATTGTGGCTTAAAATCATGGTTGCCAGTTCTATGGAGCTTTATCTAAAATCACAGGAAACGTTTTTCCGTCCCTCACAAATGTTTAAACAACCCGCGACAGAGCATTTCAATATTGCATCAGCTCCCTAGCACCGCATCTAATGCTGAGGAAGTCGTACTTTTGGATCATGATGATCGGCAGTTGCGTTTGCTCTGAGCAAGACCCAAAATGGCGGCGCCAAAACCAATTTTGGGGAACTGAGTGCCGATACTTTAAAGCTCATGTAGTGACTCTAGGCATAAAGTGAACTCGGGTGTATTATTTTCCTCTTCGTCTTTATTGTTCATTGATTTCAATCATATCGAATAATGAACGCATTATATCACGCTACGCTTGTGTAATTATTTGTCTCAGATTTATTAGCCTGACCCAGTACTTAAACCATTCAGTTATCGATAGTAAATCTTCCAATATATTTTTAAATGTGAAGGTAAAGAGACACGGAGATTGATGATGATACAGACGCCAACGCCGCCCACGGAAATTTTTTGAACACTAGAAATCAGCAGTTTGTCTGCCATCCGCCAGGTAGCGCAACAAAACAACCAAACAGTTTTTAATTGTTTTTAAAATTAGCTAAGCTCTACACCTATTAAGAAACCAAAGCAAGATCATTGTGAAAATTTAATACATCGCAATGTATATATATTCCAAACAATAAATGTTATTAAATGCCAATAAATCTGTTTGATGTCCAAAACAGATAAGCGTCAAAAACAGGTAAGTTTGAAGGGCTCCTGGAGCGTTATGACTTTGAAAATGAAAAAAAAGCCATCGTCCACCTCTTGGGCAACCATTGTAGCTCTAAATTTTATAAAAGATTTTATCAGAGTTTAATTATTTCTTCAGCGGCATTTGAACTACCATGACTCGAAGCACAAAAAAGTGCTACGTTTGATACAAAATATCTAAACAAAAAAATTTTACACAACATTAAATTTTTTTCTGCATATTACCAATTATAAGCACTACATCTGTAGCTAATTTCATTGCCCTAGCGCTTGTCATTAAAAACATATTTTTGCTGAAAAATGTCAATTTTAGGGCAATATTTGGAGGGATGAAAAAAACAAAGTAGTGCAAATATAAAAAAAGTGGATCGTTAGATTCTGCTCCGACATCATCTTAACAAAACTGCTATATTGGAACCGTGCTATCTTTAATAGATCGTTCATAAAACATGAACTAGCGGAGCAAGTGAGGGTCCGCGCCATCATATTCGCAACGGTACAAATGCGCATGAACAGTAAAAACCAACACATACATAATATCAAATGAAAGAGGATTGCATTGCCTTTCGAATGACATCAATCCCACAAAACAGTATTTAAAAAGTGACGAGTAATGGCCTGCCAAAAAGTACCTAAACTGCCACATTCAGTGGGACCGTGGCCTTAAGTGTCCTCCTATAATTTGTTTGATCAACTTCTGACACATTTGTGCTGCTCTGATGATCCCCATCTGACTTTTTTGTCGAACAAATGTTCTTGACCAAGCGGAGCATTAAGCAAACACTGTACACAGGCATTTCAATCCCACTTGGATAGTTATTTTTTGGGGGCTTTAACGTCAACAACTGTTCACAAAAGAAGGTGCCTATGAGCGAGCGGTAAAGCCGCCATTCCTCTGGTCTGATGAAAACTCGATTTTGTCTCGTAAGGGCTCAACAATTAGTGTTCATTGCCTTTGGGGGTTATTACTGGAGGCCAGAGGCATTTCGAAACCAGTTTTGAAGAGCTAAGTTCAAAGGCGATTATACGACCTCTATTCCCAGCAAGCGAAAACATCCTCTCTATTTCGTAGCTTCCCCAAATCTGTGCATGATTGATGGTGGACAAACAAAAAAATTGGCAGGTGAATACGATTTCGCCCATTGAATACGCGACGACTTGCGGTACCAAGCTATACTTTCTGCCACCTGCGAGGAAAGCCCACAGCAACATGCCTTAGGCGTTAGGTTTCCAAAGAAAAAAAAGTTAGGTTTGCAAAGTAAAAAACGGGATGAAAAAGGAAACAAATGTGACAAAATCATGTCCTTTGGGGAGGAAGAATAAAGGAGGGAGAGACGTGAAAGAGGAGGAGGCAAGGAAAAGTGACCACGACGAATGGGCGTTAGCCACCGACTTATAATTGGAGCATGAATAACTAGTGGGAAACGTGGCACGCCACAGCTGGACGGAGATCCGAGGTGGGTGTCGACGGTCGAGAGCCTCCAAAGCGAGTTATTGTACCAGCCCCTTTGCAAAGGGAGAATCAAGGGACGGGGTGTAGTTATACGAGCGCTGATCTGTCTGTGCAGGTTTCCCGGGTGGCGGGAGCGCACGCCATCTGCACACACGTGCGCTCGGTCGCATGGCACCCACACGCAGTGTCTGCTTCTCAGCTTATACAGACCGCAACTCCAAATAAATAATTGTTGCTTGGATGTGGAGGAAGTAAGTAGTGCGCCTTGAAGGGGCTGTGCAACGATATTCATTTGGAATGTTTTTCACTCTACACGAGCTTACTGGCATTAGTGGGACTTAAAGATACTCGCACAAAAGGAGAACTGTGTAATTTCGAGGACAAAAGCGGGCGTTGCTTTCTCTTCAATCCATCCGTTGCGAAACTAGACGTAACTCGGGGATTGCAGTATCCTCCAGTGACAATATTTAAATGCGGCTCATAGATAGGACCCAAGCATTGCGCGGGCACTCGATTTGGGCTCGTGATAACCGATAGCTTGAGAATCATTCGGGTAGTGGCCCGTGTCCAATCGTTGAAATGACAGCAGCCGAACCATAACAATCTCTGGAACTCAGAGCGTGTCCTGTGCCTTGCCAACCCCAGAGCGAGCCTATATGATCTTTATTGGGGGCATATAATCGACTCCGGATCACCTGGCCACTTGTTCTGGTTGCAAGTTGAGGGGGTGAACGCAGCTTGTTTTTTTTTTTTTTTTGTTTTTTTCAATTTTCTTCTGCCACTTCGACTGCGTGTGGTGAAAAATGAATGGGTGTTTCACAGGTAATTAACCTCAAGAAACCGTTCTAAGCCGTATTTGCGCAAACTTCAAAAATCGTTTCATCGCCCCTTTAAAGGATGTGTCTGGTGACCTCCGCTGTGGAAGAGCGCTTTAAAAAAATCAAAAGCAAAAATTAGATTAGATTCTACTTAGAAATTTGTGTTTGAGAGGATGGTATGATTGCCACGTGGCAAGGACGGTAAAGGAGCTTGGTTTTATCTATATGTTTTGTTTATTTTTTATTTCGCGGTATTTGCATTGCGCCTCCTCGAATTATTCTGTGAATTTGTTTATGAAGGATGTACACGAGCACAGCAACGACTATTGTGTGCGTTCCTTATTGTATATTATTTTTCGTGAAAAAACAATTTAAGAAATCTGAGGCATTTATTTATTTATTTTGATTGCCTCAGTGCACATAGAACATTACAGAGGGGCAGAGCATACAAAATCACACTTTACAATTTAACACAATAAAATACAAAGTAAGCAATTTTGCTAGAAAATAGTTAATCTGGCGTGTTAGAAAAAGTGGTTAGTTAACGCCTTGTTAAATAGTTCAATTTACCAGCGGCGCGTTGAGGCGGTTACATCAGGTGACGTACTTGGAATGAACGTGCCGATGTATGCTCACATTTGACAATTAGATATGCTGAAGGAATGAACGTTATTTATAGACGTTAGTTTCAGTAACGTCGCATCAAAACTAACGTGATCACCTACAACTTGGCAAAATTGTCTTCACCTAAACTTGTGTGCCATGTTGAATTAAAATTATAAAAATAAAACGGAGCAAAAAAAGAAAGTAACGTGACGGGAGACAGAAATAAGATATTTCGGAAATTATAAACAGCGCGGAAAGACGAGGACCAGACAAAGAAGTGACACGGACGTAGCGCTACGTCCGTGTCACTTCTTTGTCTGGTCCTCGTCTTTCCGCGCTGTTTTTAATTTCCGAAGTATGTACCAACTCGCCCAAGCCTCAACTTTAGCAAGAAATAAGATAGTTTGCAAAGAAATCGCAAAGAAGAAACTAAGAACTGCACATTTGTTTTATTACTTTACTGGGTAGGTTCACCCTGGTGTGGAACAGACATCCGTCAATGTGGTTTTGTTTGAGAGAAATTAACTACAATCGATTAGGCACAATTCTGTCATATATGAGTACCATATATCAGGCATTCAATAGGTGACTACAAATTTCCTCAGTCTGAACGCATTTTAAAGCGTGCGAACCTTGATCGAGAATAATTGCAAGTTCCAGATCGTCTACGTTTATTTAATGCATCCAAGTAACAACTTTCTTACGGTTAAAAAAGATCCCTCGTCGAGGTGTACGTATAAAGTGTGGGCATCTTCATCCACCCCTCCTCATGTACGTTGCCTTCAGACGCAGAAACAAAAATGCATATCGCAGGTTAAAAATGTGTTTATCTCTATTGTTACTGTTATAAGAGAAGTCAAAGAGAACTCACTCTGCCTATCAGACTTGGAGTAAGCAGTGCAAAATTAATGTTTTTTTTTCTTTGGCTTGCCGGAGCAAAATACTAAAGATAAAGTTTAACGAAAGATGTAAAGAATGTGTAAGAAACGTTTGAAACTCATAAGCGGAAGTAAGCGATCAAAACTTGATTTTTGTTCATGTGTAAAAAATATATACAGACGAAGTTTATACTCCGGCATCAGTGTCAAATAAAATCGAGCACAGATATGGTTCCGGGTCGATTGTATTTTGTACTTCCTATTCGCTCTCAATATTTTAGAAAAACACGCGAAAACAAAACAAAAGTGAGAAGAAAAAAAAAAGTGAAAGCCGTTTACAACTCCCTGTAACGCAGAATTAGAGCGCAGTTCTTGAGGAGGAGTGGGGAGGGCACTAAGGGGAGGGGGGAGGGTCATGTGACCTCGGGGGTCCCGTGACCCCCCAGGTCACGGGATCCCCAGAGAAATATTTCCGCTAGATTTAGCGGGGAATTTTTTCCGCTAGATTTAGCGGGGACATTTTTCCATTAGATTTAGCGGGGAAATTTTTCCGCTATATTTAGTGGGGAAATTTATCCGCTAAATATAGCGGGGAAACTTTTCTGCTAGATTTAGTGGGGAAAAGTTTCCGTTAGATTTAGCACAAAAATTTTTGTGCTAGATTTAGCGGGGAAATTTACGCATAATGCACCGCGCGGTTACGCCGACGCCGACACAGACGGCGACGCCGACGCCGCTCAAGCCGGAAACGGGTGCCTAAGAGCTGCGCTCTAAAAACACGCGGTTTGAATGGCTGTTATCCTACGACGAACAATAGGTGCAAAAATTGACCAGCAAAGAGGATGAGGCTAAAACGGACTTTGTTACTCATAGTACGGGTTCATGGGTCACTTTGCGCCACCCGGCTTGCTAGGTCCGGATGAGGTGACAAACTTCGTTGTGTGGGACGCTGGGTGGTTCTTGGCGATGACAAAAAAACTTCCCTTGGCTGTCGACGGCTAACTCGGTTTGAGGCACTTGGCAGTTTTTTTCAATAAATAAATGAATAATTTGATAGCAAATATTTGGCAAAATATTACTGCAAGGGTTTTTTGCCTTGTGCGATGCTTGGAAGGAGGTGCACGAATTTTAGCGTATTCAAGCTCGGGAGTTGGCTGGTTCGTGGGATTAAGTTCCGATTACGGGGACATTTTCCCTCGGGGTTCCCCTATCGGGTTCGGTTGCGGGGTGTTAGCTTTCGAGCTCCAGCACAAACAAAGCTCACTCGTCGCGTTTCTCCAAAAAAACTACTGTTTGGCCCATCCTCTTCTGGTGCAGCTGCGAATGCGCGACTCATCATCAGACGGGCGTGCCCCTTTGGCCGAAAAGCTACAGGCAATCGGCTCACTTTCTCACCATGAGCAATTGAGATAGGCGCAGATCACGGGGTCTCGCCTGAGACCCCGTGATCTGCGCCTATCTCACGATTAAAAGTCAGGCAGGTTCGGATGCAAGCACACACGGTCAAAAAAGACTACACCGACGTGAACAGTACGAGCTAGAACCACCGCCCTCTCTCGTCCTGAAGTGCACGTCCTGATTATCTCGGCTCAAAACGCGCGTTCTGAACCTTGCGTCGTCAAGTACGCCTGTATCTCCAGTTCGGCTTAAGCAGGAAGTGTTTACGCCAAGGTTTTTCTAAAAAGTCACTCTGTCGCTAACCGCCCACCCCCGCGGAGCTTTCGTCGATCCTCACGCTCACACAACATTGAAACAACGCAAAAAGCTGCGAAAGTGATTGTGCGGTCTGCTTGCCAGTGGAAAGCAGTCGTCTCACGACAAAAAAGTCGCGAATAAAACTAGGGCTCAAAACGGTTTATCACAACTGTCGAAGTTATTTTCCAGGCTTTCACTATACCTCGTTTTACGCCAAGTCCCACCGCAATCAACGCTAGGAACCGACGTTACTAGACTAGCTCAGTTACGGAGCTGCTCATAGACGCTGCATGCACAAGCAGTACCCCCCTCACTCACCAATACTGGCCTCTTGTCGTTCGACGCGCCGGACGTCTGCTTTGGTAACTGCAGTGTAGCCAATGGGATACGTACAATTCGAAGCGCAGTTCTAGATGGCGTTCCACCGTACTTCGTGGAACACATAGTACGTAAACAAAAATCTAGATGGCGCTTCGAACGACGGGAGGCGAACTGAAGTGAGTAAGGAGGGGCACCTCCCTCCGCCAGAGTTCCACAACCGAGGTAATCTGGTAACGTTGGAACCGGCGGAGCCAGTTGAGCAGCAACAGAAGCATGAAGTCATGCCGCTCGTACGTCTGTGTACGTTTGCTATCACGGGCGAAACGCACTGAAATTTGGCGTGAATGAGCGCTTTTTTGTTCCGTTCTTGAGTGGTTTAGCCGGTGATACCTAACACACAGTGGCAACGAGCGCTATGACGACACACCTCTGGGGATGCTGGGTGGCCTCCATCGGATTGTACGGACTTGGCTGAGGTCGAAAATAACGTGAAATGGAGTATAATTCATAAGCTAATATTTCCGGCCGTCGCCGTGGCTGGTTTAATTTCTTTATTGTACTCGTTTATCGTTGCCATTGCAATGGGCCGCTATAAAAAAGGCGTTTATATTACTAAGATGATAGCGATATCTTCCGATATCTTTTTATTCTGAATCAAAGGTTATCTCACTAAAAACGAGAAAAAGAAAAAAAACGCGCTGCCTGTTGAATGACACGCAATTGTGTGCACAGCGGTGTAGAAAGAGAAACGAGCCTGCGGCTGTATCTTAGACGTCATGTACAAGCTCTCCCAGTATGAACTACCCACTCGGTGTTCGTGATTAAGAGGGGAATTGGTGGGAGCGCACCGCGCTTTTTGGACTGTTTTTTATTGCTCCGATGGGGAGCGAAACTTCAAAACGCAGCCGAACTGAAGCGGCGCACACTGAAAAAGCGGCTTGCTTTCCTTCAGAGCCAGAACTGGGCCCGATATATCGATAAAGTATCTTCGAGACCAGTACCCGATACCCTCGAAAATTGTATTTCCGATACCGACACAAGACACAGAACCGAAATTGATTTCCCAAAAAGATACTCGGTACAGTATCATCGATACTCCGTTAAATCACTGAAATCACCAATAAAGCTGGTAACGTGATTAGCTAAGTTGCGAAATTTATCTGTGGTTTCTTGAATATTTAGTGTATTTGATATAGATATGTTATTGAAAGTGCTTGAAGGAATCCGGCCACACGGATTTCGTTAGTCTCCACCGACAAAAACCTGGTTTCTTTAGAACTTTAGCATTGAACTGAAGCCATGGTGACGTTTAAACGATCACTTCCAATTTCCAAATCAGCGTAGCAAATTTTTTTTCCCAATGTTCTTCGTGAAAATTGGTCTCTGAGCACTTGACTAAACACACGACTAGAATTAAAGCTTTTCCTAATGCTTTTCGTTCGTTACTGCAGTATTTACTATTGCCACGGGTGGTGACCAAAATAACAATAAATAAACAAAATGAAATAAACGTTTAATGTGGCGAACTTGTGCCAAAAATAAACGGGTACAAAAGATAATAAGAGAGCGTCGCGGGCGTCGAAGTCGGCCTAAGAGCAGAGTCGAACGCTGGGGCGAAACTGACTCTGGCTCGCTATGCGATGCGATGCCCCTTATGTAGACGAGTGAGCTTCTGGAATAGTCGGCGTAGAACGTTCGACGCGTAGAACATTCGGACCTCAAACAAGCCCCCCCCCCCCCCCCCTCCCCCCCCCCCCCCGGCTTCAGGGTGAGTCCGGCGGTCCGTATGGCTTGGAGAACTGCTCGGAGTCATCGCAAGTGCTCGTCGAAGTCGCTGGAAAACACGACGACGTCGTCAAGGTAGACGAGACAGCTCTGCCACTTCAGTCCTTCCAGCACGGTGCCCATGATACGGTGGAAAGTTGCTGGCGCCATGCACAGTCCGAAGGGCATCACTTGCCCTTCGGACTGGACCGGATGGACCGTTCGAAGGGAACTCGAACGGTCCATCCGGCGTGACGAAGGCTGTCTTTCTCGGTCCGTTCGTCGACTTCGATTTGCCAGTAGCCGCTCTTCAGGTCCATCAATGAGAAATATCGAGAGTGGCGCAGCCGGTTTAGAGTGTCGTCGATGCGGGGGAGTGGGTAGACGTCTTTCTTCGTCACCACGTTCAGCTGTCGGTAGTCCACGCAGCACCTAAGCGTTCCGCCCTTCTTCTTAACCAGCACGACTGGAGAGGCCCGCAGACTATTTAAAGGTTGGATTATGTCGTCTATCAGCATCTCTTGAACTTGCTCCTGGATTACCTCCCTTTCTTTAACGGAGACTCGGTACGGCGATCGATGCACAGGGCGCGCGTCGTCCGCGGTAACGATGCGGTGCTTTGCAACGGCGGTTTGGCGTACCTTCGATGACGTCGCAAAGCAGACGCGGTATTCGACGAGGAGGTTAAGCAGCTGTTGTCGTTTCGGGCCAGGAAGCTTAGTGTCTATGTCGAGCTGCGCTGACGACGTACTGTCTTGCTGAGGTGGCAAGGTTTCGTCAGTAATCACGGCGATCTCGGCGGTGTTTTGGAATTCCTCGACGTGGCCCACGGCTGCACCTTTCGTAAGGTGTTGAGTTTCATTTCGGAAGTTCGTCACGAGGATCGCAGTGCGCCCATCCTGAAGGTCAGCTACTCCTCTTGCGACGATATTCCTCTTCCCAGGAGCAATCGAAGGTTGCCTTCCAGGACACCTTCGGCGCAGGTAACTGTATCGGCCGCGACGGGTACGACAACACTTGATCGCGTAGGCAGGTTCACGTGGTCGGCGGCGACTCGGACGGCGGGTGACGCTGGTCGGGGTTTGTCTGAAGGCGGAACAGGCTTCCGCAGCGTCAATCTGTTCTCACCCAGGTCAATGTCGGCGCCGTATTTGCACAGAAAGTCCATGCCGAGAATGACATCTCTGGAACAGTCTTGTAGAATGACGAATTTCACAGGGCACGTTTCGCCGTGAATTTCGACGCGAGCAGTGCAACTTCCGACAGGCGTGATAAGGTGTCCTCCGGCGGTTCGAATTTGTGGTCCTCCCCAGGGCGTCGTAACTTTTCGCAGGTGGCGACAGAGCCTCTTACTTATGACTGAGTAGTCTGCTCCGGTGTCCACGAGTGCCGATGCGTCGTAGCCGTCGATAACAACATTTAGGTTGTTAGACACCGTTGCAGGCGCTTCGTTGCGATGCGGGGTGTAGGGAGAGTGGGAGCGCTCCGGCTATCTTGTAGGCTCTTTACTTTGGTCATTTTCGGCAACGCCACCTCCAGGTGTCGCCGCACTTAGTTTTCCCGACGAGAAAGCGCACGTCGAGGTGAAGGCGAACGGGAACCTCCGGGTGGAGTCGGCACCGGGGACAGGGGTCGTCGGAGGTACTCCTAGATGTCTCTTGGTCGCTCCCCAAGGCGAGGTCGCGGGTCGCTCGGCGCGAAGCCTCGCAGGCCCATTTGTCGGTACGCGCAACTCCGGTAGTCGTGATCGGCTTCGCCGCAGTGATAACACAGCGGTCGTCGATCGGCCGTGTGCCAGCCATATGTCTTCCTAGACGCCGGTTGTTCAGTGCGGAGGAGCTGTGGTTGCCCTTCCCGAAGTCGGAAGGTCTGCGGCTGTGGTAGGTCAGGTCGAGGTGGCGCCGTATACGGGTGAGCAGGGGGCGGTGGTCGTCGGGTAGCTGCGGCGTAGCTCAGCTTCTGTGGTTCAGGAGCAGCGCTGGTGAGAACTTCTGGCTGCAGCGCCTGCTGAAGTTCTTCCCGGACAATCTCAGCGACTGAGGGCGTAACCGGGCTTGTGGCAGCAGGTAGCAGCTTCCTGATTTCCTCCCGCACGACGTCCCGGATAATCTCGCGGAGGTCCGGGCTGTTGCAGCGGGAAGTCGAGATTGCAGCGACGCCGGGAATTCGCTGGTAATGGGAGGCCCGTGCTTGAAGGGCACGCTTGATGTTTGCTGCCTCCGTGATGAAGTCTTGGACGGTGATAGGCGGGTTCCGCACATGGCCTCCGAAGATTGTCTCTTTCACCCCTTCGCATCAGGAACCGCAGCTTCTTCTCGTCAGGAGTGTTTAGGTCGGCGCGGTTCATGACGAAACGTCCTCGACGAAACTTGCGACGCTATCGTTTGGCCCTTGGCTTCTTGCTTGAAGAAGTTATTCGGCCCGCTGACGTCGCTGCTGGCCTGCAAAAGTCTTGCCACGACGAAATTGACGCTTCGTGGTTCTCGAACCAGGCGCGTGCAGTGCCTTCCAGAGCGAAGTAGAGATTTTGCACGCTCTGCTCTGTACCCCATCTTTTGAACCGTGCGACGCGTTCGTACTGGCCCAACCAGTCGTCCACATCTTCATGAAAATTGCCACTGAAATTCGGCGGCGTCCTTGGTGGGGCCTGCACGTAGACAATGGACGTCGGTGGCGTTAGGTCTGGCTGCGACGTGGTGTTCATCGTCGGCTTCGGTAGCTTCTTTGTCCTGTGCGGCAGTGGTCGAAGTTCCGGGGGTAGGCCGAGCTTGCCGCGACTTGATCGGGTCGGTCCTCTCTTCGTTTGGTCCTCGGGGGCTCGGGATCGGACTTGCACTGCGGGCCCTCGTAGGGGTATGCTGAATGGACATGCGTACCCCGCACCTTTCGCAATGCCGCGCGCGCAGCTGGCCAAGTAGGCAGCGTGCGCGTGGCCTAACGGTTATCGCGCCTGCCTCCCGCGAGAAAAGCCAGGGTTCGATTCCTGGGAGCGACGCATCTTTTGTTATTCCTGCAATTTATTTTTCTGGTAAATTCGAGAATCTTGTTGGGCTCGTTCGAGTATTCCAGAAGCTCACTCGTGTACATAAGGGGCTTCGCATAGCGAGCCAGAGTCAGTTTCGCCCCAGCGTTCGACTCTGCTGTTACGCCGACTTCGACGCCCACGACGCTCTGTTATTTTCTTTTGTACCCGTTTATTTTTGTCACATGTTCGCCACATTAAACGTTTCTTTCTTTCTTTTTATTTATTGTTTTTTTGGTCACCACCCGTGACATTTTGACTAAATTGCAGGAATAACAAAATACACGTCGCTCCCAGGAATCGATCCCTGGCTTTTCGCGCGGGAGGCAGGCGCGATATCCATTAGGCCACGCGCGCGCTGCCTACTTGGCCAGCTGTGCGCGCGGCTCTATTATGCCTCTGCCTTTGCGCTGTGCTGAAAGGTGCATGCTCCGTGCGCTTAAGAAAGTCAAACAGTTATTTCCCCAACATGTTAAAAGTTGAACAATATGCGTGAAAAGCTAGAAGGAAAAAACATAGATTAAAGGGCTGAAAGCCTACAACAGGGAGATGTACAATGCCGTGCTTCCCTTCTTTTTAGTTTTTCTTTGCTTGTGTGTGTGTATGTGTGCGTGCGTGTGTGTGTGCGCGTGTGCATGTGTGCGTGTGTGTGTGTGCGTGCGTGTGTGTGTGCTTTCACAAAAGAAGGCAAGCTAGCAGGTGCATGCGGTATAACGCCGAGCCGCCGCGAAAACCTCCCCCCCCCCCCCCCCCCCTCCCTCATATTACCCATTTTTGCAGTGTTCTGCCGCCGGAGCGAGCACCGCGGGCTTGCTGTGAGTTCCACCTGAAGTGGTACTAACCGAAACTTCAAAATTTGCGGCACATAATTTTTTTTTTTTAGTTTGTGTGACTATCGAGTACCGTGAAAATACACGATACACTAAAAATGTATCCTCAATACCTATACACCGATACTTTAACTTTTGGCAAAAGGTATGCCTAATACCGATATACCAAATATATCAAATGAGTATCGAAAATAAATGTGTCCTCGATACTGCCGCCTGCTCGGAGCGACATTAAATTGCCCAAAGCGTGAGCGGGGCCCCCACCATCCACCATGTCGGACACGCGCTCCGAATGTGTCTTTCGTTTTGGCGGAGACTGTACCTCTCTTTAACCGGTTACTCTATCCGTCTTGATTGGGCATAAAGAAATACAAGCAGCATTATGTACCCTATTCTAAACATTATATTTACGACTTTACTTATATGAATTTGAAAGTTTAATGAAACCTAAAGGAGATCTTTTTTAGTAGTCTTTTTAAGGCTACGAAAAGCTTTTCGTTTTTTTTTTCGTTAAGGAAAAGAACTGCACTTAACCGAGATTCTAAGAATACCAGAAACTTTGTAGTAAAGCACTAATAAAAGTCACTAATTTCTACAGCTTTTATACAGCCTTCAGGGAAAGAAGTCAGGAAAGGGTAGAATATAATTACCTCGCCGCCGTTACTACCTTCAGAATTTAATTTGTGAAAGTGCTCTCGTATTTTTTGCGAACAAAAAAAAAAAAAAAAAAGAAATACTAGCAGACTGTGCATGCACGAATTGTTCACCCGTCCCGAAACTTTGTGAACAAGAGAGAAATTCTACACTGAAGCCCAAAATTGTTTGCTTTGAATCAACTCATTTAATTGAAACACGAGTCCCTGCTTAATTCAAAGCAATGTCAAGCCCCTTCAATAACTAAATCGAAACCTGATTTTTGCTCAGTATTTGAGATGCAGAAATCCCAACAGTAAAAAGCTATCAAGAAATATTATACCATCTTTACAACGTAAAAAATAAATTCTCAGCTTTAGCCATGTCTTGAGTATCGAGCTACACAATTTATGACCGTTTTCCGTTTTCAATGAATGACCCAAACTTTAATTCGTCCGTTTGCATGAGTTTAATAACCTGATCAAGAGGTTGTTATTTTTATTATTGTTCGTTTCCTTTACCTTGTAAGAAGATTCGCTGAACTGCCACTTCTTTTTCAACGCGTTTTTGGGTTTGTGTGTGTGAGTGTGAGTGCTTAGCGGTTGCGTGACAAGTACGAAGACTGTAGAAACGGCCGAGGCAGAAATTGCGTTGCACGGCGCAGTGGCTTTGAAATAATGTGAGCTGTTTCTGAAGCGTAGTAAAGACGAATACAGCCAAGATGAGTGAAAAACGGGCATCACGGGGAGTATAAGACGTGACTAACTTCAAATTACGTTACTAGGTAAATTTTTCGTTCAAATATGTGACTTACGACAAGGACTCAAACGTAGGAAAATAGGGCGACTCAAAACAAAACAAACAAACAAAAATTTAAAAGAGTCAAGCCTAGGGAATTGCTTCACGTTTCGAAGACGTACCAAGAAGCGTGATGGTTTATGAGACGTTATTACTAAGACATTGCTCTTCCGCCTTTTTCTGTTTATCTTTTTTTCGTTTGTGGAAGCTGAAACGATGTACGACCGGGAATCAGGCTCCAATCCAAATTCATGATCTACGCGATCTATCGACTAAAAAAAATGGAAGGCGTTTGCAATCCTCAGTAATGCGAAATTAGAGCGTAGCTCTTGGGGACGAGTTGGGAGGGTGCGGATGGGACGGTATGCCCCTCCTCCCTCTCCGTATCCTCCCCTACCCTATTGGAAAACCCCGATATAAACAGCGTATTATGGATATTGGTAAACGATATCTTTTTATTGTATTGCAATACAATATAGACAGTGTATTGGAAGACATTACATTTATTGTATTGTATTACAATAAGGATTTGTTATGGAATTCCAATATCCATAATACGCTGAAAATATTGGAATCCAATACCGTATAAACCCTTATTGTATCCCCATGTGTCGTATGGGGATCCAATAAGGGTTTACGATTCCAATATACTCAGCGTATCATGGATATTGGAATCCAATATATTATATCGGCTACCAATAAAACTATATACAAGTTGGAATATCATGTTCAGCGCAACATTTCTCTGCAACGCAGTCTCTTCTTGTGTGTATTTCTGAGTGATAAATTAAAAAAAATGTTGCTGTTGTCAAATTGTGAATAAAGAAGCAAAACACTGGACGTATCCATACCAAATATATTTAACATATTCCTGAACTGGAGGATCTGGCATTTACTGCAAAAGAAAGTTAATTGTTTAGGACTCTCATTCAAAAACTTGATGTTTGGAAACAGAATGTAAAATCCTCACCTTAATGAAAACAGCACCTGCTAGCTGTAGCCATATAGAAACTGCAAAATAAAAATGTGTGATTAGTTTGCGACAAGTAGCAATCCTTCACCAAGCCGGATAGATTCAAAATTATGTCTGCGTTTGATTGTGGAAAAATAAGCTTCAATGCCACTGCCACAGGTCATTCTGAGCTCGGTCAATCAAATATACGTATCCGCTCGTCTGGCTTCACTATTCCTGCTTCGCACCTAACTAGAGTATCTAGAATGCTCACCTTTGAGGAAAAACGAACTGGTGCTTGCTTGCTTGTAGGCCGTGGAAACTGGAAGAGAGATTTGCGGTTAGTTGCGTCCGAGTAGCAGTTACTTTGAGTAGCCACGTAAAGTACACTAAGTCTGAAAGATTCAAAATTACGTGCGCGGGACATAGATATCCTCTTGCGACGTAACTGGGCACGTGTCAATGTCGCCCGCTTGTATTACAGAAATATAAGCTTCAATGCAGGAGCTCCCAGTCGTTCTGAGCTCCGTCAATTAAAAATGATGTGCCGGTCGTATGGCTTCAGTATTCCTGCTTCGGGAATCTGGAATTCTCACCTTTGAAGAAAAGCAAACTGGGACCTGCTGGCTCTTAGGCTGTGGAAACTGCCAGAAAGATTTGCGATTAGCTGCGTCCAAGTATCAATTTCTTTGACCAGCCACCTACAGCACACTAAGCCGGATAAATTCAAAATTACATGTGCGTGACATAATATGCCTCTTGTGACAAAACTGGGCACACGTTTTGTCGCCTACAGCAACACTGAAGCCAGACAGACAAGCGGTACGACACCTTTAATTGACGGAGCTCAGAACGAGTAGCGACGCTTTCACTGAAGCTTGTTTTGCTGCATTACAAACGTGTATTGCAGCAAAACAAGCTTCAGTGAAAGCGTCCCCAGTCGTTCTGTAAATTAAATATGCCGTACCGCTTGTCTGGCTTCAGTATTGCTGCTTCAGAGCAATCTAGTAAATCTAGAATCCTCACCTTTGAACGAGAACGAACTGGCGCCGGCTGGCTTGTGGGCCATGGAAACTGCAAGAGAGATTTGCGATTAGTTACGTCCAAGTAACAATTTTTTTTGGGTAGCCTCCTACAGCACACTCAAAATTACATGCACGGGACATAGAAGCCTCATGCGACGGAACTCCTTTCGTCCTTGTTTTCTGTTAACTCTGCTCACCTTCGCCACTCGCCTCCAATTTCTGCGCTACTTCTTTAATCTTGATTCCCTGGTTCCCAAAAGCCATGCCATGGCTTGCGCAAGTCACGGATCTGTCAGCTCTGCAACTGGCGCTATAGTGGCAAAGGCGCCACAGCACCTGGCGCTTGATGTCCTCTTTTAATATTTTGAGCACGGCTCAAAACAGGTGGATGGGTGTCTGGTATGCCCTTTGCTTATTTGCGGATCGTTCCGAATCAGAGGGTAGGCGCTTCTGCGACCTGGGCGCATGCTCGGTATTTTACAATAGTTGAAACCGAACTCTGCAGGAATCTTGAAACATAACAAACATAATGTGCACGCCAAAAGGCATAGCAAATTAAACACCCACCATCTATCTATTTTCGTTTCTTGTCCGCAAGAGGCTGTCGTATATGTAGCCTCCCTTGCTTAAGCCGTTCCTCCCTAGTGTCCCGGTTGGGTCTCGTCCTGATGAATCGTCGGTGGACACCTCAGGAGCGGTCAACATCAGATTAGACCTTTTTGGGAAAGAACCATATACTTGCTGAGAGGAAGTACACCCAAACGAATCTCAGGCATGTCATTTATAGTGCGTTTTAAATTGAGACGCATGATGTAAAATGAGATGTCAATACTGACGCACCCCTTTTGCGAACCCAAAATTTTGAAGACCTTGTCCCCCTCGCTACGGGGACAAGGCACATGAATCCCGGCATGTGGATGAAATTTTTACCTTAACATTCCGACTCAATGCCCATCCCTGAATATTCGACCACCACACTTATAGAAAAAAAAATCTTTTTTTTTAGAAAACACCAAGTCATCTACCACCCCTACAAACGCCTGAGCCAAGCATACTCGTACCGTGGCTTGTTTGCTCCGTGCCGCCCCCAAATTAATTCGGGCTGACAATGTTTTTTTTTTTTTTTTTTCCAAATGGAACCCACATTCTTAGTTTTGCTTTGTCTTGTAGAAGCAGGTGGATACGTTTATAAAGCTTCCTCCCTATGCGCTTCCGAGTCAACATTTTTGCAATGGCCAACCCCCGGGCTTTGATTTTGCGCCCCTTGATGAATGCTGAAACTCATATATGCTCGCCTTGAAAATACTTGCTTTTGGTGGCCGAGAACAAACTCGTGTTCCTAATTGGCAGCCACTTGCTGCCAAGAATTGCTGCACATATCCTAAAGATTAGTCTAACAGAGATGCTTTGGCCGGACAGAGACACAAAAGCCTGAAACAAGACCACTATACAGACAGGAAATAGAGTGTCTGTGAGGAATGAAACAAACAACTCAGATAGGCATCAATCACTCACCTTGAAAACACTCGCCATGCGCGGCAAAAAACAAACTTCTGGCCTTGGTTGGCTGGTTCTTGCCACCAAGACCTGCATGTATAAGAAAGAACCCGGTCTTAATTAAACTTGGGTGCTTTTGCAGAAGAGAGACAACAAAATACTAGTGCAAGACCACTACACATAGGAAATGGCATCCAAAAGGAATGAAACACAAAACTGATATAGGTGGGCAATAGCTCACCTTGAAAATACTTGCTCTTAGTGGCCGAGAACAAACACGTGTTCCTGATTGGCAGCCATTTGCTGGAAAGAATACCTGCAGATATCCTAAAGAACCGAGTCTTAGTCTAACACAGATGCTTTGACCGGACAGAGACACAAAGGCCTGACACAAGACCACTATAAAGAGAGGACATAGAGTGTCTGTGAGGAATGAAACGCACAACTCAGATTGGCGTCAATCACTCACCTTGAAAACACTTGACATGCGCGGCAAAGAGCAAACTTCTGGCCTTGATTGCCTGGTGCTTGCCACCAAGACCTGCATGTATAAGAAAGAACCCGGTCTTCGACAAACTTGGGTGTTTTTGCAGAAGAGAGACAACAAAATACTAATGCAAGACCACTACGCATAGGTTATGGCATTCAAGAGGAATGAAATACAAAACTCATATAGGCGGGCAATAGCTCGCCTTGAAAATACTTGCTCTCGGTGGCCGAGAACAAACTCGTGTTCCTGATTGGAAGCCATTTGCTGCGAGAAATACCTGTAGATATCCTAAAGAACCCAGTCTTAGTGTAACTTTGGCTTTGGCCGGACAGAATACAAAAGTCTGATACAAACCACAAAAAGCAGGAAATAGTGTCTGCGAGAGATGAAAAAAGACCCAAGTGGAGAGGCTCGTTCTGTTTCACGTTAGTCAAATAGTGTAGCTCATTTTGCTAAAACGATGCATATTTGCTAATAAAAGTATCTATATTTTGCCCCATTTAGCAGAGTTTACTGCCAAGGGTACCTGCACACCAGAATAAGTCAGAATTAGTCAGTTTTTTTTTCTTCTTTTGATGAGTGACATCAGAATCCTAAACAGGTGATGAAATAAAATATGAACCCAGCAAGACAGGCTAGTTTGCCTTGATGCAAGCACAGTGCCTCGGCCAACCAAATGAGGTTCTATTCTTTATCACTTGTCATATTTGGTGGGAATAGTAAAGTAAATGAAAATAAGGCAATCTCTCTTGCAGCCGACAGCTGCAAACAAAATTCATATACCTCGATGAACGACCTGGAAATAAAATTGGGTGGTGGCCAAGTGGTTTAAGGTGTCAAATTTCAAACTTACAGACTGTAGTTTTGGTTTAAGTCCTCCTGGTGTATATTTTTACCCTTATAACTATATTTACATTGCTTTGTTTTGTATTTTTGAGGCACAGGTACTTAATTTATACGCTAATTCACCTTTAGAAGCGTTTTAATTACACTCCATGCCTCTCTAGTGCTCGTAATTGATTCTTGGTGAAAGCGGTCTTAAATATTTCTTTTCTTGCTGTCGCTGCTGCTTGCTTTCTCACCTTTAGAATGCTGACAACTCGACACAAAAGTAATGAAAAATGTGTTTAAAATGTCATGAAGATCAGCATTTTCAAGCTGTACCCCTGCTTCATGCCCCGACCATGCCACCATACCATAGCTGAGTGCAGTGACAAATGGTCCCAGGTTTGTCACCCGACCGTATATGGGCTTACGGTGTGGCGCGGCTCATGCAGCACCTATGCTTCGCGATGGAGCGAGTGAGCGAGGTGTGACACACTAGAGCTGTGCAAGCCACAGCTTTACAGCCTGCAAAGCATGGGAAGATCCCTCTCCCTTTGCAGAGCTGGCATTAGCTCACCGAGAAGCTATTGCAAGCACTAGAAAGTCACAGAGTGTGAATAAAAGCGCTTCTGAAAATGAATTAGTGTGTAAACTATGCATCTATATGTTAAAACTTAAAAAAAGTATATATATATATATATATATATATATATATAGATACATATATATATATATATATTTAAATACTAAAAAAGGCAAAAAAGAAAAAAAAAATGTTTCCAGGTGGGCTTGCACCCAGAGCTCCACGGCCCTTGAATTCAGTTCCCTAAAGCCCGCTCCAGACGGAACAATTTCACCCAGCAACTTCATGTCGCAACACCAGCAACACGGGCCGCCCGCGTTCACATGCAGCAACCAAATTGCAACGACTTGCCATCATCATCATGAAATTTTCTTTTTCTTACAGTATTTAGACGCACAGTTATATCCTAAAAACATGTTTTTATATCTTTAAATTGCGCTGAGAATACTAGCTCATCTTTTTGAAACAGTTTATTTTCAAAAATGATTCATTTCAAACCAGAACTAAGTTCTCAGTTCTCATCATCACGACCACAGGGGTTTCACGTGAAAATATTGCATTACTGATTCGCTGCTGCCGCTTCAAACATCCCGAGTAGTCAGCGTTGCTTGTCCGCTTCGAGCCGGACCCCATCTCAGCAATTCGTGTCGATCTGGGGAAAACTAGGGAACAACCCGCCAGTAGCCCCAAAATTGCAGGAAAGGTTTCCCCGTCTGAAGCGATCCTATACTCTGTTTCATACATAGAGTGCAACACAGTCAAAGCTAGCGCACCGGTTTGCATTGCTGACCGTGTCTACGTTCGCCCCATAAGATAGTGCGTCCCCTGCAAAAAATGTTTTTAAAAAGTAGGAAAATGTGCCTCCTCGGGGCTAGTAACTGATAGTGGCGTTATGATTTCAACGGAGCACAAATTTTTTTCAAGAAAAAGGAAAAGATAATGTAAACCACCTTAAATTGTTTTCGTGTTCATCCGTGTGGCAGCCGCTGTGGGTTTTCGGGTTGTGTGGCACTGGCTGGTTTTGAGAAGATGGCGTCTTACGCAGCAAGCTCAAGTACCTCTCCTACTCGGATGTTCTCGAAGATTCGTTGTGCGAAAATCTTGAAAGAGTGCAAGCAGATGATCGTGTACGGGAGTATAAGAACACATTCCCCGGAGAATTCGGTCGTGAAGTCCTGGAGACGGCCAGTAACGACACTGGAGTGTGCCCTGTACTGTCGCGAAGTGCAAGGCGCAGTGCCTATCTGGCAAAGTGGCGTCCCGGAAGCAAAGACCTCGCAACGTGAAAGTTTCGAGCACGGGGACCGTCAAGCATGACGAGTTCACACAGAACGCCATTCGCCTGAAGGTGCATCGCAAGTGCTCCGAGAGGGAGATTCCTACCCTTGACAGCTATTTCAAAATAAACTGTACAGGCCACAACTATTGTCGATTAACGTCTTAATATAAATTTTGGGACAAGGCCGCTATCAGGGCGATTCCTCATTCCACGCTGCACAAAAGAAAAATATAGCTCGGTGCTGGAAGCAAATAACACTTGCAAAGCGGCAGACCAGATGGTAGAAATCTGGCCTCTCGGCGACTTATAAATAAAAATCAAGAAGGAGGAACTGAAATATGCACTTCGTCAATGCGCACAATCTTGCACGAAAAGTATGTCTAAAAAATAAAAAAAAGACTAAAAAACTTTGCGTGTAAAATGGGTTCGAACCACGGCCACCGAGACGTCAATATCGCCAGAGCAGCGCCTTCTACCACTCGTCCACGAAACGCGCGGAGTAACACTTTTTCTATTTTTTCATGCGCACTACTTTAGTACCTTTGACAGCGTTGCACGCTAAGTGTGAAACAGAGTATTAGACACCCTATTGTCTGGTACAGAGACCATTTGTGAACGCTTTGGTGTTTAAACGATGTACTACACATGTTACAAAAAGAAAAAAAAAAACATTGGGTGTTTAAACGTTGTACTACCCTTTTTTCAATAGAAAAAAAGCAACAATAAAAAAAAACACATTTTAGAAGAAAAAGTTAAGGAAACGGAATGTACCATTATGTTCAGTGAAGTTTTGTGACAAGACTCGGGACTCGAGCAGGAATGCAGTTATCCTTGGTTTGACCCCATGAGACTGTCTTGCTGCCTTTGCTGGGGTTTATCTAACTGAAGTACCTGTACGAAAAGTAGAACACATGTGCATAACACTCATTATTCACAAGAAAATTTGTCAATGTCCAAAATGACCCATGAAGAAAATTATGCGAGGAATTTTCAGGCTGCGTTGGCCGAGTCACCTCTCGTGGCCAATGTTTCATAGCAACTTTAATTGTAGTGAACAGTTATAGGGTATATTACGAACAAAGTGCAATTTGGTTTTGTAGGAAACTATAACACACAAAACGACACTTGAATACAGTATGTTAAGGTACCTCTAAACGAACTCCAGGGTTTCATGGCGCCTCCTTCAGATACCTGATGTTGAACATGAAATATGTGCACCAAGGAGTGAGCAAACAGCGACTTCAGATTTGTCTCTAACACCAGCGACATGTCGACAAGGAGTGCAACGTGTAGAAGGTCGTCTAGAAGTGTGCCAAGATGAAAAAGCAAGATGTAACGATATCAGAATAAGATCACACCAACGAAGCACCGTTGTGGTGAGACAATCTACGATGTAGAGACAGTAATCGGGAGTCAACCGACGTACGGCCGCGATTTACTTTGCGGCAACTAAAATGAAACATGGCAAAAAAAAAATGTAAAGATTAAAAAACGCGTTTTCTTTTTTTACATTATTCGTTGAGCGCAGCCGGTAGCAGAGCAGTTGGGCGGCGTCACGAAAATCTGACAGACTCGCTAGCTTTTCTCAACTTCGTACGGCGCCAATCGGCACCACAGATGAATGGTCGGCACTCTTAGTCTACCAGGGAAGAAAAAAGTACGAGCTCAGAGCCCAGCGTCGATCGCGACTTTCGTAAAGAGAAGCTCCGGTAACACTTCGGCGACTCGTGAGAGTCGCCGAAGTGTTACCGGAGCTTCTCTTTTCTTTAATTTATTGATAGGAAACATACACGGATTTTTTTATGAATGCGTGTTTGTGCAAATTTAAACTGGGGCTGAACAAAACTGAAATAATGTTTAGCCTCACTTGTTAGCACGACCAAACTCAGGAGAGTCGTTGGAGATTCGCGAAAATTAGTGTCTCGCGTGACTCAGTATCTGGGGCGCGAGAATGGGCTCTTGCGTCTATCAACACGCCACTGTAATGATATTTTATAACATGTGTTGTGACATTCGAATTGGCGGACGTGTTGAACGCATACTGTTCTTATATTATTCCTTAGTAACAAATAAAATGAACAGGCAGAAGGTTTATATTGTTTTTTGTTTTGAATAGATAACTTTTGTGGCAATTTTTATTTTATAAACCTACCTCATTACTCGCAGATGTGGGAACTGCACACCACTAAGAAATTCTCACGTCTTTGTTAATTCCTCTTTTTGTTGCGGCATCGCTGAACGACGATAATGTAGTTGATTCTAAAAACAAGCGCAAAGGATATGCTACCTACGATAACAGAGGACCTTCTCTGGGTGATTCGTGGCATTTTTGCTACTCGGTCTTGATTTCGCTAGCGTCGCAATGGGCCTGGTGTGCTGAAGCTTTAAACATACGGTGGCGCCCTCATTTCGGGTAGTACAAGCTCACCTGAGCTTGTACTACTTATAACACGTTGACTGAAGTTCTTTTTTCAGGGGCGAAGCTCCTTAGGGGCTAGCCGTGTACGTATGTTCGTCCGCCGTCGGGCACGGTGTTAGATACACTCTTTAGGTGAGAACACGGCGGGGCTGAACGCGCGGCGCGAGGAATCAGATAGTGTTCGTTCGACGGGCATCCGAAAGGCTGCTTTATTCCGCGGCCACCGTGCACGCAGAGCCGTTTGCGTGCCCGCGGCTGACAGTGTCGCCGGCGGCCAAACGGCGAAACTGTGTGAGAGCGAAAAAAATTATCTCGTTGCCATGACACCCGGGTACACCTTGGTCTTTCTGCACGAGCGACAACCTCGCTGGAGCTCTGCGCGTGTGGAGCATGAGGCGGCACGAGCCGTCTTTGCCGTGCCCACGGGTCGACGAGTCATCTGCCGGCGCCACTTGAAACCATAGTGAGAGAGAGAGAGAAAAGCGAACTTTATCTGCATTACGAGGGGTGGGTTACTCCGGTACAGAACCAAAAAACGACCTTGCTCGCACTGTGGAGCTTCGCTTGTGAAGCCTCCATAGCGCGCCGCACCTAACTCGTAACACCCCTTTAGCCCCTTCCCAAGGAGGCCAAGTGCCACCCTTTTTCGGAATAAATTTGTTACTAGCAAAACATATAAAATAGCGCAACAGAAACAAGGACAAGAAGTAAACAGGACAGGCGCTAGCGCCTGTCCTGTTTACTTCTTGTCCTTGTTTCTGTTGCGCTATTTTATATGTTTTACTAAGATGAACCAACTAGCCCAACAACGTACCTTACTAAATTTGTTACTACGACTGCACCATACCGCCATACTACTGACGTAGCGTATGTAGCTACAAATCTTCAGATCACTGAGTGCGAGATAATGGCACTTAAAACAAAGCAATTTGTAATTTGAAAAAAAAAAAAAACGAACTCACAAAAACATTTACATAAACCGAAGCACTATTTTTACTTAACATTAGTAAAGCTACCTACTGCTTGAAGGTTAAGAACTCTCTTCTAGACTTAAGGCAGAGTAGCTAATTTCACCACCCACGTTTAAGGGGTTTGCCCTGGTTTGCATATCCGTAGTTTTGAAATACTGGCAGCTTCCTACCAAGTCATAATATGGACGAGCGTGTCGAACATCATTTGTTTTTATTTACATTTTTTTTTTTTAATATTCTAGCGAAATAAAATTACTAGTTGTTCAGACTAGAGGAACGTGGCGGGTAGCCTAAAAAGGTACTAAAAATTTGTTTTCCCTCAAGCAATAAAAACACAACGGGAAAGGCGCCAAATATGCGAGATTGTGTGCGTCCTGTTTGAGTTATCAAACGAGCTGTATGTTTATTTCCAAAATAATAAGGTGTAGGTAAGTTTAAATTAGTGTGATTATTTGTTTACCGCTTCGGGGAAAAAAAGCATATCTATGCTTCGCACATCCTGCTTTGAAGCTAAGCTAAAACGGCCACTAATTAGAGTGTAGAAAAATCAATTGCGTATTTTGTATCTAAAGACTTCTTGCCATGTAGTTTTTTTTTAATTATACAAATATGTAAGACAGACCAACGAGAAGTCCAATCTCTAAATACGTCACTGGCAATACCTTGGTATGACCTGTTGCCCCTATGATATTCGTGTTTTTAATTAGTATATAGTGATTTGATTGAGCGATTTAAGGGTTGAATAGGATGGGGGTAGAAAAATATTAACCAAAACAAAATCTGCGGTACGCAGCAAAGTGGAGACAACGAGGGTAATATATACATATATATATATATATATATATATATATATATATATATATATATATAATCTTTTTTTTTTTATTCTCGCAGATTTGTTTTAAAAAAGCCGTGAAAGTTATACTTATGCGGTTTGTGCGAGTGAGTTATACGCCCAGGGGGAAGTTATGTGGGTGTCTAATCTTTGCGATATGTCGGCTAAATAATTAAAAAAAAAGTGAAAGCCGCTTACAACTCCCTGTAACGCCGAATTAGAGCGCAGCTCTTGAGGAGGAGGAGGGAAGGGCACTGGGGGGGGGGGGGGTTAAACTAACCAGGGGGGTCACGTGACCTTGGGGGTCGCGTGACCCCCAATGCCGATGATGTCATCACTGACGTCACTGATGACGTCATCAGTGACGATGACGATGCGGGTACCGATGACGTCATTAGTGACGTCACTGATGACTTCACCAGTGATGATGACGATGACGATGCAAATGTCGGTGACGTCATCAGTGACGTCGCTGATGACGTCATCAGTGATGATGACGATGACGATGCGGATGTCGGTAACGTCATCAGTGATGATGACGATGACGATGCGGATGCCGGTGACGTCATCAGTGATGATGACGATGACGATGCGGATGCCGGTGACGTCATCAGTGATGATGACGATGACGATGTGGATGCCGGTGACGACATCAGTGACGTCACTGATGACGTCATCAGTGATGATGACGGTGACGATGCGGATGTCGGTAACGTCATCAGTGATAATGACGATGACGATGCGGATGCCGGTGACGTCATCAGTGATGATGACGATGACGATGTGGATGCCGATGACGTCATCAGTGATGATGAAGATGACGATGTGGAGGCCGGTGACGTCATCAGTGACGATGACGTAATCGGGGGGTCACGCGACATCGGCGGGTGGTCACGTGACCTCGGGGGGGGGGGGGGGGGGGGTCACGTGACCTGGAGGAGGGGGTCACGTGGCCTCGGGGGTCACGTGACCTCGAGGAGGGGTCACGTGACCTCAGGGGAGTCACGTGACATCGGGGGGTCACGTGACCTGGGGGGTCACGTGCCCCCCACGAGGTCACGTGACCCCGGTGGGGGGCTCGCGCGGTGCATTATGGGACATTTCCCATGATGCACCGGGGTCACGTGACCTCGGGGGTCACGTGCCCCCCCACGAGGTCACGTGACCCCGGTGGGGGGCTCGCGCGGTGCATTATGGGACATTTCCCATGATGCACCGCGCGGTTACGGCGACGGCGACGGCGACGCCGCTCAAGCCGGAAACGGGCCCCTAAGAGCTGCGCTCTAAAAGTAACTAATTAACTTTTTAATTAGTGAAAATAGTCATATGGCTCCAATTAGAAATTTGCTAAGCGTCGTCCAAAACCCCTAAATCAGTAATTTTTAGAAAGGCTTTGAGCGCGTGAGAAGCGCAGTAGTGCGCTGAAGTCACGATTCGTGAAGTAGGTACAAGTCTGGTGCTAGATAAGAGACGGAAAAGTTGCGCGGGCGCCTTACCGAAACCGCTAGCCTTGTATCCACGAGTGGTAAATTGAGTGCACCCCTACGCTTCTCACGCCCTGAAAGTCTTTCTGAAAATGTTTCATTTAGGAATCTGGACAACCCTGAGCAAGTTTATAGTTTTAACCATATGTCTCATTTCACAAATCAAAAAAAATTAATTAGTGAATTTTAATTATTAGCCGAATTATCGCAAAGAATAGCCACCCACATAATCTCGCACTGGGCGCATAACTCACTTGCACAAACCGCGTAAGTGTAGCTTTCATGGCTTTTTTTTAAAACCAATCTGCAAGAATAAAAAAAAAACCATGTATATAGCATGTTAGGCGGCTTTGAAAATGATGACCACATAAAACTGTCGTTTGCTGTGCCCGTACCGGTCAAATCGATCGAGTCCTTTCCTATAAACCTTCCAATACAGTAAAAGGAAAGCCACAGCATAAGTTTTAGAGCGCAGCTCTTAGGGGCCCGTTTCCGGCTTGAGCGGCGTCGGCGTCGCCGTCGCCGTCGCCGTCGGCGTAACCGCGCGGTGCATTATGGGTAAATTTCCCCGCTAAATCCAGCGGAAAATTTTCCCCGCTAGATTTAGCGGAAAAATGTCTCCGCTAAATCTAGCGTAAAAATTTTCCCCACTAGATTTAGCGGGAAAAATTCCCCGCTAAATGTAGCGGAAAATTTTAGCGGAAAATATTCCCCGCTAAATCTAGCGGAAAAATTTCCCTGCTAAATCTAGCGGAAAAATTTCCCCGCTAAATCTAGCGGAAAAATTTCCCCGCTAGATTTAGCGGAAAAATGTCTCCGCTAAATCTAGCGTAAAAATTTTCCCCACTAGATTTAGCGGGAAAAATTCCCCGCTAAATGTAGCGGAAAATTTTAGCGGAAAATATTCCCCGCTAAATCTAGCGGAAAAATTTCCCTGCTAAATCTAGCGGAAAAATTTCCCCGCTAAATCTAGCGGAAAAATTTCCCCGCTAGATTTAGCGGAAAAATTTCCCCGCTAAATCTAGCGGAAAGATTTCCCCGCTAAATCTAGCGGAAAGATTTTCCCCTCTAGATTTAGCGGGAAAAATTCCCCGCTAACTCTAGCGGAAAAATTTTCCCGCTAAATCTAGCGGAAAAATTTTCCCGCTAAATCTAGCGGAAACGTTTCTCCGCTAAATCTAGCGGAAAAATTTCTCCGCTAAATTAAGCGGAAAAATTTCTCCGCTAAACCTAGCGGGAAAAATGCCCCGATAAATCTAGCGAAAAAATTAACCCGCTAAATCTAGCGAAAAAATTTCCCCGCTAAATCTAGCAGAAAAAATTCCGCGCTAAATCTAGCGGAAAAATTTCCCCGCAAGATTTAGCGGAAAAAATTCCCCGCTAAGCCTAGCGGGAAAATATTCCCGTTAAACCTAGCGGAAAAATTTCGCCGCTAAATGTAGCGGAAAAAATTCCCCGATAAATCTAGCGGAAAATTTTTTCTGGGGGGTCACGTGACCCCCCAAAGTCACATGACCCCCCCCCCCCCCCGCCCCAGGACAGGTAACCCTCAGTACCCTTCCCTCCTCCTCCTCAAGAGCTGCGCTCCAATTCGGTGTCACAGGGAGTTGTAAACGGCTTTCCTTTTTTTTATTGTGCTTCGTTTAAAGGTAAATATTGCAGCGATGTGATTTTTCAAATTTGAATGGGTGATGGTGAACACACTGTGTAAATGTACGTTTTGATTATGCAGACACAAATCTATTGCCTAGAAAATACAACGTTCATCATAATCACTGACACATATATTATTTATTGCTGCAAGCCCTGTATGCTTCGACAAACATTAGTCTGTTTGTAGGCTGATTGTGTGATTTCTTGGAAATCACTACTGATTCTATTGTACTTCTCCAATATGATTCGTGTGTTGTATCTGATGAATGAAGAAAATTGCACTTGACCCTTAACAATGACAAACGCAAAGCAATGCAAGTTTCACGACGTAAGATATTCCCGTAGACTTACTATCTCCGAAACATTATTTCTTGTGTGAGACATCTTCTAAATATATCGGTGTGTACATTAGTTCTAACCTATCCTGGTAAACCCCACATTGATTACATATTTTCTAAAACTAACTATACGCGTATTTTAGGCTACACAACACGAAATACTCATTTAGCCCCGGTTTCTACAAAACTCATTTTCCTCAAATTACTTTTTCGCTGCAGACCGAACTGTGCTGCCGCAATAGAGGATCTAGGTCAGACCACTCACCTCTAAGTTGGAATCACTTCAAACTCGTAGCACTCGTTCTATGTCCAGTGACTACAATCAATACAGCCAGAGTATCATCCATATCTCACCTCTCTTTACCTCTTCCTTCGTTGCACCGGAAATGCTTTCTTCTCTTTTTTCTACAACAT
Organism: Ixodes scapularis; assembly: GCF_016920785.2. Lineage (NCBI taxonomy): Eukaryota > Metazoa > Arthropoda > Arachnida > Ixodida > Ixodidae > Ixodes > Ixodes scapularis. Next base: position 200,640 of record NW_024609927.1, read on the forward strand.
ATTTTACACTAAATATATCCCAAAAAGAAAACTTCTTCTTGACCCCTCTGACATTTTTTAGCGGATCGATAATCAGTTCAAAGTTGGCATTCATCATTGTCGAAACTCAACCTCTAAGGATTCCTTCATCCCTTGAATATCGTCAAAGTAGAATCACCTCTCCGGATCATTATTATGAATACCCTCATTCAATATGTTTAGACCTGCGGTCAATAATTGCTTTGCGTAAGTATCCTGTTTTACTAGTTTGTTTATCTAAATGACCTCAGTTACCTGCGTCAACCTTTAAGGCTCACTCTTCTGAAGGTACTGAAATTAATAAATAAAGAAGAACAAGGAAAAACTGCAAGAAAAAAGTATTAGCAATCGCTTAAGGTTGGCGCACTATTACATGCGGATCACCATTAAGCACGATAGCCTAATTACAGTAAAAATGTTGATGATTTGTAACCATGGAAACAAAGTCGCCACATAGCAATTCTATCGTTTTTTTTTTTTTTAATTATGTGAAGAAATGCGCTTTTTTAATACGTTTAGACGAGCTTTCCAATTTGTTTCCGGGATCTTCCTTGTACAAAATTTGCCCGAGCATATTTATGATTAAATACACAGGGTTTCAAAAACGCAATATTTCTAAATCTTTCTAAAACCAGAAGACATAACACTACCTGCCCCTTAAGCCTTCAACGTGAGAGAAATAAAATTGCGAAGCATTAACAAAACACTAACAACTAGGAAGTAAACGAGCTGCTCTCGGAAGCGTAACTCGATGAGTAGCTTTTATGGCTCTCTTGGGAGTATCCTAACTTTACCCCCTCGGCAATGTTCTTATTTCTTGCAGTGCCAAACTCCACTTAGCTTTCGGCCAGCTTGTAACACGAGGATACTCGGGATTTATTGCGTCCTACGTTAACGTGATTTATTGCGTCCTAAGTTAATGTGCTAGAACCATGGCCGTCTCCGGGACTGCAGAAGGAAGCCCTGAATGCTGTTCGCGACTTTCTCGCCAAAACTTAAAACGCACCAGACGCGACTAGAACAGTACAGATAATCGTGCAGGACTTTGTCTATCCATGATTGTGTATACCGTTTTGACTACGCGCCGTCTGTGCGTAACATATGCGTACATTGTCATGTCTTTTTTTCTTTTACATTAAAATTGCATTTTTTTTTTGCAATTGGTATAATGTAGCCTGTACTCTGAAGACAGGGCCAAGATTTCCCATCGCTTTCCACTTGTTAAAAAATGAAGATCCTGACCATAGGTTGTTTGTGAAGATTGTTATATTTAATACCGTTATTGAGGTCCAAGACAGTGTAGCTAAACAATACGCACGTGCTTTTCCTCTTTCCATACATTGTTCGTGAGTATAAAAAAATAAAGATTGCATTTTGCCCTTAGAGAAAATAGATGTCTTCGATATAATAAGGTGCGTTTTAAATTAATATTAACTTCCCAAACTTCTACATGTCTAAACATTTACGAGCCATAAATAATCTTGTTGAGAAAAAAAGAATGAAGGCGCGATAAAGGGACTAATAATTAAGAGTGACGTCTGCAGCAAAATATAATATAAAACTTCTAATTTTTTTCAAAAATAGAAACAATACAACGTTGTTTTTTTTTTTTTTTTTTCTTTTGGGGGGGGGGGGGGGGAGTTGTTTGGGAAAGAGGGGAAAAGGCTTCCGTCAAATACTTTACGAGGGGGAATACATTCCACTCCTCTCAAATACAATAGCGTCGGCGCGAACAGGTTTTCTGGGCTTGGCGAGAGCCATCTATCGTCGGGGAGGTCTCCGCTATCGGGCGGTAAATTATGATAGTGACGATGGTTTGTTCTACATACCAAATTCATTGTTGTGGAAATGCGCGAGACAAGTGCCGCGTGCCACTTCCAAGAATAGCATGGCGTCTAAAATCTAGCTCAGTGGTGCGCTAAACACTTTTCTGCACTGTGCCGCCATGATCTTACCAAGGGCTGCACGTTGCACGTGCCTCGTGCATCGACGCACCTTGCGCTACTTTTGAGACATGAAGGTGCTTTAGGTGGAATCGAAGACGACACCGCCGCGGCCGCCGCGAACATCCACGTGCACTTGCGCGTGCACTGACGCGGACCTCCCCCCCATTATTCGGCGCTGCAGGCGTTCTGTCTAATGCAAATGAGCGGAGTGGAATGTATTCCCCCTAGTAAGGTATTTGCTTCCGTTTTTCTCCCCTCTCTTTCAGACAGTAGTGCCTATTTAGAGAAACACATTACCTTCTAAAGTGGAATGGCACGCGTTGATCATTTCGAATTTCTCCTGGGGAATCACGTGATAGATATCGTAAATATAGTTTAAAGCTCTACACACGAGGGATCTTGCAATGTCCTGATTTGTCGGATACTTTTGTCGGGAAGTCGTGAACTGCACAAGAATAGAACGACCTCTAACTAAGCGTTCCGCGCACGTGCGACGCCGCCATGACTATAGCTTGCGCCATCTGTAGGCAGGTGAGAGTTCACCAGACAACTCGTCCCGACTCCCGTGTTAAGCCCCCGCAGATCCTCGCCGCGGCTCACATGCGTGCAGAAACAATGCGTGGCGGCAGCGGTGACCTAATGAAACTGGCTGTGAGATCGATTCATTGCCGGTTGGTCATCCTTACTTCATTTTGGTTAACATTTCCGGATGTCCATCCTGATGTCTGTTTCCCAGTGGAAGGCTTTCAAACCTTAATCTCCATAGAATAGTACTGAATTTTCTGCTATGCCTGAAAATATAAAAACCTCCGTCTGAACGTGGACCATGTCGTAAAGAACATGCACATTTCCACAAACGGAGGATTCATAAGAACTCCTTCCGCCATGTCGCATCTTTATGCCGGTTCATCAACAACAAACCATAATAGTGTTTTTTTTTTTTTAGTATCGGTTACGTTGATACAGCGTTAAAACCGCGCTAAAAAAAAACTAAGATCACAAGGAAAAGATGTACGCAGCGCCTGTATGTGTGCGTTCTTTTCTTTTTTGTCTTTCGTTGTTTTGGCGTTTTTTTTTTAAATTTTATTATAATGCACCAACTAGCCGAATTTAAACGGGTCATGAAATGATAATGGGTTGGAAGGTTCGCGACCTTACAGATCCTTACTGGTCCTATTCTAACCCAAGATATACTCGCACAGACCACCACTGATTCAGAAGCTTCTTGGTCGCGACGAAAGTGCGGGAATAAAAGGCGACTATTTCTTCAGGTCTCGCCCTTGCAAGGCTTGATGACGTAATTGTGGGATCGAAACGGCCCACCAGACGACAGTCGAGCGCGGCTAATGGATTGGACACGGGAATCGCGTGAGCATTCAACTTCGGCGCGTAACAAACAATGCCTCGGCGGACACTCGGGTAGTGGCTCGTGTCCAACCACTGCGGCGATGACAATAGCCGAGCTCTAACAATGCCGGAAGCTCAGCAGGCGTTTTCCACTTTGCCAACCCCAGCGCGTGGCTATGTTTAACGTTAGTGTCGAAGGATAGGCACCAAGCCACGCGGCCTCTTGTTCTGGCTCTGAGTTGGGGGGATGAACGATGTTCCTATTTGTCGAATTCATTTCCCGACTTGCACGACTTGGAGAGAAAAACTAAGCCAAGTTTATTCGGTTATTAAAGTAGAGAAATCGTTTCACGGTTTCTTCATCCCTAGATGCGGTAAATGCCTTGCAGCGGTCAATGTTAACGCGCTTATCAAATAGATTTTTTTTTAGTTCATGCTCCGAAATTATAGGCGAACGCGCTGTTTATAAACAAGGCCTCGACTGGCCACACCAGGTGCGGGCACAGCCCATGCGCAGAAACCAGAGTGGCGTGAAGTGAAGCGTCTGCCCATGCGCAGTGCCGACAGCAGCGCCACCGCTATGGCGTAACGTCATAGGCGTGTGTTGGTGTTGTGCTTAGGGAAAACCCTGAAATGCGTAAACTACTGTCTAAATAAGTAAAACATTCAAATAGGCAGCTGCAGCTTCCTCGCAAAAGACGATGCAGGAAACTGAGTATCTTGCAAAATTTTAACTAATACTAACTGCCTCTATTTTGCACTCTCCTCTCTTACAATTGAGTGCTAGTTTCTTTCCTACCTTTCTTCTTGTCACCGTTCAAACAATTCGTCACACCACACTTTATTCAGTATCTTGCAGGGAGTCAAATTTGATACGCCCCGCAGGGAAACGATCGCAAATGCTTAAGCTCATATTAACACGGAAGAGTGAAACGGCCAGCTCATAAGCCGTTATTTTGAACGGAGGGGCTGAACGGGTCATCGCGGGAATGGACGGTCTTAACCGCTCAAGCATCGTATGCGCTGCAACAGACGTGCAAACGTGAAAAACTAATCTAAGCGCCAACAGCATCTCAGGATCGCCCCACCGATCGTTTTTAATTTCTTCCAGTGAAAATTAAAGCCTGTGAAAGAATGTAAAAAAAAAAAAGTTCCAATCGTCTGCCGCTCCTTTTGTGATCAGGCGATTCTTTCTAATGTATTTATGCTTCCCGGTGCGATCACTAAAAAAAATTTTTGTCGTGTTCCACAAACCTGTGTCATTCTTCTGTGAGTTCTTGTATTTGCAGGTGCACGTGCGCATGCCAATTTGTGTTTGTAGGTTAGTGCGTGCGTGTGGATGTCTGCGTACGTACGGGCCTTCGTGTGTGTCTTACGTTGGCATGCGCGCCTGCACGTGCGTGTGCATGTGGGTATTATTTTGTTTTGTATCTGTGAGTTTGTTTCCGTGTGAATATGGTAGTGTGTGCCGCGTGTTTCTTGCGCGTGTGCGTGCGCGTGTACATGCTTGTGTACGTACGAGTGTGTGTTTCTGTTTGCGTGTGTGTAGGTGTGTGCGGGCGTGTGTGAGGAACGGGCGCGCTTTTGATATGCGTCTAAGTGAAACTGATCAAATCTGGTTACTCATGTTGTAAAAAAGTGCCCGCGCCATCCCATTATCAAAAATAAATATGAGACATCGCAACGAAGGCTTCCCCTTTTAACTGTCTGTCTCTGTCCCGATTCGCGGATAAAGAGCGTATTTTTACTGGCATAAATTTTAAAACATTCATTGGTTCGAAGATGGAAGTGCGTTTCCTAAAGTGGCAAACAGCGATGCGTACGAGCAAAGGGAAACCCAGCAGAATGATTGTACCAAGTGTCTGGTCGGTTGCTTAAATCCTACTGGCCTCATATTCCCTCACACGTCATTCCCAACGCTATAACAACAGAAGGTAGTTAGAGAATCGGCAAACTAGCGTAGGCAAAGTGGAACGCACCGAAGTCGAGATCGCAAGCTGATCTTCATTTAATTAAATATAGATGCTGTTTTAAGTTCCCGTTTTAGGGGGGTGTTAGTTTTTCCACTGCCTGGGCTTATCTTCGTCGTATTTACATACTGTTGCCGGAGGCAGGTTAGAAACCCAAGGGTTCTCACCTCTAGCCCCCGCTCGTTGCCTTCCTTCTGAATCTTGAAGCGCGTTCGAAGAAGTGTTAACTCAAAGACCAAACAAACTCGCGTTTCAGGCAGAGCGTTTGCAGAGTACTTCACTCATTACTGACTTTATAGACCCCCATAATATAATCCTCATGCGTTTTCTTTTTTTGTATTTTAAAGACATTAGGAACAAAATTATTGTGCGTCGTCCCACGAACCCCGAACGTGAAAGGTCCCAATCGAGGGCTTGAAATGAGAGGCCGTCTATAATCGAACGAAAACGGTGTTTGTATATCTGCGAAAGTCTGCTCACTGAGCGTGTAAACGTGCCGCCATTTTTCGTCCAAAGGCGTGTTTTTATTATTCGTGTTCACTAACCCCAAGACGGCTTTTCTTATTTGCGTTACATCGCTTACGCACATAGCCATAGTCGCTGGAATGTTTATAAATGCGGGGAATGTTTTTTTTTTTTTTTTTAATGTTCACGACGTTTTACTTCGTAATTAGATCTTTAATTTCACTAATTGCGTAGTAATACTAAGGTGCATAGCTACTTGCCACGTTCTTATTTCCTGAAAAAAAAAAAAAAAAAAGCTGTCGGTGACTTCATACTCACCGCGGAAGAGTGACAGTATATCTTTAGCCTACACACTCTGTGTCAGATTAGGTCCGACCCCATGTCAACGCTTTAATTCCATATAATCACGCTCGTCGTCTTTGCGCGTTTTCTATCACCGGCTAGACAAATCACGTGAAGAAAAAAATTAAGAAAGAAAGCCCCGGATCATGTTGCATTCAGCGTGCGTGATCGTGTTGGTCACTGAAGGACAACGCACAAAAGAAGACTCGAGCGCCGTGAAGCCACGCTTTTGCCGCTGCTTCATCGGGTCCATCGGATTATGGCCTTGACTGCGGTCGGTCTTGTTGTGAAGCCTAGTATATATCGGGTGTTCCATTCTAATTCGAACAGATTTATTACAAAAATCCGTAAAAGATGCACTAATACAGTACGGGCAGGTGAGTTATACGGCCAAAGGTACACCATTAAGGTGGCTAACCTTTGAGATGAGTCGGATCAGTAACTAAACTTACCTAATTAACTTTTCAATTAGTAAGAATAATCATTGGTTTCCACTAGAAACAGGCTGAGCATAATCGACAAAAACTAAATCAGTCAATTTTAGAAAGACTTTGACCCTATAGGAAACTCGGGGGCGCGCCAAAGTTACCAATCGTGAAGCAGGCGCAAAGCTAGCAGTGGCGGAACGCGATGATAATCTGGTCATTCGCATTCCGCCACTGCTAGCTTTGCGCCTGCTTCACGATTGGTAACTTTGGTGCGGCCCCGAGTTTCCCAGGAGGTTTTAGTCTTTCGAAATTTGCCGTATATAGTGGTTTTCGATTATGCTCAGCATGTTCCTAATGGAAATCATATGATTATTTTTGCTAACTAAAAAGTTAATTAAGGAAGTTGAGTTAATTATCTTACTTATCGCGAAAATTAGCCAACTGTATGATGCCCCCTGACTGTTTAACCATATACGATATAGCTTCGCAAATAGTGGAAACTCCCAAGAAAACCCATGGGAGTGGCGGCGAACGTGACAGTGGCGCATCTAGTGGAGACGAAGTCTACGGAAGCAGACGACGCAATAAAAGGTTTCGGCGCCGCGACGTCCTCGAGCTTTGCGAGCCTTGTTTCGTCCCCCCAACAGCTGAGAAAATTCATTACGGTCAGTCCGCTTTGCAAAGCGGAATCAACTGATCACAACCGCAGCGACAAACAAATAACAACACGCGCACAAAGATAGAGCAGTTTATTTAGCGGTCACAAACGCCTCTCAGGGGATCACATGAGTTTGAAGCGCGTCTGGGATGCAGAGAAAAGGCGTTAAGCTACTCGAACTACCTCGTAAGAGGTTCCTCTCGATCTGTTACAAACTGAGTTGTCACAATTTATTACTTGAAGAGGGGACCATTAAAACGTGCGCAAACAACATGTTAATAATTCCAGAGCAAGCGCACCAGCCGCTGCAGCACAAAAACAAAACAAAACAAAAAAAAAAGCAACGACAACAATGTTTGTGCAAAAACGTTCCGAACTTTGCAGTAAAAATGGGGTCGCACTCCCAAGCGAAATAAAAAGAATTGGGGGCACGATCGCAAACAACGGCGAATAAAACAAAAAAGTTAGCAAACGATGCAAACATACAAATCACCCAGCATAGAAACTTCTTCAATGACGACGATCGTTGCGCAGGTGGTGGTAGCCGTCGTTGTTGCAACAAACAAAGAGTAAGCAACACGACGACACTAATAAAAAAAAAGAGCTCCATTTTTTTATTTTTTTTAGCTGCTTGTTACAGGTTTGTTTATTTGCTTTCTCGGCGTTGGTAGGAACTGAAAACAAAAAGGGGAAGGAATAACGTTCACACTGCCCGTAAAATCAGAGTCGCACGCTGCAATACGGTACGTGCAAGCAGTGTGTGACCTTTTTTGCTTGCGTATTTCTTTTTCTAGTGACTTTGGCAGGTTTTTCGATTGCTCGCTTGGCGAAGCAGTTCGAAAGTACATTCAAGTGCACCTAGTTGACGCAGTACGTGTCCAGGCAGGCTTTGCACACCGCGCCTTTGTTTCGTCGATCAGTGGCCTCAGGTCCGCCTTCAGCTGAACTCTTGGTTGGTGTGTCAAAGGCACGGCTCATGTTACCGGCTAAGTGACGAGCTAAGTCGGAAGATGGTGTCATTTTTGCATGCGAATATCTCTAAGGTGTTCCATGTTTTTTTTATTGCAGTTGAACTTGGCAAGCAAAATAACAGTTTTGACTGGCTGCCCACCCGGCTACGTAGGACTGGCTGTACAGTTGTACACATCGCGACACTGTTAGCGCGAACACGACATCGGCGCATTTTCGCATTTTATTAGAAAAGGGTATTAGTAGGCACACAATTTTACCCTTTTATATTAGTGCCCTAAATGCGCTCTTTGTGTAACAATGGTATATTTGATGACCACCTTTCGGTTCTAAGAGAAAAACACAGAAACTTGACGATCGCTTGTTCGCGCTAACAGCGTCGCGCTCTGTACGTCTGGACTCTCGTCCGTGAAGTTCTCCGCGATCTCCGTGAAGTTGTCATAATCGTCCGTTGAGGCATCAGTGGCCATTTCGAACCCAGACTTGGATAGCTCTTCTAGTTTAATTTGAATGCTGCAGTAACTTATAAATACTCACGTTTGTTCGGTCTTCGGAAAACGGAGGAAGGGTTTTCCATCACATCGCACAAACTTGTTTTTGCAGTGGCAGGCAGCCAATGGCATGCCTGCCATCTCCAAGTATGTGCAGGTGTATGCCTGGAGGTGGCCTATTGGTAAACAAACGATGACCCATAACAGATATGTTCGCGTGCACAAATAAAATCTGAATAGAGATTATGATGAGCTTACACTTTTTATTATATTTAATATTATTGAAAAAGCATATATGAGTATTTAGGAGTATAAACTCAATCGAAGGCGAGAATAGGAGATTATCGTATACGACAGTATAGAAAACAAAAACAACAACAAAGTTGCAGATGGTCCTCGATCTTCAGCCCGAGCATGGCGTAGCAGACGAGCAGACGACCCCGGCGGTAGTAAGCGCCAAAGCGAAGGAAAGTGAGTAAAAACTAGCCAAACAAAGCAAAGCGAAATACGCAATGATTCCAACGTCCAACAAAAAGGAGAGAGAAACACACACACACACACACACACACGCACGCACACGCACACGCACACGCACACGCACACACACAGACACACACACGCACACACACAGACACACCCACACACAACATAAGAGCAGGAGGAAGAGAGACCGCCCCGCGGTAGCGTCGCCTCAAAAATAAAAATAAATGATTATAATGCAATTAAATGCGAAGGTGCAAGCGAGCTGGAAAAGAATGACGAAAATAAACCCTGGAGAAGGGTAGCAAGAGGGGCAAAGGACAAACACAAATCTCCAAAAATAGCTAGGCGACTGGTGCGCGACCGAAAATTTGTTTTCGGTGGCGCACCAGCAGCGCGTCACGCGTATCGAAACCCGGACCAGGTTTCGATTCCTGGTCCAGGTATCGAAACAAGAGGACAGGCGGATTTTTTCGGTCGCGCACCAGTCACCTAGCTGTGTTTGGAGCTTTGTACTTGTACTTTGTCCGTCTTGTTCCTCTTCTCCAGGGTTTATTTTCGCCATTCTTGTCCAGCTCGCTTGCACCTTCGCATTTAATTGCATTATAATCATAACCTTAAAATTGCAAGCTTCATCCTTGTTACGTTAGACTGGTGGCGGCTGATAAAACCCGTTTGCTCTACTGACGTCTAACCCCTGGTTAGCTCGGTTGGTACAGCGCTCCACCTGTAATGGAGAGGTCCCGGGTCGACACCCGGTCCCATTCTCCGGGGATTGCTTTCGTTATAAAAAGAAAGTGGAATTTGAAAATTTAACGAGTTACAAACGGTCTAACGGGTGCCGGCTTTTATCGTAAAAGACGCAGAATACATCAGTCGTCCCGGCGCTAACAATAGGAATTTGTGCACCGTATATAACGTGACCGAAATAATCGTTATTTGCAATACAACGTTCTGCTCTTTTTTTTTTTTTTTTTGCAAGCGCGAGAAGTCCGTTTTTTTCTGTACGTCCGATTTTATTAATTGCAGTAATAGTGACAGATTTTGTATGTGCACAATCGACTTGTTCCAGAGCGTACTGACATCGCAGTAACGTACCTGGTTCGAAATTGCCTTTTGCTTCTTTATCCGGAGACGATCTTAACGGGATTAGCCAGCTCGCCTATTCGACAAACCAGTTATAATCAAGACATTCATAACAAATGAGAATTGCAACAACAAAACAAATTGATTAATAGGAACAGTAAAGTTGAAACGTAGCTATGTTCTGAAATTTTTATACATTGTCCTTTTTAAAACAAAAAGTGCGAAGGTACAACTGTGTTTTTTCTGACTTAGATGAATTGTGACAGAGTGTTTTTTTCAGGAGAGCCCCGAAATTGCAACCTGAAAGCTCCGACATCTTTCCCACGCGAAGAAAATGTCCTTCACTCATAAGGTGGAGCCTATTTTTTTAACATTCGAAGCAGCGAATACCCGTGACAATATTCTTTCATGGGTCACCTCTCATGGAGATAGGCGAAACCAATGCGTTGTGGAGAATTCATCTGCTAGCGGAGATTCCCAGCCCACCAGGGGCGCTGCGATCACTTTTCGCCCGCTCTCCGCGAGCATTGCCAGTATTGGCTTACATGGTATTTGGTTTAACTCACTTGCCGAAGCTGTATTGGTGCCTCTTTTACGGATGTTTTCGCAGTAACTCTGCGCGAATGAAAATTGAACACCCGGTATATGCTAAAGGTCAATGAATTTGCGGCGAATGTATAGTAATTTACGATTTAAAAGGTATGCGCCGAGAAACTGAGATAGAAAGGAGGCGAGGAGAGCGCGTGGGGACGGCAGAACGCGGAACTCTGGCTGGAATGTTTAGCGGGTAGACCTCAAGCTAGCTGCCTATATCTCCACTACACTCGTAGAACGCATTCGAATCTAAGACCCAAACACCGGACCCTGGCGTTCCGAGTTCTAACGCTTTCGTCGAGTGCCGTGGAGACAAAGGCAGCTAGCTTTATGTCTACCCACTATTCATCCTAATCAGAGCTCGGAGTTCCCACGTCCCCACGCACTCTCCTGTCCTTCTCCCTATCTCGGTTCCTCGGCGTATAAAAAGTCTACTTCCAATCAGGCAAGGTAATTAGTCGCTTTTTGTCGCCATCGCAGGATGTATGAAATCCATCTCTTGCCGGCACAAGCGCACCTAATCAAGCAATTATTTGTGAGTTTGTTTAGAAGGGTGTACTTCTATGCCCCTCGCATCATCACCTTCGAAGAAAGGTCTCGATGATTTGGGAAATTTTCAGGAGCGTGGTGATAAGCTTAACGGTGAACGACCTCGAGTGTTTTACTCGTGTATTGCCTCGGTTCTTTTTTCGCGCAAGGGGTCGCGAGGCTCAGGTGCCTCACGTGGCGGTCACGGGAGACGTCAGACGCGCTAGGAAACTCCGCATCGTTTCAAAACGTTTTATCCCGAACTTTCTCCTAAACTTCATGTTTTTTTTTTTTTACGTTCATGTATTTTTTTTTAACGAACGCCGGGAATAAATTTTGCCTTTACGAGTGATCGGTTTCACGACATCCGGCGTTACGTTTTTCCAAGATCCACAATTTAAACCAGGATGCTCGTCATCCGCGCAGTTTCTAACGAACGCCGGACTTGTGAAGTCGTTACGCACGTGCTTCCCGCACGTGCCGCGACGGCTAGTGCACTTTGACGTTTTCTAATCCCATCGTCTGCGTGTTTCGCGCATTGCGAAAGAAACGCAAAGTACCGAACTCAAATGCTTTGCCGAGAACACGAACTGCGTGAATTCGAAGGCGTAGGCGAGCGCGCGATGTTTCCCCACCTCGTGATGAGGACACTCGTAATTTATGCGGAATTAATTGCACATATACAGCTCGACGGTCGGGGGCTCGGGATCTGCAGTTAGTCGAAGGCAATCTTGCACGCGTTACAAAGAAAAAAAAAAAAAAGAATATGTAGCCAATTACAATTACTTCTTGAAAAATGTAGCTGTTTACAGTAAAAATACTGCTTCACATTTCCAGAAGGTAATTGATTACTTTTCACGTTCCTTTTTTACCTTTTTATTACGAGCTCAAATATGCACACATATGTTCAAAGTGGTTACATTATTTTTCTTGTATCCTCCTGGTATCTTGGTATGTCTTTCTTTTTTTCCTTCTGGTATCTCGGTATCGTCTTTAGTTGGTCCAACGTTGGAGAAACATAGACGGGTGACGCACGGGCAGACATGTCGATTTTTAGGTAAAAATAGTGAACCCAATAATGTTGCCCCTTTTGGAAACAATTCCATTTTCGGGACCATTATTACTTGTTTTTATATATTCTTATTAATATTACGCTTGGACCTGCACATTGTATGGTTTAATTTACATATTTCAGTTGTAAATCAATGCAACAACCGTTTTTTTACGGTTGTGTTATACACGTTTTATTCCAAATAACGCTTTTACAAACTTCATTTGGAATTGCCATTAGGACTTCGTAATGATTTCAACTTTTTCGGCTCGATTGTTTAATGGTAACTTTTCTTGAGATCACTGCAACTATGGTTCAATTCAAAAGTTACTGAAGCTTTGACAAACTTGTATTGTGCAGTTAGTATACCTATTCTTCCAAATATATTATTTCCTTTTTATTGTGCGAGCACAAGATCGTAACGTCCTTTCTTCCTGGACACAGTAACCAACCGATTTATTGATGGACTGATTACATTTTCTCACTTGCACGACAGTTTGAACAAAACTCAAATTCCAAAGTTTCTTTCCAAATCTAAAAAAAGAAAAAGAAAAAACTCGCTGTAACACCGAATTAGAGCGCAGCTCTTGAGGAGGAGGAGGGAAGGGTACTGGGGGGGCGTGAAGTGACCTTGGGGGTCACGTGACGATGCCGATGATGTCATCAGTGACGTCACTGATGACGTCATCAGTGACGATGGCGATGCGGACTCCGATGACGTCATCAGCGATGATGACGATGACGATGCGGATGTCGCTGACGTCATCAGTGACGTCACTGATGACGTCATTCGTGATGATGACGATGACGATGCGGATGCCGGTGACGTCATCATTGACGTCACTCATGACGTCATCAGTGATGATGACGATGACGATGCGGATGCCGGTGAGGTCATCAGTGATGATGACGATGACGATGCGGATGCCGGTGACGTCATCAGTGACGATGACGTCATCGGGGAGGTCACGTGACCTCGGGGGTGTCACGTGACCGGGGGGGGTCACGTGACCTCGGGGGGGTGTCACGTGACTTCGGGGGGGGGGGGGTGTCACGTGACTTCGGGGGGGGGGGGGGGTCACGTGACCTCGGGGGGGGGGGAGGTCACGTGACCTCGGGGGAGGGGGAGGTCACGTGACACTGGGGGAGGGGTCACGTGACCTTAGGGTGACCTTGGGATGACCTTGGGGGTCGCGTGACCTTGGGGTGACCTTGGTTACGCCGACGCCGACGCCGCTCAAGCAGGGAACGGGCCCCTAAGAGCTGCGCTCTAGAAGAATCGTGCATTCAATTTTGTTTTACAAAATTATGTTTGTGGTTGAGTGCGAGAGGGAGGGCAGTCCTCAAAAATAAGAATACTAAACCATCTAGAAGAAGAATACCACCAATAAAATACAACAAACTCCACTAGCCTGATTTGCGGTCCATCGAACAGTGGAGTGTGAATGGCTATATCCCCGTCTCTCCAACGAAACGGTCGAAACCTATGGGCGTCGTCAGCGTCTGCTTCCGTGGATAACGCGAAGTGGGTCCACTGTCACAGGTTGATCGGCGCTGGGCTGAGGATGCGAAGGACTCAAGACACCCGCCTGTACGCTGGCTTGGAAGTTCCAGTTTAGCTACTCGACGCTGGGTGTGGACTCAACAAGTCGGCACTTGGAGCTGGTCAGGTTCGGTTCCCTTTATGAAAATAAAGGCGCGGTTTTGTCGCACACAAACAAGACTTTCTTTTTACAGCGCAGCTCTTAGGCGCCCGTTTCCGGCTTGAGCGGCGTCGGCATAACCGCGCGGTGCGTTATGGGACGCGTGACGTCACTGATGACGTCATCAGTGACGCCATCGCCACTGATGACGTCATCGGTATCGGCTTTGTCACTGATGACATCACTCATGGCGTCATAGGCATCGTCATCGTCACTGATGACGTCATCAGTGACGTCATCGGCATCAGCATCGTCATCGTCACTGATGACGTCATCAGGGACGTCACTGATGACGTCATCGGCATTCGCATCGGCATCGTCATCGTCACTGATGACGTCACTGGTGACGTCATCGTCATCGTCACGTGACCTCATAGGAGTCACGTGACCTCCGTGAGGTCACGTGACCCCGCTGACGTCACATGACCCCCGTGAGGTCACGTGACCCTCTAGAGGCGACGGCGACGCCGCTCGGATGGAGGAGTAGCAGACAGGATGAGGAGGTGAGGAGGAGGGAGGAAGGATATACCTTTCCCTCCCTCCTCCTCCTCAAGAGCTGCCCCCTAATACGGCGTTACAGGGAGTTGTAAACGGCTTTCATTTTAGAGCGCAGCTCTTAGGCGCCCGTTTCCGGCTTGAGCGGCGTCGCCGTCGCCGTCGGCGTAACCAAGGTTACCCCAAGGTCACGTGACCCCCGAGGTCACGTTTGACTTGGGAGGGGTCACGTGACCCCCGAGGTCACGTGACCCCTCCCAAGGTCACCCCCAGCTCACCCCAAGGTCACGTGACCCCTCTCAAGGTCACCCCAAGGTCACGTGACCCCCGAGGTCACGTGACCCCTCCCAAGGTCACCCCCAAGTCACGTGACCCCCAAGTCACGTGACCCCCAAGTCACGTGACCCCCAAGTCACGTGAACCCCAAGGTCTCGTGCCCCCCCGAGGTCACGTGACCCCGAGATCACGTGGCCCCCAGGTCACATGGCCCCCTCCCCGAGGTCACGTGACCCCCCCTCCCCCCAAGGTCACGTGACCCCCTCCCCCCGAGGTCAGGTGACCCCCCGGAGCATATTAAAGAATGAGGGGATGAGGAGGAGAAGGAGGAGGAGGAGGAGGAGGGGTCTACCCTCCCCTCAGTACCCTTCCTTCCTCCTCCTCAAGAGCTGCGCTCCAATTCGGCGTTACAGGGAGTTGTAAACGGCTTTTTTTTGTTATGATTTCTGATAGACGCTCGTCTTCCTGTAGGAAAATTATGTGAATTCAGGTGCCCCTTCTTTGGGAAAATATATCTATCACAAGGACATTCAAATGCAAAATGGACCTTTTCGTAGAAGCGTTCTGAGCACGCGCGAGCGCCCGATGCCAAGCGGCGGAAGTTGGCACGAGAAATCGAGGAAATTCGGAAGGAGGCTGTGGATCAGCGAGTAGAACACGTAATTGCAGCAAATATATAATTGTGTTACAGAAAAAGAAAAGGAAGTGGAAGGAAGGAAATACACGACGTTTGGGTGGACGCCTCGGATGCTCCTCTTTAAAGTCGCGTTGGGCGCGCGACCAGTCAACAACTTCGTAGGAAAAAAGTACCTAGAATGGCGGTTGTACCTCTAGTCGCCGTAGTCGTCAGCTGTGCAACCTGTGCTTCGTCGGAGTCACCAGCTCTTCACGCCTTCACCGCCTCTTTCTATAGAGTACGGTCAATCCTCCCTCCTGCGGCCGTGCCCATGGTCACCCAACTTTTGAGGATCCGCCAGATTGAGCGAAAGTTTCCTATTTTGTGATTGGCCGTCCCTCAATGGGGCGGGGCGCCGGTGTCTCACATCTGCTGTTGGCATAGAGTTATTATAATGTACGCTAGAGGTTCAACTGGCGCTAGTGTCTATGCGACTTCCGTGACGCAAATTGAAGCAGACAGCAACCAGTCTACTTTTCCAGTCTTCCTGTGTATTCCTATGGGAAAGCGCGCGTGCATTTTGTCTCTTCGCCGAAAAATAACACGGAACACTTTGGTTATTTGGGTCTTACCGAATAGTATGTACCTTGATTAACACTGTAAAAGTGTAATTACTTTAGTTAGCGCATTTTTCTTCATCAGTGACCGATGTTTAACTTCGCTACATTTCAGTCCCAAACGTGTGTTTCGCAGCAGGCGTGTAAAAACAAGCGACGATTCGAAGCAAAATTACAATCGAAAGGAATGTAGAGTGTGTTCAAGGCTCGCCAGCAATCCGGTGACGCTTATATATATTGATAATATGCCAGTCCTGTCACTATATAAAAATGACCCCGTCGTGCATGAGCGGATAAAAACATTCAAAACGTAGAGAATAAAGTCCGCGGGCTATAAAAGTTGTCTCTTCGTATTGTTTTCTCTGCCGGGCAGCTTTTATCGGGCACTTCTTCTCAAAGATTTCAAGCGTGCGAGTGATATTTTGAACGTAGAACAAGCAGCTTCGCGCGGAGCAGAAAGATTAAAACGGTACTTATTTAAAATAGGAATAGATTACGTGGCCTTCAATTAATTTTGATCGTATATGCACGTGCAGTTACTGATCCGGTGTTGCTGCGTAGTTCTTGCCGTCTTTCTTAATTTCCAGATGTTCTTCGTTCGTTTGGCACGTATATCCCCCAAGCTGAAAAGCGCCGACGTCGTGTTCGCGCTAACAGTGTCCGACAGTGCACATAAATACACGTACGAAGCTGTTTTAGCACCGTATTTTAATGCGATGAATTTGAAAGAAAAACACAGTAACTGACCAGTTATTTTGTCGGCCTGACTGAGAAATGTTCCAAGCTACCTAGTACGTACGAATTATTCGGGATATTTGCTCTTATGATCGAGCGCAGAGAGAAAATGCACTCACTTTTTCCCATAGAAACGCATTACCGGAAGTAAATTTTCGACTGGTTGCTGTCTGCTTCAATTTGCGTCAGCACCCTAGCGCCACTTGAACCTCTAGCGTACATTATAATAACTCTATGGCTGTTGGCACCGGGGAGGTAGAACACCGTCGTTCGGCTCATTTCGGATCCGGCTGCCCGATTTTGGTCCGAAACCGGTCCAAAAACCGTCTGCCCCGGCGGGAACGCTGCCCGGCTCTATCGCAGGGACGGAGTAAAAAACGGCTGTGTGAATGAGGCCTTAAGGCTGGTTCAGACACTTCCGTTTGAGTGCGTTTGACTGTGTTACGTCAAGAACCAAAAGCGAGTCACCGGCACATCTGTGCTTCGTCAGAAACGTGGAATCCCATTCAAGGAATCATCTTGGCACGCGATATAAGCAGCAAAGATGTCCTGGTTTCTGGCAGCCGCAACGCAGTCAAACGCAGTCAAACGCAACTGTCTGAATCAGGCTTTAGGCTTCTGACTGCCTCGTGCCCCACCCGTCCGCCGCCATCGCCATAGACGCTCGCTGCTCGCTAGCTTACCTTGTTTTTCACAGGTCCCCCTGGTTCCCCCTACGAAGCTCATCACGAGGTATGAAAGTCCCAAGGTGCGAACCTTCCTACTGCTCGCGTGCCGTTGCGCGAGCGCCGCAGCTCAGAGAGCGAAGACACTGGAAGCTAAGCTTCCAGTATCGATTGGTAGCGCAAGTCACTTCGTCGATTCTTACTTCGTGCAGCCACCGCCTGGTGCCGTCGGTATGTGGAAAAGGTCCATTAAAAAGAGGATAGAGGTGCTTCCAGTTTCTATTTTTATGTATTCTTAGAACGCTTCTCTGCAAAAAACAAAGACAAAACTAAGCAGAATCTTACTATAAGAAAAGTATGAGGCTCCAAATATTTTCTTAATATTTGCCCAATTTTTGTTTTAATTTTCCGCTTTGTTCTCGGAGATCACGTATCCTGGGGTCCGAGCGGCGCTCTGAATTCAAAGCTTCGGCTGTAGCTGAGCTTTGAATTTGAGAACTTCGTCGCAAGAATGAGAAATGGAAAAGCTCAGCTTCATGGTTTTCTTTATACCTATCCCAAATGCCATTATGCACGGGACTAGCTGTCAGCGGAAGTGAGCCAAACTATATTCCAAAGATTTCAAAGAGGATTCAGTGTTTGTGTAATAGGAATTCCCCAAATAGTATACTGAATCTTTTTTTTTTTTTTTTCTTTTTCTTACACCACTTCACCCAATGGCCAATTCCACCCCTGGTGGATGTCGCATTGTCACTCTAGCGACGACAATAATTAAACAAAATTTTAGAATGCGTCTAAATTTCTTCTTTTTTTCTCATTCATCCTTTCTTTTTCGGAATTACTTGTCCTTCAGAGTTGTGTAGCATTTTAGCAGTAGGCTAAAAGCTCAAAGCATGCGCCACTTTGGGTGCGCCCCAGTCGATAATGCCTGGCTTTATTACAGATGGCGGAACGCTCATAGCGTGATATTTTGGCATTCAAATTTCTCGTGGAATCTCCCGCAGCGTTACCAAGGTTGATTTCGAAATCAGGAAAGTGGATTATTGGAAGAAATGAGCCGATTTCGTGATGAGGTATTTTTGGTGACAGTCGCGTGCAAACAAGAACCCGCGGTGCGAACCATACTGAGCAAGAGTCCAATATCCGGAAAACTACGAGCCAGCGATCGGACGCGAATTAAGGGCGGACCCATACAAGCTCGAGGTTAGGAAAAGTGTTCCCAACGTTATTAAACAGTATTAACGACCATTGGAAAATCACATTCGACGCTTGTTCTTTCTAAATGTTAACTTAAACGTTCTGTGCCAGGTTGCTGCTTAATGCAACCTGTGCAAGGTTGCATTGAAGAATATCGAGCATAATCATAAAAATACCGGGAGTGTTTTTAGCAATCCTCCTTCCTTTTTATTCACAGAGAATCGGAGCAAACAAAACCACTCTGAATCATCTTATCATAGTTTTGCAACGCTTATTACATCGCAGCGTCCTTAGACAAGACCAATCGAGTACGGGACGTGAACCGGCGACCGCAGTCGAAAGTTGCAATGCTGCTAATGGTGCTCATTGTAGCTGCTTAGAGAGTTTCAAATCACCTATGCGGCCAAAATATCAGACTAATTCTGCACATTTAGACAATAATCTCCCAGAGCCTAGGCGGCTAAAGTAGGAAACAATCGATTGAGGGTCCTGTAAGAAAACATGCGTTCGTAAAAGTGAATGAGCTATGACTTTAGTTCCGGTGTAAGCTCTTTTGTGTGCATGGCGCCACAAGCTCGACAAATACCTGTAATTGGAACGAACCTTCCCCTGCAGTCTTATAATGCGAGAACTGCAGTATTTGCGAAGCAATCGTTTAGATTGGTCTAGAACGTCCCGTGGCGCTGTGGTGTCAAGTTGTCGTGTCACTTGACCTGAAGTTACGTTACGCGGTGTCACGTGCCGTGGAAACTATTTTTATTACGAGATGTCACGTGTCATCAGGTATGAACAGACGGACTCAAGAACGCACCGACGGGCCTATTTGAAAGAGAACAAATCTCCACTCAATGCCCGATGCGCTCTGGCGCATTTAGCAGTAGGCCGAGATTTTTCTTTGTGGGCTCAAAATTTTAAAACAAAATATATCTTCTACAGTTACTCCTTTCTTTTTTAGAGACGTCCAGAGTAAAACGTGCGTTTTTAGAGAGTGGCGCACTGACGCCATTTCTCTCTGTGTATTGGAGATGAGGCGGAGGAGTTTATCCTGCGCAATTCTTTTATTGCTCGACAGTGAAAAAAAAAGAAAAAAAAAGGCCGTGAGCGATCAAAAGAAACGATTTTGAAATTGTTTGAGTAAGCACCATCGTTTCAACAGTCCGTTCAATAAATTATTGGAGGTCGTGCACTACCTTCAATAATCCGCTGAACCGTGTAAGCTCCTTAGCAATTTATTGTTATTTTGAAAAAAAAAAAAACAAAAAAAAAACAATTAAAATCTGGGGCATCACAATGTGCAAGTAAGCTCTCAAAAACTCGCGTATTGCTTTTTTATAGTTATTTGTATATATGAAAGAAAATATCTAGTGATCTCATGAAGCGGTGATGGAGAATGGTCCTAAGAGCGTGCACCACGCGCGCTATATTTTTTTCTTCATTCGTTTGATTTAGAAACAAGGAGCGCGGTTGCGTATAAACAGCACCTGGCGTTAGCTGCTTTAAAGTTTTTGTTCACGCTAGTTTGCTTTAAGACGATGGAATACCTTCGAAGCCCCGGCCTCAACGAAGGAGAGATACGATGTTGTAAAATTTGAAAAAATGACTGAGGGGTTATCGGATGTATTACAGGTGCCGTCCGGGCATGTGCCTGCCCATCAAAAGAAGGGAAACATGGTTTTTGAGAAAACAAAAAGAGAAAAAAGCTGGGGATTTTATAAATCGAAAATACTCGGCAAAATAATAGAGTTCTTTCCTTTCTTTCTTTCTTTTTTTTTCGAATGTTCGAACGTTGTGTTGGTTTAAGTTGTGAGCGAGATTTCGACAGTCTTATGTTCAATTCTCAATGGGAAAGAACTATCCCTATCTAAGGGAATATGTGCTTGCTTAAGCCTGATGCAGCTGTAATTGATGTTGATTACAAACTCAAATATTTTATTTTATCAAATGCGCGTACGCGTTGTTTAGTTAATGAGCAGCCAGCGTATTCCTCCAGAGCAGTTTCACGCACAAACAAATTAACGTAGAAGGTCTATTTGGGACTGTTTCACTGATTTTTAGACCTATGTTTTGTCGAGACGAAACGAAAGCATAAGCTCGTCAGACTGGTGGAAATTATGCAGGCAACTCAACCCACTGGAGGCACGAAGAAACTCGCCGGGAATGTTGCGTTACCGGAGCTTGCCTCTCCAGCCAGTGCGCATTAATGACGACACAATCATGCCGGACATATTTTCGAAAGAGCGCCGTGGTCTCAAGGGGTTTTCTTGCGCAAGTGAATTCGATTTAGTCTTAAACGGAGCAGATGATTCATCTCATCTCGTAAAGATATTCTAATAATTGAAGCCGCGCTGTACTTCTGCTTCAGTCAGGACCTACCTGACTGCAAGACAAATTTTTGGGGAATTTTTACAGATAAAATTCAATACGACCCGAGCAGACATAGTCGCTCTTTCCATTAACGTAGTGGAGCCATTTTTAATACCACGGTTAAGCACATAACTGTGAGGCTGAAAAAAAAAAACATCCAGGTTAAAATGTTTTTAAATTTTAATGGGTTGATTCCTGTCGTCGTCGGCATCCCTCGCCGGTGACAATAGATGCAAATGCGCATCTCAGACAAACGTTGGCTCCCGAGAATTTAGGCTGAACATAATGACTAGAGAAAGTATCTATTTTCTCACAATTGTGACATGGTCTCTCTAAATAGTCACACGATATAAGAAGTCTTGTACTATAGATATATAATTACAATTTTTACGTCACGTTTTACGCTACAATACCTAATTTCAGTGTGTATTGTTGTAAGTTTTCATGATGTGCTAAACGACAGGCTCTATTAAATTATTTCTTTATGTATCCCTGCTATTAGTCGTGTTTTTGTGCCCGTGCCTCTGGACCCTTGATTCAGGCCGTTTCATTCTATCAACCAGACCTTTTTTTTCCTTTTCTAGACCCGTTCTTGCAATTGCAAATTCAATTATGGAAACAAATATTATTTGATTTGGTTTGATATGTGCTTCCTACACGTACGTATATGCATGCATAGGGAACGGTTCGATCGTATGCCTTTATGTAGCGACAATAGCATCTAATTCATGGAAAAAATAAAAAAAATAAATGTCCACCTTTTTACAGCGAAGCTGTTTACGGCTAGGATTCCGGGGATTTTTTATGTGCGTCAACAAGAACTCTACGCTCAGACCGCCGCACGCTCCGCACGCACGCGCCTTCCCCGTATAAAAGATTCGAAGTAAAATAACCAAAATAAAGCGTTGCCGAACGCGCGTGCATGATGCCATTTGTTTAGGCTCTTCTTTTAGAACAGTTACTGCTGCAGACACCGGCACATGCGGCGCGTGGAACACCGTTCCCTGCCTTATCCTTGATGCTCGGATAATTTAACAATGGGTTTGTTCAGTAGATTAGTTATCAATAGGCACCATTTTCAAGATCAGTAGACTCGAAGGTAGATAATAAAGGTTTCTCAAGATTCGCCGCTGTGCGACCCGTGTCGGCCATGTCTACGCTCGCACCGCACTCTTTTTGTCGTCGTTCCAAGCGCTGGGGTGGCGGTCCCGTCGCGCGTGTCTAGTTTCCGAAAGGTGACGGTCCCGTCGCGCGTGTCTACTTTCCGCCAAGTGGCGGTCCCGTCGCGCGTGTCTAGTTTCCACCAGGTGACGGTCCCGTCGCGCGTGTCTACTTTCCGCCAGGTGGCGGTCCCGTCGCGCGTGTCTAGCTTCCTCCGACTCCTGGGGGCGGCGATAGTCGTCCACGCGAAATAATGACCACCGATTAAGGCAACAATAAATGTGTGTGCGTACCTATCGTCATGATGACCACCGATTTAGACAATAAATGTGTTCGCACCTTTGTTCAAAATTTTGTTTCACGTCTGTGTCGTGTGATAAACAGCTTCGCTGGTCATCCACCTCCACAGAGTGGAACGGCTTATTTTTTTCTTTCGGGTGCAGCCAAGAGAGATGTGACGCGATGGCATCTAAGATCCTTCGTACCACTTAAGAGGTCCTTATCAAGCTTTGCGTTCTCGGTTTTTCCCTGCCCGGCGTTACGTTCGCGTCAATTTTCTCCTTTAAATTGAATCTGCGTATAATTGCGCACCAATTCAGATTTTCCCTTTGAATTCAGCGGATAAGTTCTAAACGTTAAATTCACGAGGGAACTCAAATTCGTCTATAACAAACAACCTCAGGATTTCCGGCAAAATGTATGCGGGAATATTGAATAGGTTATAATTATGCACCGATTTAGGTTTCAGTGCTGAATTTAGCTATTTCGTTCCGACGAAACAATTAATTTGGTGGCCCTAGAAAGGCTATTGCTTTTAAAATACAAAAGTCAACGCGGAACGCGACTTCGTCTGCTGCTTGCGCAGGGATTGCGTTGTTGTCAGAATGCCGAGCTCTTATTGGCTGATTCAAAATATTATTGGGTAGACCTCAAGACATCTAGCATTGAGGTCTACCAATTATCCTTTCAATCAGAGCCCATCAGAACTCGATGTCGTTCTGACATCACTGCAATCCCTAGGCAAGAAGCAGAGGACTGTCTCTCCGCATTTATATATTGCGAGCTTGGCTGTTCGAATCTCGCTGCCGTGAACTGGTGTTTTTGTTCTAACACACTGACAACTTACAAAGACGCTGAAATGAAAAACAAATTAGTTTAAAGGGCTTATATGGGACACGTATACTTTCTTTTTTGATGACAAGAAATTGTTTGTGTAATATTTACGCCGTTAGACGCAATCTAGGTGAGATGTAGCTTGCCCTAGGCCCCGCCGATTAGCGTAGTTAACTACGTTCCATTTCTCGGCACTCCTTGGTTGGAGAGATGATTGGCGTGTGGATTGTTTGTTGTAAATTTTTTTCTCAGCGCCGTAATAGTATTTTTATCGGCTATATATTTACGTTCGAAACACAAGTAATCTAGGTAGAGTCATATTTGTTTCTAAAAGTGTCCCAAGATTGCCTTTTCCGTATTGGTAGGAAACGATAACAAGCATGGTTGCCGGCGTCGGCGGAGTGCTCAGCAAGCGCACCTCGTCAAGCTCGTCTGTTTTCATGAGTGCGAGTCGTTTGGCCTTCACCGAGGTGTTTATATGAAAGTCTCCTTAACCGACGTAGTTTGCAGCAAACAACTGTCTCAAGTACGCGCATTCGGAAACTTTGTCCGGATGTTTTTTTCGTAGCGGGACTGTCCTAAGCCTAGCGCCCCACGTCAACTATGTCGCTCGATGTGACCCAATTGTTTCATTTCGTTTGCCCGTGTTGATGCTGAATAAAGATGTTGGTTCCCGTAAAAGCGGCCACGCTGCTCTACGAATTGTGCAACCGTCGGGGTTGCAACCATGGGTTTCACTACCTAGACACCTACAGAAGTAAGAATTTGCGAGATATTTGCTTGGAGGCTATCTGGCGATCGGCACGCATCAAGTTTGTCTAGGTATTTTCCCGTTGTTTTTGCTTCAAAAATCAAGTAGCTCAAATTTTGCAGTGCACCTGGCCTGCCAAAAAGAATGTTTTTAGGCCGCGTTTTAATGGACCTTTTCCAAATACCGACGGCACCAGGCGGTGGCTGTACGAACTAAAAATCAAGGAAGTGACCTACCCGCGCTACCATCGATAATGGGAGCTACGTTACCAGTTGCTTCGCTCTCTGAGCAGCGTCGCGTGCCCAACGCAACGAGGTAGGCCTAGCGCGACTTTAAAGACGGAAATCCGTAGCGTCCACCCAAACGTCGTGTTTTTCTTTCCGTCCACTTTCTTTTTTTGTGTAACACAATTATATATATGCTGCAATTACGTGTTCTACTCATGGAATTTACAGCCTCATTCCGAATTTCCTCGATTTTTTCGTGCCGACTTCCACCGCTTGGCATCGGGCGCTCGCGCGTGCGCAGAACGCTTCTCGGAAAAGGTCCATTGTGCGTCATGACGCTCACTCGCCTTGCTCGTAAATGCCATGCGAAAAAAAACCAAAAAATATGAAGTGACTGCATATTT
The DNA here is from genome assembly GCF_016920785.2 of Ixodes scapularis. Lineage (NCBI taxonomy): Eukaryota > Metazoa > Arthropoda > Arachnida > Ixodida > Ixodidae > Ixodes > Ixodes scapularis. Next base: position 225,337 of record NW_024609927.1, read on the forward strand.
TTTCTATTGTTTTTGCTTACTCCTTTCGGTCACTTTATTTTATCAAAAATCGACAGACGCTCGTATTGCATCGCGGATCGCGCATGATGAAAAACTAGAACGGCGCTTTTTTGGTCGCATCGTATGAGCTTAGCAGGAGTTTTGAGACGGGTACGGAATAGCAGACGGACAAATATGAAAACGGACGCCGACGTGCAGCTTTAGTGTCCGCGTCTCACGGACATTGCAGATGACGATAGACGGTGGTGAAATAGCAGACGTTGCCGGAGGCTGCCGTGCGTCTGCTCGCACCATAGAGGTAGGAAGCGTCTGAAGGCAACATTACGCCACCAGGGGTGAGGCTTGAAGTGTGGAGGGACATGCCTCCAACGATGACCAAAACCAAAAGACGCTATTGGACGAAAGATGACTTGGCACCAAGAGCTATTTTGGTCACCCATAGGAGCGTTCCCATCGACCGCGTCCTCTACTTCCCGCTTCACTTTGGATTGTCTTGCTTGGCCGGCGTGAGTCGGTATGTCGCCCCTAGAGTCACTGAGTGTTCCCAGAGTGCCGAATTCCATTTAGTTCGCTTACCGAACGTGAATTCCGCAGAATCCAATTCTGAATAGCTTGCCATTTTGTCTGCGATTTTGGAGACGGGCCCAAAACAATAAAAAGAGTGTATAAAAAGTTTTTGCGTTGCCACGGCTACGGCAGGTACGCACGGGTGGAAGCTTTAGGCATCAATGAGTTAGGACCGAACGGAAGGTGCGTTGATTTTCTCTAGATTTGTTTTATATCAAGTAGCTGCTAACCTGGTTCCCCACAGAAGATCGCCGGCTCACTGGCTCACTCCTGTTGCGCTGGTGCTGCGTTTGAAACTCTACGCCTTAGACGCCGAGCCTAAAACTCGACTTCGATGTGTTTTGAGGCGAGAGATAGAGAAGAGACAGCGATGAGCAAGTCACGCACCGCTCGGAACGAAGGAAAGAACTTTAATAAAAACAAAACAGTGTCGCGACAGACCAGCAAAGTGGATTGAAGAGCTCGCCGAGAATGAGCGCCGCACTGTGCGTGCCTCGCTTCGACCGCACAGCGCAGTGCCATTTTGGAGACGTGTTGGAGCGCTACTGCTGCGCCGCGACTCGATTATAAAACGAAACTTGGAAGTTTCGGTACTCTGGGAACATTTCGTGACTCTAGTCGCCTCCTCCTCTTCCAACCTTTATGGCTCGCAAGACTAGCAGGCGGCGTCAGACGCCAGATGACGCGCCGGATGGCGCGAAAAGAAGACACTAGGCTTGTTAGCGCGTTCGGTCAAGCAGACAAGCCAATCCAGTAGTATGGGCGAGGCGACGGATCTGTGGGCTGGACTTAGAGCGCGCGTGCCATGACCTCCACCTAAATTACGTCTAACGGTGTAAATATTGCGCGGAAAACTCTATTTCGTCGCAAGATTGCTAAAAAAATACGTGTCCCATCAATGCCCTTTAAAAGTGTTAATTTAAGTCTTTTTTTGTTTCTGAGTAATCAGTGACCCAAAACCTTAGAGTGAAACAGGGTGCGAAGACTATTGCTTTAATCGTATAAGTAGTTGAGGGCTTGGTATACGGGAAGAACCTGAGGGAGAGGAGGAGAGGAGAGCGCACGGAGACGTAAGAACGCTGAGCTCTGATTAGGATGATTAGTGGGTAGACCTAAAGCTAGCAGGTTTTGTCTCCACTGCACTCGTCGAACCCGTTAAAACATGGAACGCCGGCGTCCGGCGTTTGGCTACAGTGGCTTAAAGGGGGTAGTGTAACGAACGAAACCTGAGAAGCGGCACAGCGTTGGAAGACGGCCGCGGGTGGCGCTGGCGCTTGCAGCACCGTCGTTCCGGCTATGGCTCCGGCTTGGCCGCTTGGCCAGCTTGGCTCCGGCCCGCTCCGGCCGATTCGCTGCTGTCGACTACACTGTCGTCTGCTAGTTTCACATTTTTATTCACCTTCAAACACAAATCATGTCGTTGGAAGTTCACTGGAAACAAATAATTGTTTTGAGGTATTTTTACTAGTTATGAAGCGTGTTACGGTGACTATATCCGCCGGCCGATTGAGGCACCCTAAAGGAGTTGCGGATCAAAGCGCCACCAACACCGTCTTCCAAGGGGCGGCCGTTCCCGATGGATGGTGGAGGCTGCGCGGTAAATACACTACCCCCTTTAAGCCACTGTAGTTTGGCTTTCGCATTCAAACGGGCATGCATGTGTCAAAAAAAAAAAACATTGTTTTTTTCTTTTTTTAGATGGTTGCGTTTAGAATTGTTCGAGCTACTCGATGCCCTTGACTGGGAGGGCAACCTTAAATAAGTCAGAAGGTCAGTGCAGGCCAAAACCATGCCAGGGGCAACCTGCTGATCGTCTCCGGCAAACTTGTTGAGGAACAAACAAAAATTAAAGGAGATATAGAGATCTTGGACGAAGCTTCATCAGACTAGCATCAGCTTCGCGGCGATCGGACGACGTCTTTTGATGATAACCATATTGGCGCTTGTACTTCGGCTGCCTTGGAAACCGCATTTATACGTTCTACTCTTTATATTTTACGTTATTGATACTGGGTGCGTGTCGTCCACTAGATGTACGCACCTGCACTTTAACCAGTTGGGGTAAAAATAAGCGGGGAATATTGCCGCGGATTGAGTTGCTTTGACATTTGGTCGGGAAGCCTTTGGTTGTCTTCTGCTCTAATCCCAGGAGACCCGTGTATTGAGCCGTCGTGCGCAGCAGCAGTCACGCACTTTGTGTCCCAGAGAGCTCCGAAAAGGCATTTTTCTCTTCATCAACATCAACATCACTCTCATCTAAGCTAGGTGTCACAGGATTTCGCTCATATAAAGGGCTTCGCCGATACTAATCGCCACAATTATCAGAATCGCTATCACTAGTATCAACGTAATCATATAATCATGATTATGACCATCTTAGTATCAAAATCATTGTCATCGTCATCAATATTTAAAAATAGTATTATGAACAGTTTGAAAGATAAAATTTTCATGTTGAATAGTTGGAAAAAATATTGGTTACATAGCTGTTACATATTGTAAAGCGTTTGGTCGCTACAGTATGACTGATAACCTGGTGCTTTCAAGGCTTACTATGCTGTAGCAATGAAACAAATGTGTAAGGTTTACTGCTTTATTCCTGAAATAGTTATGTATCACATTTTCTTTTTTTTTCTAACCGGTAATTAAATTTGCAGAAAACAAAATACAGACATCTATATAATTGTTCACGGCAGACGTATTCGGAGAGGGGGGGAGGGTTTATATAATGCCAAATAGCAGAGACGAATTGCCTTACATAACGTACATGCTTTCATTGTTTACTACTGTTTCCCAGTTATACGTTTTTTTCCTAAAGACGCGTAGTACGACCGTCTTTTTTTTTTTACGCGGTATTTACAGAGTTACTAATGCGAGTTCTTGGACACGTTGTAGTATTTGTTTCGCCTAAAAAGAAAATAAGGTGAGGATGAAGTTAATACCCGTGTCAGACGGCGTTCTAAAGTTCCTTTTCACTAAATGGCCTTTTCACTAAAGGACCTTCTATTAAAGGGGAAGTAGCTACACGACCAGTAAAAGGAATGCACGAGTGATGTTTATTGCTTTGGTGCTGACAACCGATAGGTGAAACCGAAACTAAAAAAAATATTACGGTGTTTTTTTTTTCTTTTTATGTCGTTCTCAGTTGATTATATTAATAGTAGTAACACGTTTTAAAGTGTATATAAAGGCAAACCAGATATTTTATACCAGTATTCTATGTGTGAACAGATTTACGTCTGCATTTGGTAGAAATCTTTATGTCCGTCTGGCAACCGCGTTTCCGCTGCTGCTTGTTTTTTCTCTTGCTCCTCCGCTGATTTCTTCCTCGTTTCGCCTACCCGTTTCGCCTCCTTCCGTGCTTTCGCGTGAGTTTTAATTTATTAACGTGTATATTGGACGAAAAAACAAAACAAAAACACCGCGCACAATTCAGGATGGAGTTTGATTGTGCCGAGGCCATGCGCCTCGTGCAGGCACGTTTGAGCCAGTATCTGGCACTAGAAATAGAGCTTGACTCTACGAGAAGCGAGAGGGAAGTTGTAGAGATGGCACTCTTCGCCAACTCTTTTACGATTGCCGCTTTTGCCGTGCAAAGCGCAGAGCGGATTGAACGCAGGCTCTGGTCCTACCAGAGGGGCGAGAGCTGGTTTGAGACGACCTTGCCGCACCTTGGCGTCCAGAACTTCAAGGCGTGCTTCCGAGTTATGCCCTGTACATTTCGCTATCTCGTCGACGTGTGCCGCCCGACGATGGAAAGAGAAACGACGAACATGCGGACCCCGATCAGTGTCGAGAAGCGCGTGGCGATTGCATTGTATAAACTATGCTCAACAGCCGAGGACAGAACGATAGGCCATCTTTTTGGCGTAGGTCGCGCAACAGTGAATATCGTGTACCGCGAGTTCTGCGGTACGATCGTGGCCAAGCTAGAGGAGTCGACAGTGGCGATGGTGCGGCAAACCGAACTCTACAACCACATGTTGGAGTTCGAGGCCGTCTGCGGCTTCCCAAGCGCCATCGGAGCCTTGGACGGCTGCCACCTTGCAGTGTCACCGCCGAAACATCAGGATTGCGACTACCGGAACTACAAGGGATGGTAAGTTACCAGTCAGCCCATTTATTTATTCAATATTTTTGTCACCTAGGATGTGTACAAGTTAATTCCATTCAACTCTTCAAAACAAGCATGTTTAATGCCCAACCGCGAGGGTTGCTCATTAAACTTTTCTGTTTTTGTTTGGGGTGGAAGGCAGGCAGGTGCAGTGAAGTTGACCCTGGAGTTTTGGGTCTCTTTGCTGTAATGGTGCTGCTGTTTTATGTTGCACAATTTCTTCGTTGACATCGAAACTTGAGGACGGGCACTAAAAGCGTGCTGTGCAATTATGTAGGCGAGCAGTGGTAAAGACATTTCTCCGCTGAAGAATTTTGTTAGTAATCAGCCCAAAATCTCCCTAAATATCAGCCCAACAAGGGGTTTAAAGGGATACTGAACCGATATCTGAACTTTTCAAAATAAGCCCCGGACGAGCTGCCCGGGACGTTACTATACCTAAAAATCAAGACCATACCAAGGGATGGTGATCGGATTATTATATTTCTTTGATTGAAGAGCCGCGTTCGAGCAATCCGTCGGCCGGAAGCCGCCGGTGCGATTGACGCCACCGCGGAGGAGCCCTAGCGGAACTGACGTCACAGACCTCTCGCTCCTTGGCAGACTCGGTTGTCCCGCTGCAGTCCTAATGGAGAACCGCGCCGAGTGTTCCTCATTCTGATCCAGTTTCTTCAATAATTATGCCGCGGTACTGCGCTGCACAAGACTGCTCGAACAGCGTATGTTACAGCGGCAGGCCTGCGCACAAGTTTCCGAGTGAGCCCACGTTGCGGAAGCTGTGGATTCGCGCGGCCCGTCCTTCCCAGCCAACATGGAAGCCCGCCAAAGGCGATTGTCTTTGCACGGAGCACTTCGAAGACGAGGACTACAAGACGAGCCCGAAGTTACTGCAAAGTCTGGGCTTGCCTGTAAAACAGGCCTATTTGAAGCCTGACGTGGTGCCATCGCTCTTCACGCGAAAACGCAAGCGAGAGCGGTACAGCGGCGCCGTGGAAAAACGGCGACGGAAAGAGGTGAGCGCAGTTACTAAAATATTTTTCTGTTTGTTTCTGAGAGGAAAGCACGAATGCGAGTGGTCGTGAGATTAGCGTAGTACATTGCGCGACGCTGTTAGCGCAAGCCTGCTAACTCGCCTTTGAGGACGAGCGCGGAGAAACGCCGAGATCGCGTTTTCGCTAGCAGCGTCGCGCAGGGTAAGTGTGTACTATATCCGTGTTCGCTATCGTGCCCTTAGCCGGACGAAAGGTTGCCGCCAATCGCAGGTGCTCCACTGTCGGTATCGTGTACATGGCGAGACTAACTGCAGCTATACTCTGTTTCACCTTATGATGTACCGCAGGAAAGGCTACAAGCTCGAGCTTGTAGCCTTTCCTGCGAGCTCACAGCGTAGGCAGCTGCCTACGCTGTGAGCTCGCGATTCTTGCCTTCGTTGCGGTACAACATAAGGTGAGCGATGGCACTCGGTTTTCGGGCTCATTTGCTAGAAACTTGCTTTGAAGCTACGAGCTTGCGCCGGCACCTTTGGCTCAGTTGTGAAGGCTGGTATTTATCTTTATTACTACTGATAAATGCCAGCTAATTTTAATTTGAGAAATTTGGCATAAACCAATAAATATCGAATTTTGATTTGGGCTACCTGAAAATGACACATAGGACCGAGCTGAACCATTCCTGGAGAATGTGGTTAATTGATGATCTACGTACTTCCTTTAGGTTTGCAGCGGGTATATTCCGAGCTTGAGCAGGATGTGCAAACTCCGCGGCATCTTGAGCATGTGCTATTCTTCATTGTGGCGCATAAGGAGATGCTGTTGAATTTCGGAATAGGGTACTCACAGTATGAGTGCCACGCCATTTAGAAAAGTGTGCCTGTATACATCATTCTGTTTTGGAAAACTCATTTTCCTCTCTGGTCTGCTCTCCCTGATGAGGTGGTCAAGCTGCTGTCGCTTCATCTTTTCAGTGTTAACCTGGAAGGCAGTTTCTCTCAACTGCGGAAAATAAATGAAAAAGAGCGCTGCAGTTTTTTTTAATGAGAACCTTGTTATGGTACATATTTCCACCCCTTGTTTATATTTCTGATTACTATGACGATATCTTAGTTATAGACCAACACGCGGCCCTGACGTCACGCAGCTGCGGTGGCACTCTTGACGGCACTGCGCAGGCGCAGAGGCTTCACTTCACGTGAATTCGGTTTCTGCGTTCGCACAGTCCCCACACCTGGTGTGGGCAAATGCAGGCTTTTTTGTAAACAGTGTGCCGGTTTATAAGATCTTGTTTCGTCTATGTTCTTCCCATACATTGAATACATGATCGCAGTAATGCTTCACGTCGACAAGTGCCGAGAATGCCTAAAAACCTGGTGGTGTATGGAATTAAATTGCAGCAAAAATCAATTCTAGTGCCAAAAATAGATGCTGCTAAACGCGTGCCAATTTAGAACAAAAATAAACACTGCAAAATCTTTTGCTGAGTTACTCTGTCTTAATCTCGCGGAATGTGGTGTTTATTTATAAAGTTCACTAAGAACACCAGCTGGCCATTTATGACAATTGCACCCCAATCAAGAGGTTATTACAAGTGTTGTTCAATTTCTCGACTCGAGGCAAGGCCACTAATTAACCTCGGTCGTCATTCGACCGTTTCATCTTAGTGTTCATGACTGTGCACTTGACGGTGTGATTTGCTTACCAGTTCAAGCAAAGTCAAGATGAGGAGGGTACACAGAGTGACATGAGCCTAACGAAGATAAGGGCTTGGGCCAGTCACCCTCATTTGAGCAGAATCTGGGTGTTAGCAGCATATTGACAGTGTGTTTGTTTGCATGTTGTAAGTTTTTATGCCTATCATTTATAGATAATTGCTGAATTGCTGGAGGCACCGGCACAAGCAAAGGCCACACTCATCGCTGAAGAAGTCAGCACATCGTCAACCCCTTCTGGTGACGACACTGAGCAAGGTCCTGACTCTGGACATGAACCAATGCATGATGCAAATGCTGGCATCGAAGAACCTTGTTCGAGCTCAGGTATGTGCGCCAATTGAAACTACTCGGCTGACATATTTTAGTACTGAATTCTGCCAAATTAGGGTAATCTAGCCTATTGCTGATTACATGAGCCAAGGATGATTTTGTTTTGAAAGACACTTTATTTCCTCTGCTGTGAACAGCCCCCTCCATCAGTAATGCCAAACAGGCTCAACCTGACCTTCGGAACGCTGCTACGCAGACCTCGGGCATCTACAGAAATCGAGGTATGTATCTGCAAGAAGAAATTTCACAGAAGGCAGCATTGTTCAGATCGTTGTAACACGTTATGATGGCACAGGCATACAAGTCACCTTGAAGACTTCATCACGAAAGTCCCAAACGAATCCTGTCCTCGTGACACCACGTTTTTCTTCACCAAATCATGTCCCCCAGGCTCCATTGGATTGGATGTTGCCTGAAGGGCTGACTCTGTCGCCGCAGCCGCCAGTGCGCAGACAACCAGCTCCACCACCGGACCCACCACAGCTGCCAACAATAAACAATGAGCTGCCCAGTGCAGGCCAGGAAGAGTCTGTTGAAGAGTGTCCCACGGAGCTGCCAGAGCCACACGTGGAAGCAGACAGCCTATACCTCCCCTCTGACGCTAGCTTCCTCATGATGATGTCCGACACCGGCTTTCTGAGGTTGGTATCAGTCGGATATATGTCATCTTTAGTGACGAGTATGAGAGGGTGTGTAAGAGGTTGCTTTTTTCTTTTCTTTTTTTATTCCAGGGATGCACAGCAGAACACTGCATCTGACAGCGCACTCAGTCAGCATGAGAGCAGCAAAAGCATCGACTACGTCTCGGAACGAAAGTTTATTGTTTTCGAGTCTTGTTTGGACGAGCTACTAGGTAATTGTCCTGAGTGCACTGCACTGTGCCGCATCACAGAGAAGAAGATCAGAGGGACATGTCTCCGGGTGCACAGAATGTGCAACAATGGCCACCAACATACCTGGACCAGCCAACCATCAGTGAATAGGAGGGCCCTGGGCGATGTGCTCCTAGCTGCAGCAACGCTCTTCTCTGGGAGCATCGTCAAAAAAGTGCTAAGGCTCCTCCACCAGATGGGCGTGCCCTGTTTATCGTACGAGACATACTTTAAGATTCAGGGTGCCTTCCTTCTACCAGCGATCAGACAGGTATGGCACGTTTTCAAGCTTTTCCTTTCCTGTGAGAGGTGTATTTTAGGTGCCAATATTTCAGGCTCAGCACTCCTATGGGATCCTGAATGGTGTAGTACATGCGTAGGAAGCACCATATGTTTCTGTCTACAAGTCGCACACTCCTATAAACGGCTGTTTTTACAAAAAGCTTGATATATACATGTTTGCAAGTGCGTCTTCAGGGTGCCTCCATCTTGCCGAGTTGGGTTGTGCTTGGGCGCGGCCATAGTCTGATTACGACACCTTAGTGAGGCATCGTAATCGAATTTAATGCGCCCAAGTGCACTCCAACTGGGCAAGGTGGCGGCGCCCCGAGGCCATACTTGCAAACGTCTATAGGTGGCACATCTTTATACGGGCCGCAAGGCAAAACTGCATTGTTAAGCTGTCATATGTATATTGTAATATAAGCACAAGTAAGAGCCAGCTTCAATGTTCTTGCGAACTACCGTGGGAAATTTGTTCTGATATGGCCGGCTGTAAGCTCTGCTGGAAGCCGGCATATTGCCAAGGTTCCAATTGTAAGGAAAAGCTGATCCGCCGACCCGAAGGCCACATCTAATGGATCTAGGTCTGTACGATTCAATACACTGCAGCATCCGAGGCTACATCTAATGGATCTAGGTCTGTGCGATGCCATACAAACTACAGGCTCTGCCGATTCTCCTTTGTTGTAACTTTGATACGGCCTTGCACAGCTATGGCTTATACTTGCAAAAAAAAGCGGTGTAAGTCGCACCTCTGTGTAAGATGCAGTGACAGGAATTTGAGGAAAGAAACAACTTATGTGCTGGAAAATATTGTAAATAGGGAGAGCTGAGATGTCCTCTGTTCCTCTGCACCTATTTTTACCACACTCCTGGGGTGGAAAGGTACCAACTGTGTGGGCAAAGCAAGTATATACAGGGTTCATGGCACATACTTCAAGCTCGAAGGCTCGCCGCATTTCATGTGGGTGAATTGTCGCCCTATGTGTTTCTAAACGTGGAGGCAACGTTTTTAATTAGTTCTTATTCTCCTGCTTCGTGACTGATTGCACCTACTGGATAAGTGTACAGTGTAAAGGGCAGATTTTGATTTGGGGAATAAGTAAAAGAATCAAAAATAAATGTTTCCCAGGCCGATCGTAAAGATTAATCGGCGAGTACTCTATTTTTTATACGGGGTGGCATTTCTTCAAGGTTAAAAAAACGAGCCCGCTCTTGAGAAGGCGGCTCCTCGGCAGCCAAACTGTCCTTGTTGATTGCTACGAGGGGAACAAGACCTGAACAGGCAGGGGTGTATGCGACCTAAATAAGTGCAAAACTATGCTTCTTGAGTTTCAATACGGAAAATGTCAAAAGCTATTCATCAACTAGCCCTTGCATAGATAATAGAAAGTAAAAAAGTGTTTTGCCAATCTACCTAGTAGTGCATATGTGCCTTCAATATTTATACTCACGACTCGGAGCATTTCATCCCCTCATTTTGAAAAGAAAGAAAGACGAATTACAATTTGTCAATGCTTTGATCGCATTTACTGGGATTCAAACTTAAATGCTGAACTTCCATGGACGTTCACATAAAGAAAAGAAGCTTGCAGTATACTTATAGGTGAAATGAAAAGCATGTTCAGGATTTTTGTTTGTTTACAAAAGTCTTTGCAAATAAACTTCCAGGTGTGTAACAGGAAACAAAACGAGCTCTTCGAGCAAGCAAGTGGACGAGAACTGGTCCTCGCTGGTGATGGGCGGTCAGACTCCCCCGGGCACTCAGCAAAATATGGAACGTACACCGTCGTCGACGTGTCAACGAAGAAGGTTCTCCATGTGGAAACAGTGCAGGTAAATTTCCCCTGCTATAAATGTTCTGATGCTTCTGTTCTTCTGGAATGAAACCTTTCTGTAATTAATTGAAAATGAATGGCGAAAACAACTTGTTTCAGACATGGGTTGTCTCATTCAACAGCTCTAGTTGACTTCGTTCTGGATACTTCATGTTCGGTGTGATAATGCAATGTTTTATTTGTCACTTCAGTCCAACGAAACGAAGGGCAGCTGGGCAATGGAGCTCGAGGGCCTGAAAAGGACTCTACTGATTTGTGAAGCCAATGGATTGACTGTGGGAGGAATCATCACTGATCGCCACTCCATGATCAAGTCATTCCTTGCCAAGTGGTACCCCCAGATTCGGCACATGTTCGACTGCTGGCACGTTGCAAAAGGTGAGCCATAAGTAATCGGGGTTCCAGGTTATGCAAAAACAAAAAAAAAAAAACATTTAATTGCAGAACACTCCTACCCTTGCCTGCCACTATACTTTGTTTCTGCGTATGTTGTACTGCAGGAAAGGCTACAAGCGGGAGCTCCTTGCTGTATGGCAACTGCTCGGCGGCACAAGCTCTCGTGCAGCAGGAGCAGCTGCCAAGGCCATGAGCTTGCGCTTCTAGTTTTCGCTGCAGTACAATATAAGCTGAAACATAAGCCGTGTTTACATGAATGCGGCTTAGTCGCATCGAATCCAGTTGTCGCATTCAATGCGGTGATGTAAACAAACAATACAGTAGGAGAGCGCATCGCATTCAAGTCGCTAGACAGAGGTGGATTGAGATGGCGAATGCACATTTATTCAAAACATGTAAATGGAGGTTGCATCGCAATTTGGATCGGGGAGGATTATGGGAAGGCACCCGCTCTGGGAGCAAGCGAACAGCTGAGAACATGGCGGCAGCCACCCTCGGCGGCGGCGGAGAGCAGTCCGTGTGGTCGCCCGCAATATTTTCTCCAGAGAAGAACCGCAAGCTTTTATTGTCAAACTATGTGAGCGACATATAGCAAATCTGCTCGGTAAAGCGGCCCTTGTCCAGGCCTCGCGAAATAGGACCTTCGTGTCCGAAGGAGTCCCTAGAGCCTTCAGTGCAAGGACAGACGCCGATAGCTCTGAGCACTGCATGCTAGGCAGAAAGAGGAGCTCCAACCTCGGTGCCGTTCCTGGCTGTGCCAGAGCCTTTCGGCCTCAGGGTCCGGTCGCGGTTGGCAAGGTTGGGCGAGGTGGCGTCCCCAGAGCGGTTGGGAACGATCTCGCTCACCAGGCCATGCGCATGCCGACTTGGAGCCCAAACTGCTTGGGTTTTGATGTTTCTTCCGTCCCGTAACTATTTGCGCAGCATCGAAGACCGCAGGCACAAACTTTACACTCGACGAAAGCGTCTAAAAAGTAAAGTGTCCTAGAGTGAGGTATCGCCATGTTTTTTTTATACTTGAGAAAATGGGGCAGGATTGGGTTTTTCTTGTTTTTGGTGTTCATAATTATTTAATTATGAACTCTTTATTTTGTCAAGCTGTTGTTTCTGGCAATGTAAGCTTGGTGCTTAGCAGAATGAATACAATGCTTCATTTTTCAGGCATCAAGAAACGCATGGTCTCAGCTGGGAAACTCAAATCCCTTGTGGGACTCCAAGACTGGGTGCAGGCAACTGTCAAGCACCTCTATTGGTGTGCGGAATCCAGCGATGGAGCGCCAGAGGAGATCCTTCCTAAGTGGACTTCCCTGGTGGGACACGTGGCTGACTTGCACGAACATGCCGACCCCCTGTATCCAAGGTGCCAGCACGGAGACCTGGGGAAGAAAAAGTGGCTTCCTGAGGGCAAGTAGACCACAGCATATTAACAGTGTTGACATGTTAGTGTTTCATACCAAGTGATGCTGTGAAGTATACACCAACTCATGTTTGCAAACAAACAGGTCCGGCCGATAGCAGTGCCACACATTGCGCAATGAGATGTGGGCAGACATGCTGGTCTGCCCACAAGTCTAAAACAAATTTTGCCTTGCACGCATGCTTGTCAAAGCCTTATGATTATTTACTTTGAATCGTTTATAAGAGGAAGACCAGCGCTCGTGGACCATAGAATTACACTTTCAGCGTTCTCCTCAATGCTTGGGTATTTAGAAAAAGGTCTGCTGCGACGCTGTCTGCTTTTGTGTGGTATGAATACCCGGCCGATTCAGTCAAGGCAATCCGTTTTCCAAAGACGTTGCCATGCTGACAATTATCGCATTCATTTAGGCTTAGAAATGGCCAGAATGGAAAGACTAAAAAATGTGGCAAGGTCATTGCTCATGCTTTGCGATTTAAGTGAGGTAAGGCAAAGTGAAGGCTCCTGCACCATTCGTTGCTGATTAACGCACCCGATACTGCAGCTACAACGACATATTAGTTCCAAAGCGAGCAGCGCTAACTCACCGGGGCACTGCCATGTTTCCCCGCATCTCTACCGAGCCAGTCGCGTGATTTCAAAATCCCTCGCCTAGGTACTGCAGTCAATTTGTAGCCATAGTTAGCGCTTCAAGCAAACGGGCCCTGGTGTGCCTTTTCTAGTGGAACCGCAATTTGATCACACATAAAACTTTTGAATTGGCCTCAGGTTGAATTCTTTAACAATTTCAACCAAGTTGTTGTACTGGTTCTTAGTTTCAAGGTGTCTGATTATGAATGTGGCAAGTTTACTGGCTCTCTATACTGGTTAGTCCGTGTGGCAGCCAGGGAAGAACCTATGACTGCTGGTAGAGGGGAGTGAGCCGATAGGTGGTAGCTTCAGCTTTCTTCCGCGTGCATCGTTACCGCGCGGTGTTTATACGGACCGCTGGGACCTGTACTTACATGTTCGGGCACACGAGTCAACCAAGCATGACGATTTGGTGCATCATGGCTTTGCAAAATTAAAATCGGCATCGCTTGGTCTATTCGATAAAAAAATCTAGGCATCATAAACACGGGCAGTAAGCAGGACTGGTAGCAGCCTATTAAACTTACCCAATTTAATCTGTTCTCATCAGCTCTAACCCTTTTATTAACCTCTGGATATCATATATTTTTAATTTAATTACACAAAACTACTACTTTTTCTTATGAGCCTTAGTGTTATTGTTGTAATAGCAGATTTGAAACCACACAGTCTGTAATACAAGTGTCCTACTTTATCCAGGACTTCAGGCACACGACAAGCTAAAGAGCATCGTGCTGTCAAAGCCACTGCTGAAGGACATCCCGCAGCTCTCAACCTCAGCGCAAACCTACGCAACTGAGTGCTTTCACAGCACTGTGAACCAGTTCGCACCGAAGTCGACACACTTCGGTTACGAGAGCATGCAGGCAAGGTATGCAAGCTAACCAATTGTTTGCATGTGCCCGCTAAAGTCTTAACTTTTCAGAGTCTTTGTGGCAGCGCTGCATTTCAACGAAAACAGCGACAGGCCACAGGCGACTACTAAGGAAGGCAAAAAAAGGTTCCTGGTCAAGCGGCCTAAACAAACAAAGAGGCCAATTGCATCTCCCATGAAAGGGCCCTGCACATACGGTAAGATGTCAAAACGAGTACAACTACCAGCTTCTAACATCTAGTCTTAATTTCAGCCTATGTACAAGAGCTCATGAAGGAAACCCTCGCCCTCAATTGCCACTACCCGTCGTACCGAGCTGCACGAAAGGCCAACTGTGTCGAGGCTCCCCCAACTCTGTCCAGTGAATATGAACGCCCCAACAATGACCTGCTCATCTCTAACCACCGTTCCCGGTTCAACTGCTAAGCTGAAGCTGAAGGAACATGTACTGTCGGGGAAAAATCAAATGCGAACAGAAGAGCGCGTGGCTTGCGGTACAAGCTGCGCCGCCTGGAAGCGAGCCTAGGGGCGAGGGTGCATGGCCTACCCGATGCGTTTACGCCCTTCGCTCGGCACTCCCCAAGCTTCAGCAGTGCGCCTCTTAGTGCACTGAAAGCTATCACCACTATCTTTGCTCACTCGGCGCATGCGGCACAAGGAAGCTTGCTGCTTGTAGCAGCTAAAGCGCGCACTCTCTCGGAGCGAGCAAAGATAGAGGTGGTAGCTTTCAGTGCACTAAGAGACGCACTGATGAAGCTTAGGGAGCGCCAAGCGGAGAGCATAAACATATCGGAGTAGGCCACGCACCTTCGCCCCTAGGCTCACTTCCAGGCAGCGCAACCTGTACCGCAAGCCACGCGCTCCTCTGTTTGCATATCATTTTTCCCTGACAGTACATTGTGCAGGAACTTGAAACATTTATTTACACTATGCACAAGCAGCAAAGCAGTTCGATCTGACGTGTCAATCGCATCTGTTCCGAGCACGAGCCCCCGGCCGCCAGCCCCTTGCCACGAGCTCCTTTTCCAAACCTCTGTGGCCCATTTTCTCGTCTTAGGTCTCCGATTGTTGGTACAGACTCCCCACCGAATGGGTGTTACCCCATTTTAAATTTGTTATCTCTAGCGGATAGAGAAGTTGGTCTTTTCAGAAGACTGCCCCTGTCCGGGCGCACTATACATGCACAAATCCTGCCGTCTCGCCCACAGAAAACCTTTTCAACTATTCCTATCTTCCGGAGTAAACGTGGGAGCTGTTCCTTCAGAAGGACGAGCCCGCCCACCTCCAGACGTGGCGATTGCTGGCCTTTTGTTTCAAGGGCAGATCGAAGTTCTCTCGGGTAGTCTGACCTCCCGTTACCCAGAGTCTGTTAAAGAATGCTTTCCTTTGTTTCCATATTTCTCGGAGCATCTCTGGAGACGACGCAAAGTCTTCTCTTTCAGCCACTGGAAGTGCTGTCAGTCGTCCTCCCCTGAAAAAGCTAGTCGGTGTGAGCGGCTGGCCTTCGTCAAGCTCATTGTAAACGAATGTTGGGGGACAAGAATTTAGCATCGCCTCAATTTCGCATAGGACTGTGGACAACTCTTCTGCTGCGTTCATAGTTTTTCTCCCGATCACTTTTCTTAGTCCCACCTTCACGTATCAAACCAGTCGCTCGTAGAATCCTCCCCACCAAGGAGCGCGCTCAACAATAAAACTCCCCTCGATGGTTGCATTGGCGAAGTGATTCACCACTTCTGAGTGTCGTAGGATCTTCCGAAGTTCTGCCAGGTCTCTGGAGGCTCGCTTGAAGGTTAGCGCATTGTTTGAGTAGATGATGCGGCAAAGTCCCCTCCATGACACAAACTTACGGGCAGCTACAAGAAAACTTCTCGTTGAAACGTCTGGTACGAGCTCCAAGTGGACCACCCGCGCCACTGGACAAGTGAACAGCGTGATGTACGACGTCCTTTGCCTGTATGTACAGCAGTCCTGCAAAATCTACACCAACTACCTCGAAAGGTTCAGCCTGCGTCGTTCTCGTACGCAGCAGAGGTCCCGCTGGAGCACTGGAGCACTCGCCGGAATAGCACTAAATCGCTGGCACGTTACACACAGCGCAGCATCTTCTTCACCAGCTCTCGTACCCCGAAGGATCCAATACCTCTCGCGGAGCTGGACTGGAGTGTGTCTTACTCCTGCGTGTAACACCATCCTGTGAGCGTCGATCACAAGTACCGTGGAATATCGATGCTCTTTCAGTAGTACGATAGGGTTTCGTTCATCGTATGTCATGTTGTTCGATCGGAGTCGCCCTCTTATGCGAAGCACTACCTCTTGGTTGATGAAACTACTGAAGTCTCGAAGAGGAGAAGTGGATGGGGTCTCGGTTCTGCTGGTCGCACGTCGAAGCTTGGCGGCAAACGCCGATATTAGCTTTTAGCCAATATGTCCGCTCTCCTTGGATTTCCTCTGCAGTCAGAGGCCCCGATTGTTTTCCCGTTGACCTAACGTTGTGAAGGAATCGAAACATCCACACTCTTGTTCTGTTGAGTTTTGAAGCTGAGCTGAATGCGGTGACATCAAGCAACGTTGCAGATGGTGTTGAAATGTCCAATATGTCAGCTCTCGGTCCCCTCTCCTCGAGCTTATATCGAGGTGGCTCCTCGCGCTTCTCCTTGGGCCATTCTTTAGCTGGCAGCGGCAACCAACTGGTCCCCGAACAACAGAGTGGAGTGGAGACCAATCCAAGGTGGTCAGACCTCGTGACATGAGGTCGGCGGGGTTCTCCTTTCCCGGCAGGTGGTGCCATGTCACACATTGCAGTTCTTCTGTGGCATTCCAGCAACCTTGTCATTTGCCAACCTGATGTCTGCCCTCTATGGAAGGCCGACTTCGCACCTCCCATTGGTCTTGGCGATCATAGTTTCGGAGTCTCGCATGACATATCCGAAGGATCGTCCACCGATGCGTCGATGACACCCATCCTCTGAAGTTCCCAGAATTGCTTGAGGCTTGGCATGGGTTCGGGCTCTTGGACCGCCGTTCTCCGCATGACCACCCTGGAGCAACTAATAACCGGGGAGCTTGACCCTTTTCGTCCCTGAACCGCCCATCCGAATACGGGCTGCACTGCAGTCAAGCTTCCTCTGTCGGTGAATCTTTCCAATGATGTACTCCCAGTAGTGATCTGGGCCAAGCAGGATATCGATGCCCCGATGTTCCAGTCCGGTCATGGCATCTCCTACTAAGCAACTGAGCTCCTTTAATGTCGCGACGATGGATTAATCTGGGCTCGGGAGATTTTGTTCGCAGATGGTAGGTGTTTCTAGCATGTCGATTTCATATTTTTTGTAGTACCGTTGGTCCCGCAAAGTAAGCTGCACCCTGCGAAACATACGTTCGGTGCTTTCGCCTCTGAACACGCCGAACGTGAGGATCTCCATCCCGAGTTGTTTGCAACCGAGTCTCTGGGACAGCTCCTCCGTAATGAAGGAACGTTGACTGCTGCTGTCAAAAAGAATTCGGGATAGTCTTCTTTTGTTTTTGTTCTCGGCCCATGCGGTCACCGTCTGCAAGAACACTGCTGGCTTGCAGTTCTTTCCATTGATCTGAAGACTGACCGGTGTTTTATCTTCGCTTTCTGTTTTATTCACCGCGAAAAGTCGTTCCAGTACGTAATCCGGGTCACACATAGTAGGCGCATGCCATCCTTGACACCTGGTGCAACACGGCGTGCTTCGGCACATTCTCGCCGTGTGGTTTGCTTTTGTGCAACGAAAGCATCTGTTGCCAGCCTGCAATCTTTGTTTTTTTTTCTCAGTGAGCTCAATATTGGCGTTGCAGTCAGGTGTGGCGTGTTCTTCGGATTTGCAGAACTAACACTCTAAGCCTTCAGTCTTGCCATACAAGGCCGCTGCGGTAGAGTTTCGAAGGTTTGTGTAGTTTGAAAGTTTCTTCGGCAGTTCTTGTTTAGGGAAACGAATTGCAGGCTTACCGCCAAAGTCGTCCTCTTGTTCCTCTGACGTCCTTTCCCAGCTCTTGACTTCAACTCGAATAAATTTGAGTAGAGTCTGTAGAGCTCTTAGATGAACATTCTCTGTTGGAGACTCGGGACTGGTGCCCGTCACTGCGGTGGCGTTCTTGGTGTCCTCCAACGACATCTTCCGGTTGTAATCCAGGGACATGTCCTTCGGTAGTGCTAGCAGTAGGAGCGAGTAGAGCATGGCGCAGTAGGATTCCTCGCCCACACCCAGTACTCCAAGTCCCCAGATGTGCGCCTGAAGACTGTCGTACAAACGACGCAGGGTTCGGGCATTGCCCTGTAGTGGTACCTTCTGGATGTCCATCAGACTTTCCATGTGGTTGTGTACCAGAGTCTCTTGCTTGCCGAACCGCTGCTGTTGAAGGTCGATCGCGTCCGCATAGCATTGAGCGGTTGGCTGTAGTTTCGGATGGCAGCTGATCCATCTCCGGTAAGCGCTGATCTCAGGTAATTGAACTTTTTCGATGGAGTCAGTTCCGGATTCTCGTGGATTGTGGTTTCACTCCCATAATGCTTGCCAATTCTTCCGGTTGCCGTTGAACTTGATAAATTCTAATTTTGGAAGCTTGACTTTCTACGGCTGTTGCTCTCCAATCGTTCGAGGGACCACTTGCTCGTTGGCTGTTCTCCACGCCCTTCGCCTTCTTTCTGAGCTTCGTGAGGCATGTGACAATCTTGTCAGTATAATCTATGATTTGCGTGAACTCCATTTTCACGTCTCTTTCGGTAATCAAAGGCTCGATCGCGGCATCTACGTGGCCGAGTTGATCCCGAGAGAGGCTTATGCACTCAATCAAAATCTCTAGGTCATCGATGACTGCTGGAGTCAGCTGAAATAATTCTTTTGCCTCGCTGAGGAGTTTAGTTACTTGTGTTTGCAGAGTCTTCCGTTTCTTCTTGAGGATGTCCATGATCTTTCAGTCTTGTCTCGATGGAACGTTGCTTCTTTCGTTCGATAGGTATTGCTTCGGTCTACCAGATTCCCTTCGTCGAATCGTTACGTAGCGGGTTTCCGCACAAAATGCATGAACTTCTGGTGTCATTGTTGGTTACGTTGATGCAAACATTTATTTACACTATGCACAAGGAACAAAGCAGTTCGATCTGACGTGTCAATCTCATGTGTTCCGAGCACAAGCCCTGGGCCATGCGCTCCCAGGCCACTAGCTCCTTGCCATGAGCTCCTTTTCAAAACGTCTCTGGCCCATTTCCTCGTCTCCAGTCTGTGATCGTTGTTACACATTGTTTGTAAAGTAAAAAATTGGTTAGTTTGCAATAAACAGTGAGTTTCTTATATGTCAAATATTGATCTCTTCATTCTAACATTAATTATGTACTGCTCGTGCAAGCTGTTGCTCCCAAGTGCTTGGTAGGAAAAGATACATATTTAGGAGGTTTGAAGGTAGATAGCATGCAAACTTACTCAGCACTTTGACTGCTTGAAGCCCGTGTAGTCTGCAGGGTTCGGGGCGGGGAACTCTTTGCGGACCCTGGTCACCACGCAGCTGGGCAAGGTGACCCGGTTCTCCTTTCCGAGCCTTCCGTGTATCCACCAAACAAATTGGCAGTATGCCGTGTACCTGTACTTACTGCAATGATAACATAATAAAGTTATTTAGTTACACTGCCAGGTATCCACTTGGAACTAGAAGGCATTCATTGTTTTTAGTTCGATGGCCAGCAGCAAGACGCCACAAGCTGTAGTTTCATTAAAACATGCATATTCGAGCGAGCAAGCATGTAATGAATGGTTTGCTTCTAAATTTTGGGTATGTTTTTCAGGCCACCAATAAAAACCTGCCTGTGTCGGAAACTTCAATTGCCAACATTGAGGCACTGCCTTTTCTGGTTCATCTAATGCAAATCTCGCTTTGCATCCTCCCTTTATTTACAAAGCGGTGCACATGATAGTAAAAAAGTATACTAATTTAGTTTGACTGTACGTACGCATTTATCTCCTTTATGTTTCTTGTGCTGAGAGGCCGGCAGACTCTCAGCTTCCTGTACTCTAGGTCCAGGATATCCCTGTCCAGGCAGTACAGCTCGAAGAGCCTGTGTGCCGTGATGCAGGGAAGGCTCCCAGCCTTCTCTTTGACCTTGCACTGCTCCTTGCAGCACACACTTTCCACTGGTGTGGACATGGTGCCACACCGGGATTCGCAGCAGCACCTGTTTCCCAAAGGTAGAAACATGAATTAGTGCATATGTCAACATTTCTGTAATGCTGTGTGGGCACTGGTGTGGCTACACACTTTGCCTCTTTCTTTTCTCAATCCAATTGTGTCACCCAAACACTGCTCAAGCCTCAGATGCCTTTTGGGAGTATCCACAACCACGATGCAGTCACTATACAGCAGCTACATTTTTGCGTATAATAATATAGTAATACTTTATTCATATTCCGGAATCTTTGACCCAGGCATAGAGGGCCGCAAAAAAGCAGTGCTGCCCATGCCACAAAGGCCTGAGTGCCCAACCTGGGGCCCAGCATTGCGCAAACACGTGCATAATAAAAAAAAACAACAAAAAAAAACGTACAGCGCGCACGTGAGTACTTCGACGGTGTATCGGCACTACGTGCAGGTTCAAGCCCGCACGCAGCTGATGCATCCAATTTCTAACGCGCCTTCGCGGGACAGGTGCACGGGTAGCCCCTGCCTTAGCACTGACAGTTTCTAGCAAAAGGAGGCGCATCTTTCTGTAGCCCAAACGATGGAGCCGATAAGTTCAGGTTGGAGCTTACTCGCCGCCGCTCGGCGATACCAAGAGCATGTCAGTCACTAGTACACCTGATAACATAATATATAAAACCCCATTTATCATCGGTTCTTCGAGGCTACAAGTCAACTTCGCGCAACCCCAAAACAATCGGTTCTTCGAGGCTGCAAGTCAACTTCGCGCAACCCCAAAACAATCGCTCTCCCGGGCCTATGCAAGACATACGCTGCGCCATGTGCGCGTGTTCTTACCAGCGTGTGTTGAGTAGCCGCCGCCTGTCACTTCGCGGCAGAGCGTCTGGCGAGGACTCCGCTGCTGGCTCCGTTGAAGTTTCATTACTGTCCGACGTCGCGGACGGGTCGCAGGCGTAAGGCAGCACCTTACGCCTCTTCGCTGGCAGGTGCTCGCGCTCCTCATCCGACGGTACTGCGTCGCTCCCGCTGCAGCTACTGCTGCTGCTGCTGCCGCTCTTGGCGCACGCACGTGTCGCCATAACCACGCCACCGAGCTCGAGGTAAACGCGGCAGGTCACAGGTGACAGCAAACCAACAAAGTTGTGATTTTTCGCGTCTCCTGAGGCAGCTGCGCGAGGTCTCTGAGGTCTTTGACGTCACGAAGCGAGGTTCCGGAGACGCTCACCAGGGGCACCTTAAAATGCTTATTTTCTGGTTTATTAAAATTTACGTGGTATTTTCGCTTTACCAGCGCCAGTAAAAATTAAATGACGTGCCATTCTTGCGATTAAGACCAAAAACGTCGACCCGATTTCACAGTTCAGTATCCCTTTAAGGTCAGCCAGAATCCATGCAGGGCTCTGTGCCACCGGCACGGGTCGCAGCGGGCAGCAACATTAACAATGATAATGCCACGAGCAGGAAATCGAGGGTACAAAAATGAAGACCAGGTAAACGCACCAGTCGATTATGCGTTCCAGGCACCAGTACATCGCCTCCATCACAATCGTCACTGTTAAACCCCATGCTCTCACTTGCATACACTCCCTTCACATCCCGTGAAGCAAGTGATCACTCATAACAAAGAAAGATGTTCTCCGCATGTACTTTCCTACCAAGCAACTAAACATGTGCCACAATCCACCATGCAACTCAAAGCTTAACTCACTATGCATGGTTTTCCACAAACTACTCACCACATACAACTCAATAACCCCACAATGCAAGATTATTCATGCCAGCCATTTTTTTTTATTTACAAAATACTGGAAATGGTTTTCCACCATCCAAGCGGGAAAGGGTTACATAAGGTTTCACACAGAATAGTCAATTTCACTGTAAGCTAACCACCGCAAGCAACTCACCACCCGCTACTATACTCCGTTTCACCTTCAGTCCGAGCGCGGCTGACACTAGGAGCTATGCCAGCCAATCCAGCGTTGAGAGAGTGTCTTGTGACCTTGAGCTCCCTGCGTCGCTCTGGCCAACCGAAAGGTCACGCGATTTTCTCCCGACGCTGGATCGGCTGGGATAGCTCGTGGGCGCCCAGTGCGCTCGGACTGAAGGTGGAACGGAGTATATATACGAGTGTCTCCATGCACTTATGCTATTGCTGGCAACTCCTTGTAGCATCCCTGACTGACCTGGCTCACAGAAACATCTAAGTATCCAACAAACCTTGTCGTGTGCAACTCCTACCTTGTCCTTACCTAAACAAACGTAAACACTGTCGCCATGTTAACCTTTCCTAGGTTAACATTGTAGCTCGTCTTTCGTGAAGTACTCTAGGGCAGACCCCACCTTGTGGTGTAGCATAAGCAACCAATGCCGTTCATCCCACCACAAGTGGAAACCCCCGACAAGCGACCCACCCCGGCCAATCACCACAATTGTCTTGCTACCTATTCACTGCGAGTACCTCCACGCAGCTGACCGAAGGTGGAGTTTAAATACAAACTCACTACTGCACTCCATTGTTAGTTTCTTCATTGAGTGCTAGCATTGTGTATCCTCACACTGATTATTTCTTGTTTTTTCCTTTAAGGTACAGCATCATCCTTCTGGCCATTGTGGACCATCGGTACACATTTCGGTACGTTAACGTCGGTTCACCTGGAAAGTGCCACGACGCCCACGTGTACCGCAATTCAAGGCTGCCAGCGCTGCTCAGCAGTCTTCGGGCAGAGACACCCCTGGTGGTCAATGGGACTGCCGTACCACCCATCGTGCTCTGCGACCAGGCATTTCCATTGACACCAAACCTCATGAAGCCATTCCCGCATGGCACACAGTTATCAGTGCCCCAAGGAGACTACAACTACTGCCTTTAAAAAAACCAGACGAATCGTAGAAAATGCCTTTGGCCGGTTGAAGGCGAGATTTAGGATCATCATGAAGAGGACTGAGACAAGAATAGAAAATGTGAACTCTGTCGTTCGTGCATGCTGCATTTTGCACAATGTCTGCGAGCGATTTAATGACCCTGTGGACCCCCAAAGGCTGAAGGACACAATGAAGGACATTGAAAAAATGCGTGCTAACCAGTCAGTCTGCACCACAGAAGCTGAGGAGGACAGTGGCCCAAGCGTGCGTGCAGCTCTGGTCAACTACTTCGCAGCACATCCGGAGCTTGGATTGCGTGACGATTAGCTGGTAGCCATCTATCATGGTAAGCTACTGAGTTCCAGCAAAACAAATCATGTATATGGTTTAACTCCCTAACTGAGGGGTTTCAATGTTAGTACTCGTGTTTCCTTAAGAACTGTTATGAAAAGTTCATAAAACTCCTGCATGTGCAGCAAAAACGAGGACGAAAGAAGGCCAGGACACAAACTAAACGTCCTGTCCGCCCTTCGTCCTTGTCTTTGCTGCGCGCGCTCAATCAAATGACCAACCAACTAGCCCTAACAGTCACCCCTCTTGTAATGAGAAGGTTTATCTCCTGGTGGAGCATCACTTTTTCCAGCTACTTTATCAATAGTGCATGTTTCAAACAAAAGTATATTTTGAAGACAATGTTATTAAACAAGTGAGCTGGTTGACATATAATGTCTTACAAAATCTGGGGACAATGGACGATTAAACGGGGCACACACAAACCCCTTTGCCTGAGGTCCTTGTCCCAACTACTCCCCATCATCCGTCTGTTTCAAATAGGTAAAAAAGTTTATTGCTTTCAGGTTTTGGTAAGTTTATACATTTTGGTATCCCTTTACTTTTCCATCCTGCGGCGCATGCTTGCAAAATCTTGCTGCATGTTCTCAAGGAGGTTCAGCTGTCTCTCTCTGAGGGCGAGTTCCGAGCTCCTGGAGTTCTCCCAGCAGAGACGGAGGGCACGTTGCTCGTCCAGCAGTCCTTTCATGAACTCTAACTGCTTTTCAGCCACTTTTTTTCTTTTTGCAGGCTGCTGAGGACCTGCATTTCTGGAGCCTGTCTTGTTCTTGGCTCCAACGCTCATGAGCTTTGCGCTGGTGCCGGGCAGGTCAAGGTCCTGGTTTTGATTGTCTTCGTCGGGGTCTGCAGCGACAGCATCCTCCTTGGTCGTAACCTCTATGATGTTTTCCTATGGTGATAACTTGTGTTAAGCAAGGTCACGAAAGTGTGAAAATGATTGCAGCTTCAAATATTTTACATACCTCTGCTACGTCTGAAAAGTCGATGCATTCCTCAACCAGGCTGGAGTCATTTATGGGCAGAGCACCTAAAAACCGATGCAGCTCGTAGAAATATATCCACGAAATTCCTTCTGATCCGGTCGTACACCCCTTGAGCAGCGTCCTGAAGAAACATAGAAATTGTAATTAGCGTCCCGGAGAAATATATAAAATGAAAGGTTTTGTAGTTGCTAAGTAAACAAATTTGGAATGGACAACTTAGCGCAACATTTTCAGCGGTGTTAAAATGATAATTCCTCTTGTTGTTGAAGGTGTGCTATCTCCAAAAAAATGTAGCACTACAACAAAAAGACATTTATTTTGTTTTTTCATTTTTTCTTGAAGCTGCAAAACTTTTTTGATGTTGCTTGTGAGCATGTCCTCGAAAAACTTCTTAACAGTATTTGTTCTCCCCAAACATGTTACCTTACCAACAATAAAAGCAGTGTGCAAGTTTTAAATATTCTTTCTGATGCCTTTGTTCCTTCATCTGGTGTCCTTCAGGGGTCCAACCTTGACCCACCATTGTTCCTTATTTTTATTAGTGACATCGAATTGTGCGTAAAAGGTTTTGGGTTGTTGCTTTTCGCCAATGATTTAAAGCTATTGTTTAATATTCAGTCACTCAATGACTGGACTTGATTTCTCGTTTGATCAAGGAATGTTCAAGTTATCTGTGTATTATTCGCTTATTTTGCAGTCCAATTTGTTCTCGCCGAGTTTGCAAGTGTTGTGTGGCACCGCACAGCAACCGATGCTTTGCCAATTGAAAAAAAAAGTATAGCAGAAGTATATTTGAGTAGTGTATAATCGCTATTTTCAACGAAGGTGTTTTTACGACCACGAGTACATAGTCGAGGCTCTCGGCTTACAACTGCTATCAAGCCAAAGAGTTGCGCGTGACGTACTACTGTTGCGCAGAATGTGATCGACTGATGCCCTAAGGCTGTGCTTGAGTTTTGATCATGCTGCTCAACATCTCGGCCGCCGACAGTTCACGAGACTACACCGTTTTCCCACATAGGCTTGATATCGCACATTTTCACGCGTTCTCGTGCATAACATGCCCTAAGATCGCGCTCGCACCTCTAACTTTTGTTCACTCGTGTATGAAGCAGAGTACAGTGATTTCAAGCAGCGCACTCGCACAACAGGTGAGTTAACAAAGTAGATGCTGAGGTAAAATTGGCGTCCCTCAATGTTTGATATTGATATATTATTTATTGCACTTGGGAGGTAGAAATGTACAGGCGTGCTGGAGTTAAAACAGCGCTATGCCTGCCATCCCGAGGGCCGACACGTCTTTACGTTAAAGATGAATTTAGCCTCTGCAGTAAGAATGCTACACTGAAGGGCACAATGCTTATCCAATTCGAAAACTGGCAGGGGCGGCCTGGGTTTAGCAGAGCCAGCTTGCGCTCCACGCACTCCGAGCTGGTGTGCGCAAGCATAAAGATCCTTTACAACTTAATATAAATAGCGCAAGGTCGGTCGATGCACGAGGCGCGTGCCTCGTGTAGTTCTGGGGAAAAGCAGTAGCACAGCGCAGCACTGAGTTGAGCTATATGAAGACGGCATTTTCTTCCCGGAAGTAGCGCGTTTCACGTGCTCGAGTATTTCTACAATGAATAGCAGCCCTTTTTCACTTATCAAGGGGCTTTACGCTAGCCCAGTTGGCCACTAATTTCCCCTCCTGCCTGAGAAAAGAGGTTGAAGAGAAGGGAAACTTGCCTATACATATGCGTCAGGTTGTCGATCTTGGCAACCACCTGCTTTCGGGTCCTGTGTATCTCCAGGCGTCCAAGATGAAGGACCATTGTGTCATAGACGCCGGCATTCCTTTTTTGACGGCGGAGGTCTTGCAGGTTATCCTCCCACACTTGAATGAGGGCTCGGGTCTCGGACTCGGTCCAATGCACCCGACTACCTTTGGCTAGCGAGCTCCGCTTCACCCCCACTACACTTGCGTCCGCCATCTTGGGAAATGAAAACCGACCGCATGTGCTGCGAGAGTATACCGAATTACCTCTCGCTCGCAGTCACCGCAAACACAGAAAAATTGTGCTTTCTCGTAATCGCACTTCGCATACTATTTATATTAAAGTTTTAATGGCTCTAAGCCAGAGATTCAATTACTATGTTACGGGTGCCTACTGCCGAGAGTACTCCTTTTCGTGCTAAAGTCCATTACGGAGCTCCTTTCCCGAAAATGCCATTTTCGGGAAAGGGCATTTACTGCGCCGTCTAGCACGATCTCCTTCTCCTTTTGAGAGAAGGTCCTTTCTACTAAAGGAGCTTAACGCGTCCGTCTGACAGGGGTATAAGAAAGGTTCATTAAAGTTGGAATTGAAACGAGCTAAGATTAGTTTGATGAGCAAGCAAAAAAGTGAAAGCCGTTTACCACTCCCTGTAACGCCGAATTGGAGCGCAGCTCTTGAGGAGGAGGAGGAAAGTGTACTGAGGGCCACGGTTTCTCGGGGGTCACGTGACATAGGGGAAAGGGTCACACATGACCCCCCCGAGGGCACGTGACCTTGTTGGGGTCACGTGACCTCAGGGGAGGGGGTCCACGTGGAGGGGGAGTCACGTGCCCCCCGAGGTCACGTGACCTCGGAAGGGGTCACGTGATCTCGGGGAGAAATTTTTTTCGCTAGATTTAGCGGGGAAATTTTTCCGCTAGATCTAGCGGGGCAATTTTTCCGCTAGATTTAGCGGGGAAGGTTTTCCGCTAGATTTAGCGGGGAAATTTTTCCGCTAGATCTAGCGGGGAAGTTTTTAGCTAGATATAGCGGGGAAATTTCCGCTACTTTTAGCTGGGAAATGTTTCCGCTAGATTTGGCGGGGAAGTTTTTCTGCCCGATCGGGGAATTTTTTCCGCTAGATTTAGCGGGCAAGTTTTTCCGCTAAATTTAGCGGGGAAATTTTTTCCGCTAAATTTAGCGGGGAAATTTTGCCACTAGATTTAGCGGGGAAATTTTTCCGCTAGATTTAGCGGGGAAATTTTTCCGCTCGATGTAGCGGAGAAATTTGTTCCGCTAGATTTAGCTGGGAAAAGTTTCCGCTAGATTTAGCGGGGAAAATTTTCCACTAGGTTTAGCGGGGAAATTTTTTCCGCTAGACTTAGCGGGGAAATTTTTTTCGCTAGATTTAGCGGGGAAATTTTTCCGCTAGATCTAGCGGGGAAATTTTTCCGCTAGATCTAGCGGGGAAATTTTTCCGCTAGATCTAGTTCCCGCTAGTGGGGAAGTTTTTAGCTAGATATAGCGGGGAAATTTTTCCGCTAGATTTAGCGGGGAAATTTTTCTGCCCGATTTAGCGGGGAATTTTTTCCGCTAGATTTAGCGTGCAAGTTTTTCCGCTAAATTTATTGAGGAAATTTTTTCCGCTAAATTTAGCGGGGAAATTTTGCCGCTAAATTTAGCGGGGAAATTTTTCCGCTAGATTTAGCGGGGAAATTTTTCCGCTAGATTTAGCGGGGAAATTTTTCGCTAGATTTAGCTGTGAAAAGTTTCCGCTAGATCTAGCGGGGAAGTTTTTCCGTTAGATTTAGCGGGGAAATTTTCCGCTAGATTTTGCGGGGAAAGTTTTCCGCCAGATTTAGCGAGGAAGTTTTTTCGCTGGATTCAGCGGGGAAGTTTTTCCGTTAGATTTAGCGGGGAAATTTTCCGCTAGATTTAGCGGGGAAAGTTTTCCGCCAGATTTAGCGAGGAAGTTTTTTCGCTAGATTTAGCGGGGAAGTTTTTCCGCAAAATTTAGCGGGGAAATTTTTCTCGCTAAATTTAGCGGGGAAATTTTTCCGCTAGATTTAGCGGGGAAAATTTTCCGCTAAATGTAGCGGGGAAATTTTTTCGCTAGATTTAGCGGGGAAATTTTCCGCTAGATTTAGCGGGGAAAATTTTCCGCTAGATATAGCGGGGATGTTTTTCCGCTAGATATTGCGGGGAAATTTTTCCACTAGATTTAGCGGGGAAATTTACCCATAATGCACCGCGCGGTTACGCCGACGCCGACGGCAACGCCGACGGCGACGGCGACGGCGACGCCGCTCAAGCCGGGAACGGGCGCCTAAGAGCTGCGCTCTAAAAATATAGCTGAAGAAATTATTCGTAAAACAAAAATGTATACGAATCACCGCACATCGCTACGGTTGAGTTCTCCGTACTCTAAAAGTCGGCTGTTCTATCAGCACGCCATCGTTATTGAGCTCAACATGGAACTGCGCCATGCTAAGCGAAGCTTCCCAGTGGGCAGAGGTGTGCGAAATCATATGCGAAGAGGGAATTATGAAAGTTGAATTCCGCGTCCCCCAATTCCCCGCGGAATTGTCTTAGATAAATTGGGTGGTTCGCTCTTCGAGCATGGACCCCCGCCGAGGTCACATGACCTCCCCGATGACGTCATCGTCACTGATGACGTCACCGGCATCCGCATCGTCATCATCATCATCATCACTGATGACGTCACCGCATCCGCATCGTCATCGTCATCATCACTGATGACGTCATCAGTGACGTCACTGATGACGTCCCCGGCATCCGCATCGTCATCGCCATCATCACTGATGACGTCATCAGTGACGTCACTGATGACGTCACCGGCATCCGCATCGTCATCGTCATCATCACGGATGACGTCATCAGTGAGGTCACTGGTGACGTCACCGGCATCCGCATCGTCATCGTCATTGTCCCGGATGACGTCATCAGTGACGTCACTGATGACATCACTGACATCCGCATCGTCATCGTCATCATCGCTGATGACATCACCAGTGACGTCACTGATGACGTCATCGGAATCCGCATCGTCATCGTCACTGATCAGTGACGTCACTGATGGCATCATCGGCATCGTCACGTGACCCCCCAAGGTCACGTGACCCCCACAGGTCACTTGACCCCCCCCTCCCAGTACCCTTCCCTCCTCCTCCTCAAGAGCTGCGCTCTAATTCGGTGTTACTGGGAGTTGTAAACGGCTTTCACTTTTTTAGTCCCTGAATATACTAGGATTTAAAGTTTCCCTTTCTTTCTCTTGTTGCTATTTTGCGAGAGCAAAAAGCGAAGGATTATACTACCCCACGGAAACGTCCTGCATAATGCGTTATGCATCGCAATTTTTGTAACATTTTTATAACATCAAATAAAGAGACCGCGAAATAATAATAAGTTAGACCTTAACTGGCTGCTTTTTGGGTATTGCGAAACATACTAAATAAAGTCGTAGAATAGTTCCAGAGAACTACCTTCTATGGCTTCCGCTGAAACTAGAGGATTGAGCCAACCGAGCGTTCTCGTTGGGTAATCTACGCCGTAGTAACGCCGGAAATCAATCGTTGGTGATGTTTATCCCCAAAGTCTTTAATGCATAACATTCAGTACTGTAGGAGCGATTGCGAAAACTTGTTTAGAAGACATTAAAAAGACGTTTCTGAGAATAAAAAATAATTTCACGTAGCACGACGTCAGGCGACCTCAGGTAGCGTGACGTCACGGTTTCAATTAGTAATGTCACATGACGTCATTGGTGAATATACAAAAACTTAATTTCCCCGCTAAATATAGCATAAAATTAATTCCTCCATGACAAATATCGTAGGATACAACAAGAATTCGTGCAGCCATTCAATTTCCCACTACACTGGGCTTACAAATTGCACAGAACACCGCGTACACGTGCGGAAAAATTATTGGAGTTGGAGACGCGGTTAAAAATATAAATATGAATAAGCGCATGTAAAACGTTTGCTAGGAAGCTTTGAATACTTAATGAATCATGGTTCCAGGGTGATAATCGACAGGTTTTTTCAGGGCTTTCTCTATCTGGGAGCCTGTAAGCCAGTCCGCGCACATGTCTGCCTGTCGGGCCAGCAGTCTTCGGAAACTCTGCCTGTTCCGGTAAAATTTGGCTGCACATGAACCGTGTGCTGGAGCCCTCGACTGCGACGCTACGAAGGGGTTCAGACATGAAGATTGGATGTCTGGGTGCTCTGGGGAATCACCCACCCAAGTGGTGCTAAGTCAGCTTCGAGGATGATGATGACCAGGAAGCAGTTCCGTTTTTCTTGAGGAATTTCGAAAATAAACGCATACAACATTTTACGCAGAATATTTTCGGGATAGAATTATATATCAAGATTTTATTAGAAAACTGTAACCTAAAAGCGTAATACCCCCCTAAATATAGCGCAAACACCAAAATTTGTTCGAACTTACACAGTAATTCCATTTCCAAGCTAAATTTAGATGGAAAATTGTAAATTGGGCGGAAAAACGTAATAGAAGACACTTATTTCGCATTCCGTGATTTAAAAATATTTTTGAACGTTCACGTGTTTTTTTTTTTTCCTACAGCGTACTGGTCTGCTTGGGATGTCTTAAAAATTCGAAAGATCTTCCATTCTACACGGGGCTATTCGTCAGCTCAGCTCAATCCCTTGTACCAGTGCTTTTGATGTCACACTGTTCCGTTGAGACACCAAAGCCGAACGCATAAGTGAGAGATTTTTCATAAATATTAAGCTTTCAAAACTAGTGGACACCTCTCTGAAACCTTGTTTCAAAAAAAAAACTGCGCCAGCCATCTTGTTTGATTGGTCTAGCTTCTCCCACTCGCACTTTTGGTCCGGCTTTTTCTCTACTTGGTTTCACCTTAAGTCCAAATGCAGCCGGCGCTAGGAGCTGATGGGACCGATCAGACAACGTCGAAAGCGTCATGATTCTCTACGCGTTCTATCATCGCTCAATCAATCAGAAACAAAAAGGGCCAAGTGACTCGCGCTCTTTTGCACTGCTTGATTGCTCTCATTACCTCGTAGCGTCTGTTGAATCTGAACTTAGCTAAAACGAAGTATAGTTTTGTGAAAATTACATTTCGTGTTCCTTTTGTCTCGGATGCACCAGGGAGCTGCCCTGCCGGTTTTTTGTTATGAGCATGCGTTTATATACGATCCTGACAACGTCCTGAGGCATTTCCGAAAAATGCAAGAGCGCACGTGCCTAGCTTTAAACGGCGTTCAAACGCGTACTCTCGTACTCCTAACTGCATGACCACAGAAGGTTGTCCCCCAATATAGTAAGGAAATCAGTCTGCGTCGAGTAGGCGAAATAATCTTTAAAAACTTCCGTGAGACATAATCTGCTTCGATGAAATAACCCGATTTGGCGAGTATAAAGTAGAGTTTGCTTGTCCCTAGTACAACTTTTATCTGTCATGCTTATCATGAAGAAACGGCACTGAAACCCAGGCTGAAGCTTTTGGAATTTGCAAAGTTCTCCCGCACGGATTATTTTGAGCAAGAGGATTTTGTAAAACATACTTAATGAAACCGTTATAAGCAAACTGTATGAGCGCGTGACAATTGAATAACTGTAATCGCATGGAACTGCTTCAGGTAAGTCTTCTTGAGTGTTCAGGTCGCGAATTCAGCTTGTGCGCTAAGGGTCATCTTCTCGACTTGGTGCTAGAGCTTGTTTCAAAACCCCCAAAACCTGAATTTATTCCATTTTTTTTGTTATAAATTCTGCATATCGTTTTTCTTTACTTAAAAAAATAGAAATACTGTAATTTAGGAATTTGGTCTGTTTTCTAAATTCGGCCGCACATATCAGTTTATATGGGCCAGATATTAGGTTCACAAATTTTTAAAACCGTGTTTATTCCTATCTGCTTTAATCCAAGTACTACAAATACGAAACCAGAAATTGGGAAGTTTATAACTACCTCCGAAAATTATGCCATCATAAAACGTATGAAACCAAACAAGCAAAAGGATTATTTTTACGAGCGTCTAAGGTTTATATTTCTCATAACTTTTTTTCTGAAATTCAAAAGCACCTGTATATAAAAACTATGCCGCTATAAAACAAAGTTGATCAGCCTGCCGACACCAATTTTTTTAGGGGTCTGTAACGTGAAGTTAAGATTATTATTACAATATTATATGTACGCAAGCAACTATGCGAATAAAACAAACCAACAAAACAAGTATCATTTACGTTTACCTAAATCTTTTTCGAAAATACAACAATAATAACAACAACAAAAATACAATGCGTCTCATCTGGAAGCGACATAAGATAAGCAGGAAGTGCTTAAGCGCAAATGGCGTTGCAGGCAACACCAACACACCGAAAATGTGCCCCAGGCAGGCTTTCGCTCGGATGTCTCAGGAAAAGAAGAAATAATACAGATGGCTTGTAGTTTCCCCGTATTCTACCGTCGCACGGGCTGTCTTTTCTTTTCTTGTTCTCACTCTAGTTTAGCCCTTGCCATCGTTGGGTGAAAGCGGTCGATTGCCATGATGGCCCGTTTAGCTCTCCCATTTACGAGATCGGCCTACGTAACAGCTTTCGCCGTTTTCCGGTAATGCTTTTGACAACCGATCATTTCTTTGCGGTTGTTGCCAACAATTCTGGTCAACCGCATGTCTCTATTAGGGATTGCAGTGGCATATTGTTTAAAGGAAGCGAAGTAAAACGCGAATATTCTCGCGGTTGCTTTTAAAGCCAAGTCGTTTAGCTGTTAACCCAATGAGGTATACTAATATTTTTTTATAATTTGGGCGTTAAATTTTGATAATGTTTTGATTTATACCTATTGCCTTACCTGAAAAAAAAATTGTTGCAAGGGTATATGTGCCTCACATCAGCTCATATGACTACACATGGCATATATTAAAGCTAATCAGAAAGTATTGATAGACTACTATTTGCTACACGTGTTCAAAATAATTAGCTTTAAAATGCCTCATACTTGTTGATCTTTATATTTCGAAGACCTTCTTCACTGAAATAAAAAATAAATGCTTTATCATTGTACAAAAATATAACCTTAACCATAAATTTTGATTATAGTTGAGGAACCCCTTTATCAGCCTTGGTGCTGGCTCAATAGGTTTATTAGATTAGATGGTCTAGATCAGATGAGGTAACAATACCATAACTACTGCCATGCACGGATAGACAGCAAACTTAAAGACGTGCTAAAACAATATTATTTCGACCACTTTAGAATTCCAAATAGTTACGTGAAAATTATTTTAGGCCAAACTTCATGTAAATATTTTTAAAAGACATCAGAGAAAGCGGCTGCCGTACCCATGTGTAAATATTTTTACTTGAGACTTGTCACGCTTGAGAAACTTTGAATTGACCCAGCGAAATATTCTCAGAATAAATCCACAGCTTTTAATATTTTAGGAGGCACCAACCGTTTTTATGCTTCTCACATGAATAAAAAACACGCAGCACCTATTATCAGCATGTGATTTTATAAATTAATATCTAATATCGATCACCAAGCTCGGGCGAAGGCGCGGAAAAGTATCTGATTGAAAAGAGTCGTGTCAGTGGAGAACGTTTTTGAGCGAGTAAGACCTTCATCTGCTTTAATATTGTAAGAGAATAACGATATTAATCCCTGGAGAAGGGGAACAAAGGGGACAAAGGAAAAACACAAGTCTCTAAACACAGCGAGGTGCCTGGTGCGCGACTGGAAAAATCCGCTTGGTCCTGGTATCGAATTAGGAAACTCTCCATTTCCAGTGGAGCGCTCTACCAGCTGCGCTAACCAGGAGTTAGACGTCAGTTGAGCAAACGGGTTTTAGCAGCTGCCACCAGTCTAACACCAACAAGAGTAAACGGCCTGCAGTTTAAGGTTGTGATGATAATGCAATTAATGCAAAGGCAGGTGTGCAAGCGAGCTGGACAATAATAACAATAATAATCCCTTGAGAAGGGGAACAAAAGGGGAAAAAGCCGTTTAGAAGTCCCTGTAACGTTGAATTAGAGCGCAGCTCTTGAGGAGGAGGAGGAAAGTGTACTGAGGGTCACGTGTTCTTGGAGGGGGGGGGGGGTCACGAGACCTGGAGGAGGGGTCACGTGACCCATAGAGTTATTATAATGTACGCTAGAGGTTCAAGTGGCGCTAGTGTGGTGACGCAAATTGAAGCAGACAGCAACCAGTCTAAAATTGACTTCCGGTAATGCATTTCTATGGGAAAAAGTGAGTGCATTTTCTCTCAGCGCTCAATCATAAGAGCAAATATCCCAAATAATTCGTACGTACTAGGTAGCTTGGAACATTTCTCAGTCCGACCGACGAAATAATTGTTCAGTTAGGGCGTTTTTCTTTCAAATTCATCGCATTAAAAACGGTGCTTTAATGGCTCTGTACGTGCATTTATGTGCACTGTCGGACACAGCGCGAACACGACGTCGGCGCTTTTCAGCATGAGGGATATACGTGCCAAACGAACGAAGTACATTTGAAAATTAAAGGGGACGGCGAGAACTACGCAGTAACACTGGATCAGTAACTACCCGTGCATGTACGATAAAAATAAATTGAAGGCCGCGTAATCTATTCTGATTTTAAATATGTAATATGACGCTTTAGTCTTTCTGCTCTGAGCGAAGCTGCTTGTTCTACGTTCAAAATATCACCCGCACGCTCGAAATCTTTGAGAACAAGTGCCCGATAAAAGCTGTCCGGCAGAGAAAACAATACAAAGAGACACCTTTCATAGCCCACGGACTTTATACTCTACGTTTTGAATGTTTTTATCTGCTCAAGCACGACGGGGTCATTTTCGTATAGTGACAGGACTGGCATATTTTATCAATATATATAAGCGTCACCGGAATGCTGGCGAGCCTTGAACACACTCTATATTCCTTTCGATTGTAATTTTGCTTTGAATCGTCGCTTGTTTTTACACAACTGCTGCGGAACACACGTTTGGGACTGAAATGTAGCGAAGTTAAATATCGTTCACTGGTGAAGAAATATGCGCTAACAATTACACGTTTACAGTGTTAATCAAGGTACATGCTATTCGGTACGACCCAAATAAGCAAAGTGTTCCGTGTTATTTTCCGGCGAAGAGACAAAATGCACGCGAGTTTTCCCCTAGGAATGCACATGAGCACCGCAAAAGTAGACTGGTTGTTGTCTGCTTAAATTTGCGTCACGGAAGTTGTATAGACACTGGCGCCAGTTGAACCTTTAGCGAACATTATAATAACTCTATGACCTGACCGCCCCCCCCCCTCCCCGTGGTCACTTAACCTCGAAGGGCGGAGGGGGTCACGTGACTCCCAGAATAATTTTTCCGCTAGATTTAGTAGGAACTTTTTTCGCTAGATTTAGCGGGGAAATTTTTCCGCTAGACATAGCTGGAAAATTTTTCCGCTAGATTTGGCGGGGAAATTTTTCCGCTAAATCTAGCGGGGAAACTATTCCGCTACATTTAGCGGGGAAATTTCTCCGCTAGATTTACCGGGTAAATTTTTCCTCTAGATTTAGCGGGGACATTTTCCGCTAGATTTAGCGGGGGAATTTTTCTGCTAGATTTAGCGGGGAAATTTTTCCGCGAGATTTAGCGGGGAAATGTTTCCGCTAGATTAAGCGGGGAAATTTTTCCATTAGATGAAGCGGGGAAATTGTTCCGCTAGATTAGCGGGGGAAATTTTCGCTAGATTTAGCGGGGAAACTTTTCCGCTAGATTTAGAGGGGGAATTTTTCCGCTAGATTTAGCAGTAAACTTTTCTGCTAGATTTAGCGGAGAAATTTTTCCGCCAGATACAGCGGGGAAATTTACCCATAATGCACCGCGCGGTTACGCCGACGGCGACGCCGACGCCGACGCCGACGGCGACGCCAACGGCGATGCCGCTCAAGCCGGAAACGGGCGCCTAAGATCTGCGCTCTAAAAGGACAAACACAAATCTTCAAAGACAGCTAGGTGACTAATGCGCGACTGAAAAAAATCTGCCTCATCCCCAGAATTTTGGGCCATCGACCACTTGAGCAATCTCTTGGCAGATGTGTGCAAACTGCTGAATAACAATAAAATGTACCTGATACAAATCAAATAAAAGAGTTATAGATATAATAATATAAGTTGGATTTATTACTCCAAGAATATTTTCATTACCCTGACTATTTCTGTAGGTTTCTGGAGAAAAAAAATTAATTCCCTCCGTTGACTTCCATATTTATTTATTTATTTATTTATTCAATACCCATATCCGGAATTATAGTGGGGGTTACACACAAAATGATTTAAGAGCAGGTAAAAGTAAAAATATTCGCACAAGAGATATGAAAAAAAATGCAAACAAGACGCAGCAAATTGCATTTAAGCTATATTGTTCATCCTATATGGCTAAAAATTAAATAATCATCTACAAGAAGAGTTGCACTAGATTATTTGCCTGAAACTTTGAGAAATTTGACCTGGTTGTATTAATAAGAAGCGCGGAACGTGCCTACTTCCAGAGAATCACGTTCCGAACTAGCAATCCTACGAGTTTTTTGCGGGAGGAACCTTCAGCGTGCAACTTATAAAGCTCATAAATATATAAACATCTACTCAAAGAGTTTTATCATCTGACTTCCCCGGAACTTCGCGAGATTCGCCCCGGTTTTTGAGATTAGAGGCGCTAAATATGGCTACTTCAAATAATCACGTTCCGAAGGAGCAGACCTACGAGTTTTTTTTAGGAAACTAGTGCATCTGAGTCAGTAACCTACCGTATCTAACATATGCGGCTTACAGCAATCAAAGTATGTACCCTAATAGATCTTCTACATGTTGGCCAGGGAACTTCGGAGGAATCACTCTAGCTGTTCAGATGAAATGCGCTAATTTAGCCACTTCGACATAATCCCTCTCCAAAGGAGCGAACCGGCGAGACTTTTAGGAACTACACTTTGGAACCTGCAGTGAATCAATGTTTACGGTTCGAAATAATTTAGATACCCGAACATTTGAACTGTATCAAATTCAGTCATATTTGGTATATTCGACATGGACGTTGAGATAAGAACCTCTAAATTTGGCGTCTTTTAGAAATTCTGACCAGAAAAACGAAATTCATTTTGTGTTATAACTTACATCCTATTTATATTGTGTTTATTTTTTGTAATCTATTTCGTATTTATATTGTGTTTACTTTAATGCAAAATAAATTAAGGGGAAAGGAAGACTCAGGACTCAAGGTTAGTCACACATTTAATGGTATACTCGTCATACTGCAGGGATGCAACGACAAGGAGGGGACAGAATTGGGAGGTGATCGGAATGCAATATGCTTGCATAACATCCCAAACGATTTAAAATGACTTGAATCTGTAGCGGACAAGCGATAACCATAGGAATCTCTGCCATGCCAAGACACGTGACATTGATGCAACGCCGCGTGACGCGCGTGTGGCGCGTACCAGACACAGATCACGAGCTCTGCCCGAACGTCGAGACTGGCTGGGATCACGGTGGCAGCAGGATGGATTTTTAGCAGCGCTTTTTTTTCTCTTTAATTAATTGTGGTGATAAAGATTTGTTTGTTTTTAAACCGGCAAACGTCTTTCTGTCGCCACAAATTGGTGACCCGGAGAACGTTCCACGTCCGAAGACCTTCATCTTCTGCGCCAAGGGTATCCAATCCACCCTACCTCGCAATGTCTACTCCTGAGCAGCCCGCTGCGGGTCAACTGTCAGCGCTCCACCTTCGCCTGCCTCCATTCTGGACGGCGGACCCGCAGACCTGGTTTGCCCAAGTGGAGAGCCAGTTCACCACCTGGCGGATCACTTCACAAGTCCAGAGGTTCCACCACATCATCGCAGCGCTTCCGCCAGATATCGCAGCGGAAATCAGGGACCTGGTTCTTACACCGCCTGCGAACGCTCCGTACGACACCCTCAGGGCGGAGCTCATACGGAGGACCACGTCTTCCGAACAGCGCCGACTCCAACAGCTCGTCACTTCAGAGGAGTTGGGCGACCGCAAGCCTTTACAGCTGCTGCGGCGCCTACAACTTCTGGGTGAGAAGGCGCCTACCTTCGACGTCGCGTTGCTCCGGGAGCTTTTCCTTCAGAGGCTGCCGACTAACGTCCGCATGGCCCTGACGTGTGCGTCTGGACTTAACCTCGAAAAACTGGCAAAGCTCGCAGACTCCGTCATAGATGTAGCTGTGCCCACCATTGCACAAGTCCAAGGTCAGACCGGACCACTACCGTCCACGGCTTCACCTGCTGGCGTGATGACTGCCACAGCCGACGTCAGCGGCCTTAGGGCGGAGTTTCATCGTGAGATAGGACGCCTGTTTGCTCAGATCGCTGCCCTCACCACCCGCATTTCAACACGCCGACGTCACCGATCAACTTCCCAGCAGCGTCGGCATCGTTCTCCCTCGCCCTCCCAAGGTACGTGCTGGTACCATCGCACTTTCGGCGCGCAAGCCAAGAAGTGCGTTCCACCATGCACAGCCTCAGAAAACGGCCAGACGCACCACTAGAGGCGGCGAGTGGTGCCAGTTCCGAAGCCAGCCGTCTCTTTTTCATATCAGACAAGAATTCTGGTTTTCGGTTCCTAGTCGACACCGGCGCCGAAGTTAGCACCCTACCAGTGACGTCCATCTCAAGCAAGCCAGAGCGCTCTAACGTCACTTTGCAAGCGGCGAACAAGTCTGCCATTGCCACCTACGGCGAACGAGTACTCACACTAAACATCGGCTTGCGACGACCTCTGGGATGGGTGTTCCTGGTGGCTGACGTGACGCATCCAGTCTTAGGGGCAGATCTCCTTCATCACTTCGAACTCCTAGTGCACATGCAGCGACTGCGCCTTGTGGATTCAACGACCAACTTCGAAGTCCAAGGCATAGAATCCTCATCATCACTCCCGCAACGTTGCACTCCACCCGCCACAAGGTTTCAAGATCTGCTTCGAAGGTTCCCTTCGCTTTCACGTCCTGCCAACTTTCTACAGCCAGTGGAACATGACGTGACTCATCACATCGGGACGACCGGACCTCCCACTTATGCTCGACCTCGAAGACTCCTGGAAGATCGGTTAAAGATCGCAAAGGCTGAGTTTGAGCATATGCTTGAGCTCGGCATTATCAGGCCTTCGTCAAGTCCATGGGCATCCCCCCTCCACCTGGTGCAGAAGAAATTCCCAGGGGATTGGCGGCCTTGCGGCGACTACCGCGCGCTGAACAACTCCAGCGTTCCAGACCGCTATCCCCTACCACACATCACCGATTTCACCGCGTCGTTGGAAGGGACAACTATATTTTCAAAAATCGATCTAGTCAAAGCTTATCACCAGATCCCGGTAGAACCATCCAGCATACCGAAAACGGCTATCATCACTCCGTTTGGCCTCTTCGAGTATGTCAGAATGCCATTCGGCCTCCGTAACGCTGCACAGACATTTCAGCGATTCGTCGACAGCGTCACCCGTGGGCTGACATTTTGTTTCGCATATGTCGACGATACCCTAGTGTCCAGCGCTGATGCCGAGCAACATCTTGAACAGCTAGAGATCCTTTTCCAGCGCCTGGCTCAATGTGGACTCTTTATCAACAAGCCCAAATGTCAGTTTGGCGTTTCCGAACCGGATTTTCTAGGCCACCACGTCGACTCCAAAGGCATCCGCCCACTTTCATCAAAAGTCGACGCGGTCACAACGTTCCCCACACCAACGTCGCGCAGGAAGCTTCGAGAGTTCCTCGGACTTGTGAATTTTTACCGGCGTTTTCTACCACACTGTGAACTATTCTACAGCCCCTGACTGATCTCCTGAAGGGAAATCAGCGCGACTCTGCACCTCTACCATGGTCTCCACAAGCAGCGGAGGCGTTCGGGGCGATCAAGGCATCCCTCGCAGAAGCTGCACTAATAGCGCATCCGCTAACTGGTGCGCCTCTCTGTGTGATGACAGACGCCTCAGATGTCGCTGTCGGCGGAGTGCTTCAACAGCTTGTTGGTGGACACTGGAAACCTCTAGGATTCTTTTCCAAGAAGCTTTCGCCAGCGGAGTCCCGCTACAGTACCTTCAGTCGAGAACTCCTACGTATCTACCTCGCCATCAAGCATTTTCGGCACTACCTAGAGGCTCGGGAATTTCACGTCCTTATTGACCACAAGCCTATAACTTCTGCAATCCAAGCAACACACAGCCGTCTCTCCTCCAGGGAAAGTCGGTATCTTTCGTTTATCGCAGAATTTACTTGTGACATCCGCCACATCAAGGGCACCGACAACTCACCTGCTGATGCGTTTTCTCGGATCACTTGTTGCAAAGCCATCCCCAAAGCTGTAGATTTCGCTGCTCTAACAGCAGATCAGCAGGGCGACCAGCAGATCCTGAGACTACGCTCCGCGTCCAGCAACCTTGATCTACGCGACGTTTTACTCCCAGGCTGCAATACAACGGTCATCTGCGACATGTCCACAGGTACACCTCGACCAGTGGTACCAGCCATTTTCCGGCGGCCCATTTTTAACTCGCTGCACAACATTTTTCATCCCGGCATCAGAGCGACCCAACATCTCGTCGCTCAACGCTTTGTTTGGCAGGGATTGAACAAAGATGTGCGCGCGTGGGCACGTACTTGTCTTCTGTGTCAGCGTTCCAAGGTTCAACGTCATACCTTTGCACCTTTCGCTACAATGAAGACAGCCGCCGCTCGTTTCGACAACATTCACCTGGACATTCTAGGTCCTTTACCACCATCGCAAGGGGCCAGATTTATGCTCACGTGCATAGACCGATTCACGCGTTGGCCAGAGGCCTTCCCCATCGCTGGAGTTGTTCAGACTGGAATTGTGAAGACCCTTGTCGACGGCTGGATATCGCGTTTGGGCGTTCCGTCAACTATATCTACCGACCGAGGCGCACAGTTCGAATCGAGGCTGTTTCAGGAGCTCATGGTACTCGTCGGAACATCTCGCATTCGCACCACAGCGTACCATCCCGCTGCTAACGGCCTGGTGGAAAGGTTCCATCGAACATTAAAGGCTGCGCTAAAAGCACACAACGACCCTAAGAGCTAGGCCAGACTACTTCCTATCGTCCTACTAGGCCTGCGCACCACCCTCAAGACAGACATCGGATGCACTGCCGCAGACCTAGTCTATGGACAGACGCTTCGCCTTCCAGCTGAAATGATAGCCACTCAGCTTAATTACACCGTGCCCGATCCTCTTAGCTATGTCACACAGCATCGAGAAGTGATTCGGAACCTTCGTGCCTCACCAACAAGGCAGCACGACCGCCACCCGACGTATGTGTGCGACGAATTAACCTGGGCCACACATGTTTTTGTACGTCGAGACGCAGTCAAGAAACCGCTCGACCCACCCTACGACGGTCCCTTCGAGGTGCTGGACAGACGAGAGAAGTTCTTTGTATTAGACTTGAACGGGCGACGAGACACCATCTCCATCGACCGCCTTAAACCTGCCCACCTTAAGCCAACAGAAGTTCCAAGTGTCCAGCCTCTATGTTGGCCCTCCTCTGCCCCACACTCGACACCACCTCTAAACCCCGCCCAGTACCGCAAAACTTTCTTCGTCTCTTGGACAAAATATCTCCCTAGAGACTCCTCTAGGGGGGGAGCCCTTGTAGCGGACAAGCGATAACTATAGGAATGTCTGCCATGCCAAGACACGTGACATTGATGCAACGCCGCGTGACGCGCGTGTGGCGCGTACCAGACACAGATCACGAGCTCTGCCCGAACGTCGAGACTGGCTGGGATCACGGCAGCAGGATGCATTTTTAGCAGCTCTTTTTTTTCTCTTTAATTAATTGTGGTGATAAAGATTTGTTTGTTTTTAAACCGGCAAACGTCTTTCTGTCGCCACAAATCTACAGTCACCAGTGATATAAAAAAGGGATGACTAATCGTCTGGATTAAAAGTTATCGAACGCTATTTTGCCTGGTAACGTCTATCCAATGATGCCTTCATGTGCGCTTTGCTTAGTGTGATGAAATCTAACCATTTTGTTTCAACCGCTTGTTTTTCTTTTTTTTGTTCTGGAGCGCGTGAAACTACCTCCTCTTGCACGCGCCCCTGG
Organism: Ixodes scapularis; assembly: GCF_016920785.2. NCBI lineage: Eukaryota > Metazoa > Arthropoda > Arachnida > Ixodida > Ixodidae > Ixodes > Ixodes scapularis. The sequence continues at coordinate 267,583 of NW_024609927.1, forward strand.
CGTTGACTGTGTTCAGTGCCATTTAGCTTTCCGCGATTTTTTTGTAGGTTCCCTGTGAGCGCGTGCTGTCAGAATCGGGTAGTGCAAAAATGGCATCACTTTTAGCAGAAGGACGTCGAGGCACCCTAAGCTGTACAGTTGTGGTGAGCGTTGATAAACATTTCCTTTAAATGATAACTTTGTGTCAACGGGAAGAAAACGTCCGACATTTCGTACGCCGCGACAAAAAAAAAAGGCAGAAAATGCATAACATACAATCCAAGTAGCACACTTCAACGGCCTAGGCTTGGGTCAGATTGTCACGAGCTAGAGCCAAATTGGCTCAAACCTGACCACAGCTTGCGCCAAGCTGGTCCAAGCACGGGACGGGGAAGTGTGCTACTAGAGAAAGGACGGAACTGCTGACCTGTCGTAAAACGTATAGGAAAGCTCAAGATTGCCATTGTCACGCTTATTCAGCGGGGTCGGATTCGAAAGCTACGTCGGCCATTCTGTTGCACAACTGTGTGATGCTGAATCCGATTAGCCGCCAAACTGTAGAAGCGTCTCATGAGTTCACGTGACTCGTGTGATGCTGTCATTTGGTGAAGGCAGGCCACTACCGGCGATATTTTTAAAGAATGTGACTTCTTAATTAGCTGGCGCCATGGTGTATTGAGGTAATTTTTAAAGTATGTGACTTCCTGTTGGTCTGGCGTGAGGTCGGACTCGACCATCTCTATAAATCATGAGACGTACTGACTGGCGGGCGTCAGGTCGGATTCGCCTATCTTTTCGGCGCGTTCTATGACTCGTGGCCCTCAGGTTGACATGTCCTGCATATGTCTGCACTCCAGTCTTCCGTTTTTGCGTGTTTTGCAACTTAAGTACTTGAAAAAAATTCCACAAACAAACAGTGATAAAAATCACAAGAGGACGCTTAAGTTAGCCTTTAAGAGTGGAACGCGATAGCTAAATACATAAACCCTCTCGTCTCCAAGCCTCCTCGCTGAGTGAAATGAAGCTAGAAAATTTCCCTCTCCAGCCGCGTGACCTAGACCACCACACAGGCGCTCCCCTGTCGCCCGAAGTTTTTCCACCCCTCACATCTCTCTAACATGAACCAAAAAACACCCGAAAGAAAGAGTAAAAAATTGGGACAATCAATATAGTCAGTTTGATAACCTGGAAAAGAAAACGATGCCTTCTCGACCTGCTGAACGAAGGAAAGATAGACGTTGCGTTTATTCAAGCAATTAAACTGTCCGCCCCAGAGATGGCCAAATACTTTGTGCGTGTTTTGGACATGAGTTCTACTGTGTCCACACGCTCACGACGGGGTACTCGGGAAGCACAGTGGTACTTATCAGGAAACGCATGTACGCCACCGTGGTTGACCAAGTCCTGGGAGACGCCGGATGCTCCACCACAGCTGTCTGCCTCGTCGGCGACGCACTGATCAAGTTTATCTCCGCATACGCACCGAACACCCCGTGCAGAACTTTCCTCCAAGCGCTGAGCCGCATGCTCGACACACCTGGAGACGTCGTGCTCGGAGGCGACTTCAGCTTTGTACTCGCTTCTACGGACAGGAATAGAACCGACAGAAAAAACTGCAGCGCCGCTATCTTCGCGACGCTCTTCGAGATAATGATATGGTGAATTTAACGTCAAGCTTCCTAGAGTACACGGCGCGCTACACGAGATGGCAAGCAGGCTCCTACTCGAGACTCAACCGTCTGTGCCTCTCCGGCGATCTCCTCCCTCTTGTGAGCTCGTGCGGCGTCAGGGGGTCCCATTCCTGGACAATGGCCTTGTTAGCACAGAGCTACAAGGCCGCGTGGCCGGCCAACGACACCCAGGAGTTCTCGACGCAGGTGAGAAAACGCCTGGAACACCTCAGGGACGCGGTGGACTCCTCCGCATGGGAGGTCTTCAAAGGAGAGCTGCGGGAGTCTACCGAGACCTTCTTACGTACCAAGGCAATCTAGGCCAGACAAGAGGAACGAACGCTCACGAAGACGCTCCGCTTGGTTCTCGGGGAGGAGGAAAAAAGCGCCGGGTCGTTTACGGATGATATACGGCACTGCCAAACGCGCCTTTAGGAGTGTGTAGGAGTGAAACCCAACCCAAGAAGATTTTTCGCACTTCTGAAAAGAAACGCGCGCAGGCAAACCACATTTCTAGTGTGTGGTACGAAGACCACCTCGCGTGCGGGCAGAGAGAGATAACCGCGGCCTTCAAGGCGAACTGCACTCAACTCTTCAGGAAACAGGATTGTGATGCCACTGCCAGTCGGACGCTCCTCCGCGGACTCGCCCCCATCACAGCAGAGACGCACGACTTAATCAATGCTCCTGTCAGAGAGACAGAGGTGCGGAGAGCAATCAGGAAGCTGTCAGGTAACACATCGCCAGGACATGAAGGAATTGGCGTCGAGTTCTACGAGAAGCACGCGGACCTGCTTCGCCCCCTCTCGACGAAGGTGTTCCAGGAGATCTTTGAATGAAAACTCCACCCTCCAACGATGAGAGAAAATCTGACCGCGTTCATTTCGAAAAAAAAGCTGCCAGCAATTACGACCCGGCAGTAACAGCCTTGAGACTCATCAGTCTCCTGTACGGGGACTACAACATTCGTGCCAAAATTCCGGAAAAAGGCTGGACCTTGGACTTCGGTGCGTGGTGAGTGACCACCAAAAATACGATCTCCCTGCGCGCTCCATCGAAAGAAACATACGCGCGATACGCATCATGAGAGAGGAAACCGAGAAAGGACACTAGCCCCTTGAAGACCTTCTGCTCGACATGAGTCAGTCCTTCGACCGAGTCTCCCATGACGTCCTTCAGGCCGCGCTGAGGAAGTGGGGCTTTGTGGAAGTGATTGTGGATTGGGTGGCTCTGTGCTACCGAGATATGTCGGCGAGGTTCCTTGTCAATGCCGAGATTGGACACTCGATACGGATAGGCCGCTCGGTGCGACAGGACTGCCCACTCCCGCCCGTGCTCTTCTGACTTCAGCTAGAGCCCCTCTGCCAGGCCATCATCCAGGACACTTTCATAGAGGGGCACCGGCTGGGCGACCACCACGTGAAACTGCTTGCCTAGGCCGATGATCTTGCTTTGATATCTGGCTCCAAGACGCATGTGGAGTCCCCTCTCAGGCACGTCGCGCTTTTCGCCCAAGCGTCCGGATCAGAAATCAGTCATCGGAAGTCCTTGGGAGCCTGGCTGGGGTGAGTGGGCCACGAAGCCAAAACCTTTCGCAGTAGTTGCATGGGAAACCACAGTGGACAACTACCTAGGAGCTACGATCGGCGAGCGCGGGCCCACAGTGAAAGAAATGCGTCGGAAACCAGTGCCACCCAAGGCAAGCTATCTCCATGGCTTGGCAGGCGCTTAGCGCGCTTCAATAGAGCGTATGTCTGCAATGCTATGACCTACCCTGTGATTATTTACAGGGCTCAGACTGCCTGTCGTAGTGAGTCAGTCACCAACCGAATGAACCCGAGCTGGGCGGTCTTCATATGGAGATCGTCGATGGAGAGGACGCGCAAAGCAGGAAACTTTCCTTGAGCCTTGAGGCTGGTGGACTGGGCCCAGTAAACGTGGTTCTAAAGCTCCACGTGCAGCGCTTCCTGCTCTTCAGAGACAAGCGAGACCCCATCTTACGAAGTGCCCTCCACCATCTCACCGAAATCGCCATCTCCATTGAGTTATTTTTTTTTTACGCTTCTCTTGAACATATTTCGTCACCGCAAGAGTCTGAGCTGGGACACCCTCTGTCTCTTGTTTCCAGCGCCTCTGTACAAGATGGATTATGTTCTCCAATGTGCAACCAGGTTCTTCAGGCAGGTGAGGAGGCTCCTTGTTCAGGCGACCAGCAAGGACTTCTTCGTTCGACTATGTATCGTTCGGCGCTCTGTTCACAAGTCAGACCGACGCAGCCAGCTCCGATGATCAAAAAGTCCTTGGTCCTTTTATTGCCACTGCTTATATAACCGTTTATGGGTATCCACACGAAGGAGAAATCCGCCCCTTTCCTTCCGCGGAGCGCGCATCAAATGAGACATACGTCATCCCTTTTTGACGCCTCGCGGCGCCGTTATACTCCGCGGCGGAGGCGCGGAGGCTTCGTGCTTTCAGCACGAAAGCTCCGCAGGTGCACGCGGCGGAGCCGGGTACGGAGCTTCCCCGGGTTGTTGACGTCACGACATCCGTCCGCTGAGTTCTCCTTCGTGTGGATACCCCTTTACACACAGATAAGGGAGGGGGCGGTGCTGACGGCATGGAGCGTCACTGCCGGCATGACAGGACAGGGCAGCATGAGTTGGCACGATACACCTCCGTTTGTATAGGGAAACAAATAATAAAAACAAGAACACCCAGTTTTAACTAATTTGCTCAAAGTTTCTGTTGTACTCCAAATGTCTGGGAGCAACAGTTTCTCGCGTGAATCTTATGGGCACAGGAGTTATACTCGATGTTCCTGGCGACCTTGGATGAAGCTGTATTTCCGCTTCGGCGTCCCCGAGTCATCACCATCATCGCTGTCACGTTATGACTCTTTGCTGGTTTCTTCCGACGTAGCCAGGAAATGTTAACGATTACGCCTCAGAATCTTTCCATTTTCTGTTGCCACTTGGCACGACCTGGGCGCGACAGCTTCCATCACCCTAGCCTTTCGAGACCAGACCTGGCCTCTGACTCTTACAACCTGCCCCTCTTGGAGAGGGTGCAGCCGTCGTTCCGCTGTTTCCTGCTGGCGATGCTTTTTGACGGGAGATCTCGGCTGTTGGCTGAAGTCCGAGAGCAGCGTACGGCGGCGCCTTCCCTGCAGCAGTTCTCCTGGAGCACGGCCATCTTTAGTGATGCCAGAATGCCGACTGCATGGACCTGCATGTCGGTTTTGGTAGCGCAGCTTCTTGTTGCTGGTACCAAATACCACTTGGTCACGAATCATGGAATCTGAGAATTCACCAAAGTTGCAATACCTTGCTTGTTTTCTCAGGTCACGGATGAACTGCTCCACCGGCTCCGCTTCGCCCTTCATTCTTGTACGGAAGACGTATCTTTCATGCACCTCATTTTGCTGGTCGGAACAGTAGTCCTCGAACTTCTTCACCACAGCCTCGTAGTTAGTCTTGCCTTCTTCGTCGGCAAACGTGAAGTTGTAGTAGACTTCCAGGGCGTCGTCTCCGGCGATGAGCAGCAGCGTTGCGGTCTTGGCAGCTTCCGTCCTTATTTTTTCTGGCGCCGTGGCTTGAAGGTACAATTCAAACTTCTGCTTGAAGAGCGTCCAGTTTTTGGTAGCGTTTCCAGACAGGAGCAGAGGGTCGGGCGGTTTCAGCGGTTCTATGACCGCCTCTCTAGATTGTGGCTGCGTGAGCCACTCCTGGCATCATATATCGTTCGGCGCTCTGTTCACAAATCAGACCGACGCAGCCAGCTCCGATGATCAAAAAGCCCTTGGTCCTTTTATTCCCACTGCTTACATAACCGTTTACACACAGATAAGGGAGGGGGCGGTGCTGCCGGCATGACAGGACAGGGCAGCATGAGTTGGCACGATACAGACTACACCTCAAGGTGCAGCTGGTGAAGAGGTGGCTGGAGACGAGGGTGTTATTCGTATCGTGGTCAACGAACTGTTACTTGTGTGGCGCGAGCGAAACACTCTGGCACGTCGTTGTAGAGTGCACAAATGCTTCTTTGCTTTGGGACTAACTGAGGGTAACTTTGGCAATAGATCTTGAGATAGACCGGAAGATGTTAAAATACTTCGAACTTAACGCTACCAACGGCTCGGACATAGCTCCGGCAATAGTGCTACTGGGGCTTCAGGCACTTTGGTTGGCACGAACTGCTATGCTGGAATGCCACACCGACGCCAGACCAACGTGGGACTATTTCACCTCCGGGCTAAGGTGGATGACCACGATCGCGGCTGGGGACAAAACTCCTGCTGACAGTTGGTGGCAACTAATTGAAAAGATACTGGAAGCATGGCGACTGAGTGACCAGCGCGTGCGGCCGCGCTGAGCCAGAGGCAGGGGAACAGACGGCTTCCGCGCTGCTGACCCCCCGGAACTGTCGTGCTGTTTGGACACGGTGCTCTAGTGCCGGGACACGAAGGGACAAAACCGGAATCTGCTACATTTTTGTGGGTTCTCTCGTGAGCATACACAGTATCTTCACCAAGAGTATATCTGTCGCACTATATATGCACTGTAAATAAATTAGTGTTTCACTTTAAAAATAAAAAAAAATTGTTTACGTGGCCTAGTAATCAATAAAAAGAAAGTGTCCGCGTGGCCTACTCGGTAGCCTTTCTGGCTCCTAGCCGAAAGGTTGTGGGTTCGAATCCTGCCCCCGCCTAAAACTTTACAATTTTTTTTAAGGCAAATAAATTAGTTAAAAAAGGGAAATAATTTAAGACCCTCAATTCCCATTACATCTCACGTTTTAACTACTTTCCTCGCACGCGTAACGTGACGTTTCCCTTGAGCGTTGTTGGTTGTTTGAAATTCCCGCGCGAGGTCACTTGGTTGTGAAATTATGACCCTATCGACCAATCCTGGATTTTTCCGTCCCACCGACGCCGACGCCGGCTTCTCTGTGGCACAAGCTCCTTACTGCTATCTCTTTAAAAATTACTCAGCTATCAATAGGAATATTGCGCATGCGCAATATTCTGCTCTTATAAATGTGTCGGCAGTCTCCGTTTTCCAGGCCGTTTTTTACTGAGTAAACTCTGGCTTTGGCGCTATCAACTAATGTGCAAATTGTGAGCTATATCTGCTGATATAGCTCATAACACTTTCGCGTGAGGTTTGCTCGTGTGCAACATAACCAAATTTTTTTGTTCTTTTTTGTGTTTTTTCAGAGAAAAGGGCTTCATTACGAGGCAGACACTGGAAAAATGGAAAACTACAAGCCTAAAAAGCTAAAAATTAGAGAAAATAGAAATGATTGCCAGAACGTTTTATATAGAGAAAGCTAAGAAACGAATAAGGTTCATGCCTTAAATTATTGGGTCGGACTGAAGAACAAATACAGACCGGTACGGCATAACATAATATTTCATAAATAGTAGAAACACATTCCTCACCACACTATTAGACAATGAAACACACATATCGTGTTGGTTATTTAACCTTATCTTCGTATTTATGGTGTAGCGAATTGCGTAACAATTTTGTGCAATAAGTGGCGTTATTCGCCCCTTTTTTGATTGGCAAAACTCAGTGGCACCATCTATTGGAGAGCGCCGGCACACTTCCGGTTCAAGTATATTTCATAAACTTTTACTCGTCATTCTTTTATCATTAGAGTGGATTAAGTGTGAGCGTGCTAAAGTGGCCATATCGCAAATACTGCGAAGCTTACCGTCTCGTTCAGTACCGAAAGTGGTTGGGGGCTTTTTGCACACTGGCGCCATCGCATTTCAACTGACGCGAAAAAGGGCGAATACACCCCGACCAATGCATGGTTTTGCGCTATTACGAAACTGCAGTCTGAAAAAAATGAAAGACGTCTAGAATTCTCTGTAATACCGAATTAGAGCAGAGCTCGTGTAATACCGAATTAGAGCAGAGCTCGTGAGGAGGAGGAGGGCAGGGTTAAGTGTGACGTCATTATGGAAAACGTCCCATAATGCAACGGGCAGTTGTCACGCCTGTTGCCGAGGTCCGACGCATTCGCACGCCGAAGCGATAGCCGGTTACTATAGTTCATTTGAGCTTAGGTTCAGACGACGCTACGAGCTAGTGAGACCAATCATGCAGCTTCAAATGTACAAGTCACTGGGATTTTTTCTTCTTTATGATTGGTTCGGCGATGACAGAAGACGTACAGAAATATGACGAGCACCAAGATGGTACATTTCTTACGCTGTCTTATTGGTCCCATCAGTTCTATACCGTCAGCTACACCACTCATTTTTGTTTTATTAAATAGCGACTACGGCAAACTACAAAGGATATATTCCGCTTGACCGCAGATACTGTTTTCACATTTCGGCGACTGTTCCTACAAAGTTCGCGGGCTGAACAGGTTTCCATCTGTACTGTCTGGCCATGATCTGGAGTCTTATTATTATATAAATAATTTAACATTGTATATACTTCAATATAAAGAACAGATTCCAATTTCGCGTTGTGCTTTGATCGACAGAGTGAACTTGCGAGGGCACAGTGAGAAGGTATGTGAAAATGCGCGTTTCATCCTGTAGTGAGCTTGCGATTTGTCACCCTCTTACCGTGTCCCAAGTAATCAGGGCATTCGTTGCATGAGGCACGGCTGCGATTCACTTCGCATCGAGGGGCCGTGCGCGGGGAATCGAAATTGAGACTCGATGGTTTCCCGGCGACAAATCACAGTTACAAAACTGTAAGGTTTTTGCTGACACAGTCTTGTCTGCGGTACTATCGTGGACAATATGAGCTGAAACAGCGATCCGGCCGGCGCACGGTACTACCTGCGCCGCCTGTCGCCTTGCTCCGCACACACGGTGCACCCTGAGGCCGAGATAAATTGTCACTTGCGCTCACTGCGCCGCTGCGCACTTCCGGCCGTCTGCTATACTTTGTTTCAGCTTCGGTACGAGCGCGGCCGATGTTATGAGCCGAAGGGCCAATCAAACAGCGAAAGAGGCACAACGTCATGGCGTGCTCTCTGCAGTTGATAGGACCAGCCTGTATTCGCTGTCTCTTTGTGCACTGGTCCTCCGCCAGCTAGTCAAGCGCAGAGAGCACGCCATGACGTTGCGCTTTTTGCACTGTTTGATTGGCCCTTCGGCTCATAACATCGGCCGCGCTCGGACCTAAGGCGAAACGACGTATAGCGAGACGGCGGGTGCAACAGCGGGCCAGTCTGCTGTAGGGCGGCAGGGGGAGGGGGGGGGGGGGGGAGGTTAAAAGGTTACACTTTTCGTCTTTCTTTTGGAACTGATTTACTTTACTCTATCGCGTAGAATCACGTAGAAAAATCGATGGCTGGTAAAGAACAAATATTGAAGTGTGCGATATCGTTTTTGAAAGTGACATCAAAAGACGTTGCAGGTAGTTTTCGTTTGACTAATTGCATGCACAAAGTAAGACATCGTAAAATATAAGCCAAAAATCTGCATACCGATTTAGTCAGGTTCCAATTGGGTAATTACTTTTTTTTCTTTTTCATTGATCACAGCTGTATAAAAAACGGTAAGCACACATTTTACTCAGAAGGGTTTGTAACCTTGATTGGGTATCAAAAGGTTTAAAAATAGTATTTCTTGCGTGTTTGTTTCAAACAAAACAAGTTGCTGACAAGACACCAGTTTTTTTGTTTACAAATTCCTAGTCTTAATAAAGTGGGACAAACAGTCATATATTTGAAAGGAGAAGGGACTTGAAACTTAATCGAAAAAATATTCGCAGAGGACAATGTCAGACACTAAAAATTAATAGTCGGCGTGGAATTTCAACTGCACTATACCAGAATATCGGTATCAAGGAGGCACCACACAAAAGTATGCGCTGGCTAACGGCGTCAAAAAAGTGTGTCGTAACCGTAGCATCAAGCTTTTTTTCCAATCGGCGGAAGCCCGTTTCAGGGTCTTCAGGCGCAATAAAACTTACAAAATAATTTCAATCCGCGTCATTAGCCCCTGACCCGCGACCACGGCTTTGATCCTGTCTCGTGAGAAATCATAGAGCGCGACCACGAAGTCTGGCTCAGCCTCGAAGCCACTCCCATTGTTTGCCCCAATTTCTAGGAAGAGGCGCGGTTGAGGGGACGCCGTCACATGGCTACATTAATGCGCCTCCAAACGTGTTCGATGACACTGAGATAGGCTCCTTTTGAGGGCCAAGACGGCTTCGTTGGGCAGCTCTCCTGGAGGAGATACGAGCGTGACAACGCATTTTCGACTTCGGCGCTTTCTTGAATAGCGCTGAAATGCATGTTAGCTGGAAACGTGAACATTGGGCTGCACGGCACACGCATCGTGGTGGTGGTTCCGTCGGCCAAAATTTTCATATTTTCGCTAGCAGACGGCCGGAAAAGCGCAGCGGCGCAGTGAGCGCAAGTGACCATTTATCTCGGCCTCAGGGTGCGCCGTGTTTACAGATCGATGCGAAAGGCGGCGCAGGTAGTACCGTGCACAGGCCGGAGCGCTGTTTCAGCTCATATTGTCCGCGATAGTACATCATGGTTGAAATTTATATTCGGAGGTGGTGTAACAGCAACGCCCCGGACGTCTCTCAAACTTTGAAGAGCATCATAACTGATCTCTTTGTCTGATTGCCCTGTATGTTAAAACGAGAACTCCTAACTACATGTCTATTCCGCAATGGCGCCGACAAAATGTATACAGGCAAAAATGAAAAAAATCTTCCTTGGTGAAATAATCGCACGCGAATAGACATGAGCTTGTTGTCTTGAAAAGTACAACTGTTCTTCTTTTCTTCTTTTTTGTTGTTGTTGCTTTTGTAGTCACGGTAAAATCTCGTGTTGGGTGATGCTCTGCTACTCAAGAACAGTGTACAGCCTTTGGTCGTAACAATGGAGTCATTTATTGTTAAAATAAGGTAGATAATCTAATAATTTTGTTTCGCTTGTTTTCTGTGCTCTGTTAGTTTTAATATGAAATGCCTAAAAATGACTTCAAAACGTTTTTTTATAGTCCCAAGATTTGCTTAATAATCCGTGTGGGCAACTCAAAAGAGCGAGCTCTCTCATTGATTTAGTGCGCGTTTACTTATTTATTCAAAATATAAGCCTTACAGACAATTTATGTTGAAATAAAAATGCATAACTCGACATCAAACGTTTATAATCACACAAACACAGTTCACGCAACAAAAAATTTTGCAAGAAAAATACAGCCACGTAAAATAGTCGGTGTAAAATATGCATGATCGCCGAAGATGCGCTTCTCCGTTTTTTTCACAAGGTTCACATTCTAAGTCGGCAGACCGAATATTCGAGAAGACGAGCATAGTAGGAAAAGAACAAAGCGTCGTATTGCCGATTCATTCGCTGATTGTTTCTCGCGATAGCCAGCTGTTACGCCGACGTACCGTCGCTTGCTGCTGCCGCCGGCGACGCACGCTGCTGCTGCTTTCTCGACGTGTGTTCTTCTTTGGTTTCGTTTCTCTCACAAGTTCGCCACCATTAATTCTATAGTTCTTTCCGTTTTCGCCTTGCCTCATCGCCTGTCATTCGTGACAATGTATACAATATACAATAAATACCCCTCAGAGAGCGTAAATAAGCAGGAAATTCATACTTTTAGAATTTCAAATCTATGTAGCTTGATATAAGCATCAACAGAAGGAGCCTCAAATACCCCCGAGAATTGTTTGCGATAAGCACTCACTCCCCTCCCCCTCCACCCCCCCCCCCCCCCCCCACGCCCGCGCCCTAAAGGAGGATTTATGAGTCAGGCTTGGGAAGGGGGGGAGGGGGAGTCTGCTGAGATATGACGTTAAGGCCAAAACGTTGCCCAAATCTATTTTGTTGAATCAAAATTTGCTATGCCACCAAAAACTGACCTTATGGCTTGTGTATATCAATTTTTTCAGTAAAAACGTTGACCTTGGAGGGCTAAGGGAAGCGGTTTCCCCCCAAGCCCGATAGGTTAAATAACCATAATAGGTTCAATTTTTTTCCGAAACTTTAACACCATACCCGGCAAAGTATAGATTCCAGAAAAACAAGTCCGCGAAATCGGATCTTATTGATATAATAATAAAATAACTGAAAATACTGAAAGCAAACTAGTCACACTTGGTTTGTTTTTAAATTTAGAAACTGCATTTGATACTGTAGAACACAATATTTTAGTTGCAAAAACTAAACTATGTAGTACGGGGGAGTAGCATTGCCACTAATTAAAACATATCTCGTAAATATGAACCAATTTATAAGCATAAATGATACATCGTCTAGCAAAATGAAAATACAGCATGGCGTTCCCCGAGGTTCAATTTTACGGCCGATTCTATTCCTTGTACGCGTAAATAATATAACGGAAACACCACGCCGCCCTGAGATGATAATCTACTCAGACGACACAAATGTTGTCGTTTTTCTTTCTGGGGAAAAAATAGAGTGAAGACATTAGCTAGTGAATACCTTTTAAAACTTTGTAAATGGTTGAAAATAAACCGTTCAGGTTTAAATACGAGTAAAACTAAGTATGTAATATGTAAGGCAATAAATAAGCGAGATGACGGCACTATCAATATAACATTTGAAGCTACTGGAACAAGTGGCGAAACAAAAACAGTTTTGGGTGTATGACTTACAGAGTGCCTGTCATGAAATACACGTGTTTATAAACTCAAAGCTGACTTATCATGAGTTACTGGAAGCATTTACAAAATACAAAATCTACTACCTACGTGGTTTAAACTGACGTTCTACTACTCAGTATTTTACTTTAAAATCAGTATGGTATCAATGTGCGAGAAACAAATACAGCTACCAACTACAATAAACTAATTCTCTTGCAAAAACGTTTCTACCTATATGGGAAACGTAAAGAGGGGACAGAAGAAATCTAAAACAGAAAAATTTTTTTATAAAATATATTACGCTAAAATAAGATCACATTTATAATTTCAAGCTCTTGCAATAGATACGTAGAAATAGACTTCACTCCACACAAACTGACTGATTCCACACGCGTTCCGAGAAACAAAGCAAACAATTGCCATCTATAAGAACAAATTAGGGTCGAAGAGTCTGAACTTTTCAAGTAAGGAGAATTCTAAACAAAACAAATATAAACATATACTTTGATCAGTTGTTTTCCAGCCTCGAAAACTATTGCGAGGGATGCTGGTGACAGGTAAGGTTCCATTTTTTTTTTTTTTTTTTGTAAAAATTTTTTTTTTTTTTAAATTGGTATTGTGTGAACAAGTAGAACTTCTGTAATTACCTTCTTTTTTGTGGACCGATTTTACCCGATCCTTTTTCTGTTGAAATGTTATGAATTGCACGCTTCATGTCAGAATGATGGTGAAGCGGTTTCTCTGATCCTGCGCATCAACGCAAACGAGACGTTTTAATATTATGTTAAGATTCTTTTTTTCTTCTCTTTACTCGTTTTATAAGAGACGCTTCGTTGTTTCAATGTAATTGATAATTTATATTGATTGGCCTTATTTCGTTTCATTTTCCACGGATGATATTATCTATTGTTTCTTGTTTGTGCTGCTGAACTCTAAGGAAGGCAGAGTCTTAGTCAGGCATCATGCCTTTTTCACAAATTTAAAAAATGCACTGTCATTCTAAGAGGAGTTGCCTCAAATTCACAAGTATGGCGCACTGCGTTCAAGCTTCACCCTTTTTCTGTCTTTCTTACTTTCTTTCATTTCTTTTTTTCTCTTTCTTTTTTTGTCTTTCTGGTTGTAGTGTATTAGAAAGTAAAGATGGGTGCATGTTACATTCGCAGTGTCTGGGACGACACTTTACAGGAAACCGAATTATAAAATGTCCTTATGACATTTTTTTAGTTTTTTGCGCGTCGATCGGAAGGCGAGTTCTTTTTCCTGAAATAGCGTCCAATTAAGCAAGCAAAAAATCAGCCTTTATAAAACATTTGTTTTTAAGATTTTAAAATATAATGTCGCATCCCTTCCCAGTGCGAAAATAAGGCGCATAATCTCAATCGCTTTATGTGTACCAGTGACTTTTTTAATGGTTCTCATTATACAAATTGTCCACTCCAGCGTTTTCTTCATAGTTCTTGATTTGTTCGAAAATTTTCTAAACAGACCACCAAATATCGCTTAAAGCTAACCGCAATATTGGGTCGATAATATTTCTTTATAAAGTTTTTGAATTTATAGTTTTGAATCTCACCGTGTTTTTAAAAGTGCGAATTTCTACTGGAAAATATCGTAAGGGTGGTGGCGAGCTGGTGAATATTAACCATGTTGATTTAACCCGAGACTGGGGTAGAGAAGAAACATCAAAACGTAGAAGGAGCAGAAAATAGGAAGGACAACCTCTCAAACTCAGCTAACTCATTTATCTAGTCCACCTCCTTATATACGTTCTTGCATTGTGCGAAGGAGACTGTGGCGCTTGAACTGTATAGACTTCTTCCTTTTGTGTTGGTGGAAATGACCTTGAGATTGAGACTTTATTGTCACGAACGACAATTGATGAGGCGATAGTGACTGAAGGAACTAGACGTTTAATGGGGCGAACTTGTGCCCCAAAATAGAAAGGAAACAGAAGAAACCAGAGCGTCGTGGGCGTCTAAGTCGGCGCGACAGCAGAGTCAAACGCTGGGGCGAAACTGACTGCATCGGCACGCGGAGTCAGTCAGTCGGCATGCACGCGCGTGGAATTCTGGAACAATCGTCGTTGAAGGTTCGACGCGGAGAACATTCGGACCTCGAACAAGCAACAGGATTGTCGAAATTACCAGAACATGAAATCGCAAGAACAAATAAAAGACCCGACGTTCCCAGAAATCGAACTATTACTCTTCGCGTGGGAGGCAAACACGATAACCGTTAGACCACGGCCGCGCTGCCTACTTCGCCAACTGCGCGCGCGGCAATATAAGGAAGGGGACTAAGTAAACGAGGTAGCTAAGTTTGAGGCGTCGTCCCATCTCTTTTCTGCCCCTTCTACGTCTTGATGTTCCTTCTCTACCCAGTCTCAGGTTGAATCAACATGGTTTTTAACTAACTCCAGTGAAAAAAAGCGACGTCAGGGGACGGCAGGCGGTTCACTTTTTTGACTGTATATATTGTTTGATTAAAAGCATTTTCATGGTGTCAAATGAATGCTTTCGAAGCTCGCTCCAGCCCCCGTGCAGCATCGCGAAACAAATGCTCGGCATAGTCCGTTTTTTAGATTGCCCCGTCGACCTGCAAGCCTGCCTCACCTGACGTCTTGGCACTGAAAAGTGCGGGTATATTTGAATGTTGGTTTTGGGTTTTTTGCTTCACTTGCCGATTTCACAAAAACATTTTTTTTTAAATGTCGCCACACTAAATAGCATTATAGAAATGGTAAAAGCCGCATATTCCGAAGATATAGTTAGTCGGGGTAGTTCAAAATATCGCCGGAGTACCCCTTAAAGGCTAGCACCCATGTTTTGCTCGTTTATAAAAATATTGCTCATATATATTATTGTACGTAAAGCAAAAAAAAATTGTCTCAAAGTAAAAAGAATTTTATACAGGCACAACTCTGCTATAAATTAATGCGAGAAGCACATCCCGAACTAGTTTTACATTTGGACACAATTCTGTGCCTTTAAGAAGTTAAGACTGCGCCTGCACAGGTTTGACCAGTCCTCAAGATGCGCGAGCGTCGATGCGCCTCTAGCTTTGACTACAAATCCGCAGATACTTGTCCGCGAGTATAGTGATCTATTGGCGATTTGACTCGGGGTGGCAGAATAATTGTCCAATCTGACATTACCATGACCGTCATCCTCTGATGCACCGCTTGGCCGTTTGTTTGCACGAAATTGTCTGCAGCCAGAGCATGTCTACTAAAGCACTACTTTTTTTGTGCAGTGGGTCCCCCTACCCTGTTATCAAAGAAGTACGATCAACACCGGCATCCCATTCTTTCCTTCTGTCCCGGAATCTTTGTGGGACGCCCAACGACAGCATGATGAAGCACAACTGCCTCATGCCGACCCACCGGGCATCAGCATTGGAGGACTCCTTACGCCTGCATCTCCGACGTCCTCAAGGAAACCATCCTTATGACATATAAAGAAGAACCAAGCCCCCGTTCTCTTCAGTTGGCCGGACGACAGCAGACAAAGCATGTCTCATAAAGCACTACTCTTCTTTTTGGCGCAGTGGGCCTATTTCTCGTGTCATCATAGGACTATGGTCAGCGCAAGGGTCACCTGCTCTTCTTTGGTCCTGGAATCTTCGTGGGACTCCCGAATACAGCATGATGAAACGGAACTGCCTCATGCAGACCCACCGGGCGTCAGCCCTGGAGGCCTCCTTACGCCTGCTAATCCGACGTCATAAAGGAAACCACCCTTGTGATATATAAAGAAGAACCAAGCGCCCGCTCTCTTCAGTTGGCCGGACGACAGCAGACAAAGCATGTCTCATAAAGCACTACCCTTCTTTTTGGCGCAGTGTTTCTACTTCTCGTGTCATCAAAGGACTATGGTCAGCACAAGCGTCACCTGCTTTTCTTTTTTGTCCTGGAATATTCGTGAGACTCCCGAATACAGCATGATGAAGCGCAACTGCCTCATGCAGACCCACCGGGCGTCAGCACTGGAGGACTCCTTACGCCTGCTAATCCGACGTCATAAAGGAAACCACCCTTGTGATATATAAAGAAGAACCAAGCGCCCGCTCTCTTCAGTTGGCCGGACGACAGCAGACAAAGCATGTCTCATAAAGCACTACCCCTCTTTTTGGCGCAGTGTTTCTACTTCTCGTGTCATCAAAGGACTATGGTCAGCACAAGCGTCACCTGCTTTTCTTTTTTGTCCTGGAATATTCGTGAGACTCCCGAATACAGCATGATGAAGCGCAACTGCCTCATGCAGACACACCGGGCGTCAGCACTGGAGGACTCCTTACGCCTGCTAATCCGACGTCATAAAGGAAACCACCCTTGTGATATATAAAGAAGAACCAAGCGCCCGCTCTCTTCAGTTGGCCGGACGACAGCAGACAAAGCATGTCTCATAAAGCACTACCCTTCTTTTTGGCGCAGTGGGTCTACTTCTCGTGTCATCAAAGGACTATGGTCAGCGCAAGGGTCACCTGCTCTTCTTTGGTCCTGGAATCTTCGTGGGACTCCCGAATACAGCATGATGAAGCGCAACTGCCTCATGCAGACCCACCGGCCATCAGCATTGGAGGACTCCTTACGCGCGCATCTCCGACGTCATCAAGGAACCCATCCTTATGATTTATAAAGACGAACTAAGCGCCCGTTCTCTTCAGTTGGCCGGACGACAGCAGATAAAGTATGTGTCTTAAAGCACTACTCTTCTTTTTGCCGAAGTGGGTCTACTTGTGTCATCAAAGAACTATGGTCAGCACAAGCGTCACCTGCTTTTCTTTTTTGTCCTGGAATATTCGTGAGACTCCCGAATACAGCATGATGAAGCGCAACTGCCTCATGCAGACCCACCGGCCATCAGCATTGGAGGACTCCTTACGCGCGCATCTCCGACGTCATCAAGGAACCCATCCTTATGATATATAAAGACGAACTAAGCGTCCGTTCTCTTCAGTTGGCCGGACGACAGCAGATAAAGTATGTGTCTTAAAGCACTACTCTTCTTTTTGGCGAAGTGGGTCTACTTGTGTCATCAAAGAACTATGGTCAGCACAAGCGTCACCTGCTTTTCTTTTTTGTCCTGGAATATTCGTGAGACTCCCGAATACAGCATGATGAAGCGCAACTGCCTCATGCAGACCCACCGGCCATCAGCATTGGAGGACTCCTTACGCGCGCATCTCCGACGTCATCAAGGAACCCATCCTTATGATTTATAAAGACGAACTAAGCGTCCGTTCTCTTCAGTTGGCCGGACGACAGCAGATAAAGTATGTGTCTTAAAGCACTACTCTTCTTTTTGGCGAAGTGGGTCTACTTGTGTCATCAAAGAACTATGGTCAGCACAAGCGTCACCTGCTTTTCTTTTTTGTCCTGGAATATTCGTGAGACTCCCGAATACAGCATGATGAAGCGCAACTGCCTCATGCAGACCCACCGGGCGTCAGCACTGGAGGACTCCTTACGCCTGCTAATCCGACGTCATAAAGGAAACCACCCTTGTGATATATAAAGAAGAACCAAGCGCCCGCTCTCTTCAGTTGGCCGGACGACAGCAGACAAAGCATGTCTCATAAAGCACTACCCTTCTTTTTGGCGCAGTGGGTCTACTTCTCGTGTCATCAAAGGACTATGGTCAGCGCAAGGGTCACCGGCTCTTCTTTGGTCCTGGAATCTTCGTGGGACTCCCGAATACAGCATGATGAAGCGCAACTGCCTCATGCAGACCCACCGGCCATCAGCATTGGAGGACTCCTTACGCGCGCATCTCCGACGTCATCAAGGAACCCATCCTTATGATTTATAAAGACGAACTAAGCGCCCGTTCTCTTCAGTTGGCCGGACGACAGCAGATAAAGTATGTGTCTTAAAGCACTACTCTTCTTTTTGCCGAAGTGGGTCTACTTGTGTCATCAAAGAACTATGGTCAGCACAAGCGTCACCTGCTTTTCTTTTTTGTCCTGGAATATTCGTGAGACTCCCGAATACAGCATGATGAAGCGCAACTGCCTCATGCAGACCCACCGGCCATCAGCATTGGAAAACTCCTTACGCGCGCATCTCCGACGTCATCAAGGAACCCATCCTTATGATATATAAAGACGAACTAAGCGCCCGTTCTCTTCAGTTGGCCGGACGACAGCAGATAAAGTATGTGTCTTAAAGCACTACTCTTCTTTTTGGCGAAGTGGGTCTACTTGTGTTATCAAAGAACTATGGTCAGCACAAGCGTCACCTGCTTTTCTTTTTTGTCCTGGAATATTCGTGAGACTCCCGAATACAGCATGATGAAGCGCAACTGCCTCATGCAGACCCACCGGCCATCAGCATTGGAGGACTCCTTACGCGCGCATCTCCGACGTCATCAAGGAACCCATCGCTATGATATATACACCAACTCATGTTTACAAACAAACCGGAGCGCCCCCAGCGGACGCCACCGGCGCCGCGCATGCGCGGTGGATGGTGGGCAAGAAGCCCGCCGTCGCCCATAAACAAACCATTGAATTGCGTTGTTATCGGCGTCGGTGGGAGTCCCCGTACTCTTATTCACGTTGGAATTGTTGATTCTACGTCCTGCTAGCAATGTCCGACTACTTGAGCGGCTTCAGCAAAACTAACGAGGCAAAACTTTGCGTGAATAATGTGACGTGCGCCAATTCATTTCACGTGGACGCCACAGAATGGGCGCTAAAGCCTGACTCGCACGATGAGATTCTGCTCGCTATTTTCAGTCGCGACGTCGCTCGGACTGCAAAAGCATGGACCGTAGCTGAGATGGTGGACGTCGATACTGAAAACCGCAAGTAGAATCGGGCATTACAAGTCGGTGATGGCCACTGGTAACAA
Organism: Ixodes scapularis; assembly: GCF_016920785.2. Taxonomy (NCBI): domain Eukaryota; kingdom Metazoa; phylum Arthropoda; class Arachnida; order Ixodida; family Ixodidae; genus Ixodes; species Ixodes scapularis. The sequence continues at coordinate 286,695 of NW_024609927.1, forward strand.
TGATCAACATCTTCTTGTATCTGTTTACACTTAGCTTACTTACCCCAACCAACCTTCAAAAGTGTTTTGAGGCCTGCACTTAGTTCTTATCGCAATTACAGGGTCAACGTTTTGTTTACGGGCCGCTGCCGTTTGAACGAGCTGACGACAAAAAGCAGCCAAGTTTGAAAGAGCAGACGACAGTTCGAACGCATGGAGTACGGGCGAGAAGCACCGCGTCCCGCGTCAACAAACCATTCGAATGTCACGTTGTCGGCGTCTGTGTGAGTCTGCATACCCTTTTACGCGTTGGAACTGCCGATTCTCCGTCGTCATCGCAATGTCTTACCCCTTTAATCGCCTGAGCGAAATTATCAAGGCTCGTTGCGCCGCTAAACTTTGAGTAAATAATTTGACGTGCGGCAATTCATTCGCATGAACGCCGCAGAATGGACGCCAATACCATGATGATATCCTTCTAGCTATTTTCGGTCGCGACTTCGCTCGTGCTGCAAAAGTGTAAAAGGTAGCGGTGATGATCGACGTCGATACTGAAAATCGGAAGCGGGAACAGACCAAGCGTAACAAGTCGGTGATTGTCACCGGTACCAATGATCAACATCTTGTATCTACTGCTTACACCGAGCCTACTTAAGTCTCTTCAGGACTGCAATTACTTCTTATTGCAATCACCGGGTCAAAGTTTGGTCTACGGGCCGCTTTTGTTTGAACAAGCAGACGACAAAAAGCAGACAAGTTTGAAAGAGCAGACGAAAGTTCGAACGATCAGGCGGCCATGCGATTTTGAAGACGCACAGAACCCGTGGGTGGTCCGGTCAATTTAGCGGTTTTCTATTGTTCATGTTGGAACAAAGAAAATACATCTGGCGACCACAAAGTGTTGCCCGCACACGCAATCGTAGTTCGACAGCGTCTGGTTTGCCCTTTTCACGGCTACTATCCACCTTCTCGGACGAACGGAGGGGGCAGAAACACATGAAAACTGATCTTCAAACCTTTCCAGACTCTCTTGGTACAGCCCCCATCGCAGTATTTTGACGAGAAGGCAGTTTTTTGTCTCGTATCTTCCAAAGGAACACAGGAATGCATGTCTGGCACGGCGACTTCTGCCCACCACCCCAGACCGGAAGTGCGTCCGGCGCGCCACCACCGCGGCGTGACGTAGGAGAGTTGAGTTGGTGTATAAAGACGAACTAAGCGCCCGTTCTCTTCAGTTGGCCGGACGACAGCAGATAAAGTATGTGTCTTAAAGCACTACTCTTCTTTTTGGCGAAGTGGGTCTACTTGTGTCATCAAAGAACTATGGTCAGCACAAGCGTCACCTGCTTTTCTTTTTTGTCCTGGAATATTCGTGAGACTCCCGAATACAGCATGATGAAGCGCAACTGCCTCATGCAGACCCACCGGCCATCAGCATTGGAGGACTCCTTACGCGCGCATCTCCGACGTCATCAAGGAACCCATCCTTATGATATATAAAGACGAACTAAGCGCCCGTTCTCTTCAGTTGGCCGGACGACAGCAGATAAAGTATGTGTCTTAAAGCACTACTCTTCTTTTTGGCGAAGTGGGTCTACTTGTGTCATCAAAGAACTATGGTCAGCACAAGCGTCACCTGCTTTTCTTTTTTGTTCTGGAATATTCGTGAGACTCCCGAATACAGCATGATGAAGCGCAACTGCCTCATGCAGAACCACCGGCCATCAGCATTGGAGGACTCCTTACGCGCGCATCTCCGACGTCATCAAGGAACCCATCCTTATGATACATAAAGACGAACTAAGCGCCCGTTCTCTTCAGTTGGCCGGACGACAGCAGATAAAGTATGTGTCTTAAAGCACTACTCTTCTTTTTGGCGAAGTGGGTCTACTTGTGTCATCAAAGAACTATGGTCAGCACAAGCGTCCCCTGCTTTTCTTTTTTGTCCTGGAATATTCGTGAGACTCCCGAATACAGCATGATGAAGCGAAACTGCCTCATGCAGACCCACCGGCCATCAGCATTCGAGGACTACGTACGCGCGCATCTCCGACGTCGTCAAGGAACCCATCCTTATGATATATAAAGACGAACTAAGCGCCCGTTCTCTTCAGTTGGCCGGACGACAGCAGATAAAGTATGTGTCTTAAAGCACTACTCTTCTTTTTGGCGAAGTGGGTCTACTTGTGTCATCAAAGAACTATGGTCAGCACAAGCGTCACCTGCTTTTCTTTTTTGTCCTGGAATATTCGTGAGACTCCCGAATACAGCATGATGAAGCGCAACTGCCTCATGCAGACCCACCGGCCATCAGCATTGGAAAACTCCTTACGCGCGCAGCTCCGACGTCATCAAGGAACCCATCCTTATGATATATAAAGACGAACTAAGCGCCCGTTCTCTTCAGTTGGCCGGACGACAGCAGATAAAGTATGTGTCTTAAAGCACTACTCTTCTTTTTGGCGCAGTGGGTCTACTTGTGTCATCAAAGAACTATGGTCAGCACAAGCGTCACCTGCTTTTCTTTTTTGTCCTGGAATATTCGTGAGACTCCCGAATACAGCATGATAAAGCGCAACTGCCTCATGCAGACCCACCGGCCATCAGCATTGGAGGACTCCTTACGCGCGCATCTCCGACGTCATCAAGGAATCCATCCTTATGATATACAAAGACGAACTAAGCGCCCGTTCTCTTCAGTTGGCCGGACGACAGCAGATAAACTATGTGTCTTAAAGCACTACTCTTCTTTTTGGCGAAGTGGGTCTACTTGTGTCATCAAAGAGCTATGGTCAGCACAAGCGTCACCTGCTTTTCTTTTTTGTCCTGGAATATTCGTGAGACTCCCGAATACAGCATGATGAAGCGCAACTGCCTCATGCAGACCCACCGGCCATCAGCATTGGAGGACTCCTTACGCGCGCATCTCCGACGTCATCAAGGAATCCATCCTTATGATATACAAAGACGAACTAAGCGCCCGTTCTCTTCAGTTGGCCGGACGACAGCAGATAAAGTATGTGTCTTAAAGCACTACTCTTCTTTTTGGCGAAGTGGGTCTACTTGTGTCATCAAAGAACTATGGTCAGCACAAGCGTCACCTGCTTTTCTTTTTTGTCCTGGAATATTCGTGAGACTCCCGAATACAGCATGATGAAGCGCAACTGCCTCATGCAGACCCACCGGCCATCAGCATTGGAAAACTCCTTACGAGCGCATCTCCGACGTCATCAAGGAACCCATCCTTATGATATATAAAGACGAACTAAGCGCCCGTTCTCTTCAGTTGGCCGGACGACAGCAGATAAAGTATGTGTCTTAAAGCACTACTCTTCTTTTTGGCGAAGTGGGTCTACTTGTGTCATCAAAGAACTATGGTCAGCACAAGCGTCACCTGCTTTTCTTTTTTGTCCTGGAATATTCGTGAGACTCCCGAATACAGCATGATGAAGCGCAACTGCCTCATGCAGACCCACCGGCCATCAGCATTGGAGGACTCCTTACGCGCGCATCTCCGACGTCATCAAGGAACCCATCCTTATGATATATAAAGACGAACTAAGCGCCCGTTCTCTTCAGTTGGCCGGACGACAGCAGATAAAGTATGTGTCTTAAAGCACTACTCTTCTTTTTGGCGAAGTGGGTCTACTTGTGTCATCAAAGAACTATGGTCAGCACAAGCGTCACCTGCTTTTCTTTTTTGTCCTGGAATATTCGTGAGACTCCCGAATACAGCATGATGAAGCGCAACTGCCTCATGCAGACCCACCGGCCATCAGCATTGGAGGACTCCTTAAGCGCGCATCTCCGACGTCATCAAGGAACCCATCCTTATGATATATAAAGACGAACTAAGCGCCCGTTCTCTTCAGTTGGCCGGACGACAGCAGATAAAGTATGTGTCTTAAAGCACTACTCTTCTTTTTGGCGAAGTGGGTCTACTTGTGTCATCAAAGAACTATGGTCAGCACAAGCGTCACCTGCTTTTCTTTTTTGTCCTGGAATATTCGTGAGACTCCCGAATACAGCATGATGAAGCGCAACTGCCTCATGCAGACCCACCGGCCATCAGCATTGGAGGACTCCTTACGCTCGCATCTCCGACGTCATCAAGGAACCCATCCTTATGATATATAAAGACGAACTAAGCTCCCGTTCTCTTCAGTTGGCCGGATGACAGCAGATAAAGTATGTGTCTTAAAGCACTACTCTTCTTTTTGGCGAAGTGGGTCTACTTGTGTCATCAAAGAACTATGGTCAGCACAAGCGTCACCTGCTTTTCTTTTTTGTCCTGGAATATTCGTGAGACTCCCGAATACAGCATGATGAAGCGCAACTGCCTCATGCAGACCCACCGGCCATCAGCATTGGAGGACTCCTTACGCGCGCATCTCCGACGTCATCAAGGAACCCATCCTTATGATATATAAAGACGAACTAAGCGCCCGTTCTCTTCAGTTGGCCGGACGACAGCAGATAAAGTATGTGTCTTAAAGCACTACTCTTCTTTTTGGCGAAGTGGGTCTACTTGTGTCATCAAAGAACTATGGTCAGCACAAGCGTCACCTGCTTTTCTTTTTTGTCCTGGAATATTCGTGAGACTCCCGAATACAGCATGATGAAGCGCAACTGCCTCATGCAGACCCACCGGCCATCAGCATTGGAAAACTCCTTACGCGCGCATCTCCGACGTCATCAAGGAACCCATCCTTATGATATATAAAGACGAACTAAGCGCCCGTTATCTTCAGTTGGCCGGACGACAGCAGATAAAGTATGTGTCTTAAAGCACTACTCTTCTTTTTGGCGAAGTGGGTCTACTTGTGTCATCAAAGAACTATGGTCAGCACAAGCGTCACCTGCTTTTCTTTTTTGTCCTGGAATATTCGTGAGACTCCCGAATACAGCATGATGAAGCGCAACTGCCTCATGCAGACCCACCGGCCTTCAGCATTGGAGGACTCCTTACGCGCGCATCTCCGACGTCATCAAGGAACCCATCCTTATGATATATAAAGACGAACTAAGCGCCCGTTCTCTTCAGTTGGCCGGACGACAGCAGATAAAGTATGTGTCTTAAAGCACTACTCTTCTTTTTGGCGAAGTGGGTCTACTTGTGTCATTAAAGAACTATGGTCAGCACAATCGTCACCTGCTTTTCTTTTTTGTCCTGGAATATTCGTGAGACTCCCGAATACAGCATGATGAAGCGCAACTGCCTCATGCAGACCCACCGGCCATCAGCATTGGAGGACTCCTTACGCGCGCATCTCCGACGTCATCAAGGAACCCATCCTTATGATATATAAAGACGAACTAAGCGCCCGTTCTCTTCAGTTGGCCGGACGACAGCAGATAAAGTATGTGTCTTAAAGTACTACTCTTCTTTTTGGCGAAGTGGGTCTACTTGTGTCATCAAAGAACTATGGTGAGCACAAGCATCACCTGCTTTTCTTTTTTGTCCTGGAATATTCGTGAGACTCCCGAATACAGCATGATGAAGCGCAACTGCCTCATGCAGACCCACCGGCCATCAGCATTGGAGGACTCCTTAAGCGCGCATCTCCGACGTCATCAAGGAACCCATCCTTATGATATATAAAGACGAACTAAGCGCCCGTTCTCTTCAGTTGGCCGGACGACAGCAGATAAAGTATGTGTCTTAAAGCACTACTCTTCTTTTTGGCGAAGTGGGTCTACTTGTGTCATCAAAGAACTATGGTCAGCACAAGCGTCACCTGCTTTTCTTTTTTGTCCTGGAATATTCGTGAGACTCCCGAATACAGCGTGATGAAGCGCAACTGCCTCATGCAGACCCACCGGCCATCAGCATTGGAGGACTCCTTACGCGCGCATCTCCGACGTCATCAAGGAACCCATCCTTATGATATATAAAGACGAACTAAGCGCCCGTTCTCTTCAGTTGGCCGGACGACAGCAGATAAAGTATGTGTCTTAAAGTACTACTCTTCTTTTTGGCGAAGTGGGTCTACTTGTGTCATCAAAGAACTATGGTCAGCACAAGCGTCACCTGCTTTTCTTTTTTGTCCTGGAATATTCGTGAGACTCCCGAATACAGCATGATGAAGCGCAACTGCCTCATGCAGACCCACCGGCCATCAGCATTGGAGGACTCCTTACGCGCGCATCTCCGACGTCATCAAGGAACCCATCCTTATGATATATAAAGACGAACTATGCGCCCGTTCTCTTCAGTTGGCCGGACGACAGCAGATAAAGTATGTTTCTTAAAGCACTACTCTTCCTTTTGGCGAAGTGGGTCTACTTGTGTCATCAAAGAACTAGGGTCAGCACAAGCGACACCTGCTTTTCTTTTTTGTCCTGGAATATTCGTGAGACTCCCGAATACAGCATGATGAAGCGCAACTGCCTTATGCAGACCCACCGGCCATCAGCATTGGAAAACTCCTTACGCGCGCATCTCCGACGTCATCAAGGAACCCATCCTTATGATATATAAAGACGAACTAAGCGCCCGTTCTCTTCAGTTGGTCGGACGACAGCAGATAACGTATGTGTCTTAAAGCACTACGTTTCTTTTTGGCGCAGTGGGTCTACTTGTGTAATCAAAGAACTATGGTCAACACAAGCGTCACATGCTTTCCTTTTGTCCTGGAATCTTCGTGGGACTCCCGAATACAGCATGATGAAGCGCAACTGCCTCATGCAGACCCACCGGCCATCAGCATTGGAGGACTCCTTACGCGCGCATCTCCGACGTCATCAAGGAACCCATCCTTTTGATATATAAAGACGAACTAAGCGCCCGTTCTCTTCAGTTGGCCGGACGACAGCAGATAAAGTATGTGTCTTAAAGCACTACTCTTCTTTTTGGCGAAGTGGGTCTACTTGTGTCATCAAAGAACTATGGTCAGCACAAGCGTCACCTGCTTTTCTTTTTTGTCCTGGAATATTCGTGAGACTCCCGAATACAGCATGATGAAGCGCAACTGCCTCATGCAGACCCACCGGCCATCAGCACTGGAGGACTCCTTACGCGCGCATCTCCGACGTCATCAAGGAACCCATCCTTTTGATATATAAAGACGAACTAAGCGCCCGTTCTCTTCAGTTGGCCGGACGACAGCAGATAAAGTATGTGTCTTAAAGCACTACTCTTCTTTTTGGCGAAGTGGGTCTACTTGTGTCATCAAAGAACTATGGTCAGCACAAGCGTCACCTGCTTTTCTTTTTTGTCCTGGAATATTCGTGAGACTCCCGAATACAGCATGATGAAGCGCAACTGCCTCATGCAGACCCACCGGCCATCAGCATTGGAGGACTCCTTACGCGCGCATCTCCGACGTCATCAAGGAACCCATCCTTATGATATATAAAGACGAACTATGCGCCCGTTCTCTTCAGTTGGCCGGACGACAGCAGATAAAGTATGTGTCTGAAAGCACTACTCTTCTTTTTGGCGAAGTGGGTCTACTTGTGTCATCAAAGAACTATGGTCAGCACAAGCGTCACCTGCTTTTCTTTTTTGTCCTGGAATATTCGTGAGACTCCCGAATACAGCATGATGAAGCGCAACTGCCTCATGCAGACCCACCGGCCATCAGCATTGGAGGACTCCTTACGCGCGCATCACCGACGTCATCAAGGAACCCATCCTTATGATATATAAAGACGAACTAAGCGCCCGTTCTCTTCAGTTGGCCGGACGACAGCAGATAAAGTATGTGTCTTAAAGCACTACTCTTCTTTTTGGCGAAGTGGGTCTACTTGTGTCATCAAAGAACTATGGTCAGCACAAGCGTCACCTGCTTTTCTTTTTTGTCCTGGAATATTCGTGAGACTCCGGAATACAGCATGATGAAGCGCAACTGCCTCATGCAGACCCACCGGCCATCAGCATTGGAGGACTCCTTACGCGCGCATCTCCGACGTCATCAAGGAACCCATCCTTATGATATATAGAGACGAACTAAGCGCCCGTTCTCTTCAGTTGGCCGGACGACAGCAGATAAAGTATGTGTCTTAAAGCACTACTCTTCTTTTTGGCGAAGTGGGTCTACTTGTGTCATCAAAGAACTATGGTCAGCACAAGCGTCACCTGCTTTTCTTTTTTGTCCTGGAATATTCGTGAGACTCCCGAATACAGCATGATGAAGCGCAACTGCCTCATGCAGACCCACCGGCCATCAGCATTGGAGGACTCCTTACGCGCGCATCTCCGACGTCATCAAGGAACCCATCCTTATGATATATAAAGACGAACTAAGCGCCCGTTCTCTTCAGTTGGCCGGACGACAGCAGATAAAGTATGTGTCTTAAAGCACTACTCTTCTTTTTGGCGAAGTGGGTCTTCTTGTGTCATCAAAGAACTATGGTCAGCACAAGCGTCACCTGCTTTTCTTTTTTGTCCTGGAATATTCGTGAGACTCCCGAATACAGCATGATGAAGCGCAACTGCCTCATGCAGACCCACCGGCCATCAGCATTGGAGGACTCCTTACGCGCGCATCTCCGACGTCATCAAGGAACCCATCCTTATGATATATAAAGACGAACTAAGCGCCCGTTCTCTTCAGTTGGCCGGACGACAGCAGATAAAGTATGTGTCTTAAAGCACTACTCTTCTTTTTGGCGAAGTGGGTCTTCTTGTGTCATCAAAGAACTATGGTCAGCACAAGCGTCACCTGCTTTTCTTTTTTGTCCTGGAATATTCGTGAGACTCCCGAATACAGCATGATGAAGCGCAACTGCCTCATGCAGACCCACCGGCCATCAGCATTGGAGGACTGCTAAAGTTGAGGCTTGGGCGAGTTGGTACATACCTCGGAAATTAAAAACAGCGCGGAAAGACGAGGACCAGACAAAGAAGTGACACGGACGTAGCGCTGTCGTCCGTGTCACTTCTTTGTCTGGTCCTCGTCTTTCCGCGCTGTTTTTAATTTCCGAAGATTGGAGGACTCCTTACGCGCGCCTCTCCGTCGTCATCAAGGAACCCATCCTTATGATATATAAAGACGAACTAAGCGCCCGTTCTCTTCAGTTGGCCGGACGACAGCAGATAAAGTATGTGTCTTAAAGCACTACTCTTCTTTTTGGCGAAGTGGGTCTACTTGTGTCATCAAAGAACTATGGTCAGCACAAGCGTCACCTGCTTTTCTTTTTTGTCCTGGAATATTCGTGAGACTCCGGAATACAGCATGATGAAGCGCAACTGCCTCATGCAGACCCACCGGCCATCAGCATTGGAGGACTCCTTACGCGCGCATCTCCGACGTCATCAAGGAACCCATCCTTATGATATATAGAGACGAACTAAGCGCCCGTTCTCTTCAGTTGGCCGGACGACAGCAGATAAAGTATGTGTCTTAAAGCACTACTCTTCTTTTTGGCGAAGTGGGTCTACTTGTGTCATCAAAGAACTATGGTCAGCACAAGCGTCACCTGCTTTTCTTTTTTGTCCTGGAATATTCGTGAGACTCCCGAATACAGCATGATGAAGCGCAACTGCCTCATGCAGACCCACCGGCCATCAGCATTGGAGGACTCCTTACGCGCGCATCTCCGACGTCATCAAGGAACCCATCCTTATGATATATAAAGACGAACTAAGCGCCCGTTCTCTTCAGTTGGCCGGACGACAGCAGATAAAGTATGTGTCTTAAAGCACTACTCTTCTTTTTGGCGAAGTGGGTCTACTTGTGTCATCAAAGAACTATGGTCAGCACAAGCGTCACCTGCTTTTCTTTTTTGTCCTGGAATATTCGTGAGACTCCCGAATACAGCATGATGAAGCGCAACTGCCTCATGCAGACCCACCGGCCATCAGCATTGGAGGACTCCTTACGCGCGCATCTCCGACGTCATCAAGGAACCCATCCTTATGATATATAAAGACGAACTATGCGCCCGTTCTCTTCAGTTGGCCGGACGACAGCAGATAAAGTATGTGTCTTAAAGCACTACTCTTCTTTTTGGCGAAGTGGGTCTACTTGTGTTATCAAAGAACTATGGTCAGCACAAGCGTCACCTGCTTTTCTTTTTTGTCCTGGAATATTCGTGAGACTCCCGAATACAGCATGATGAAGCGCAACTGCCTCATGCAGACCCACCGGCCATCAGCATTGGAGGACTCCTTACGCGCGCATCTCCGACGTCATCAAGGAACCCATCCTTATGATATATAAAGACGAACTAAGCGCCCGTTCTCTTCAGTTGGCCGGACGACAGCAGATAAAGTATGTGTCTTAAAGCACTACTCTTCCTTTTGGCGAAGTGGGTCTACTTGTGTCATCAAAGAACTATGGTCAGCACAAGCGTCACCTGCTTTTCTTTTTTGTCCTGGAATATTCGTGAGACTCCCGAATACAGCATGATGAAGCGCAACTGCCTCATGCAGACCCATCGGCCATCAGCATTGGAAAACTCCTTACGCGCGCATCTCCGACGTCATCAAGGAACCCATCCTTATGATATATAAAGACGAACTAAGCGCCCGTTCTCTTCAGTTGGCCGGACGACAGCAGATAAAGTATGTGTCTTAAAGCACTACTCTTCTTTTTGGCGAAGTGGGTCTACTTGTGTCATCAAAGAACTATCGTCAGCACAAGCGTCACCTGCTTTTCTTTTTTGTCCTGGAATATTCGTGAGACTCCCGAATACAGCATGATGAAGCGCAACTGCCTCATGCAGACCCACCGGCCATCAGCATTGGAGGACTCCTTACGCGCGCATCTCCGACGTCATCAAGGAACCCATCCTTATGATATATAAAGACGAACTAAGCGCCCGTTCTCTTCAGTTGGCCGGACGACAGCAGATAAAGTATGTGTCTTAAAGCACTACTCTTCTTTTTGGCGAAGTGGGTCTACTTGTGTCATCAAAGAACTATGGTCAGCACAAGCGTCACCTGCTTTTCTTTTTTGTCCTGGAATATTCGTGAGACTCCCGAATAGAGCATGATGAAGCGCAACTGCCTCATGCAGACCCACCGGCCATCAGCATTGGAGGACTCCTTACGCGCGCATCTCCGACGTCATCAAGGAACCCATCCTTATGATATATAAAGACGAACTAAGCGCCCGTTCTCTTCAGTTGGCCGGACGACAGCAGATAAAGTATGTGTCTTAAAGCACTACTCTTCTTCTTGGGGAAGTGGATCTACTTGTGTCATCAAAGAACTATGGTCAGCACAAGCGTCACCTGCTTTTCTTTTTTGTCCTGGAATATTCGTGAGACTCCCGAATACAGCATGATGAAGCGCAACTGCCTCATGCAGACCCACCGGCCATCAGCATTGGAGGACTCCTTACGCGCGCATCTCCGACGTCATCAAGGAACCCATCCTTATGATATATAAAGACGAACTAAGCGCTGGTTCTCTTCAGTTGGCCGGACGACAGCAGATAAAGTATGTGTCTTAAAGCACTACTCTTCCTTTTGGCGAAGTGGGTCTACTTGTGTCATCAAAGAACTATGGTCAGCACAAGCGTCACCTGCTTTTCTTTTTTGTCCTGGAATATTCGTGAGACTCCCGAATACAGCATGATGAAGCGCAACTGCCTCATGCAGACCCACCGGCCATCAGCATTGGAAAACTCCTTACGCGCGCATCTCCGACGTTATCAAGGAACCCATCCTTATGATATATAAAGACGAACTAAGCGCCCGTTCTCTTCAGTTGGCCGGACGACAGCAGATAAAGTATGTGTCTTAAAGCACTACTCTTCTTTTTGGCGAAGTGGGTCTACTTGTGTCATCAAAGAACTATGGTCAGCACAAGCGTCACCTGCTTTTCTTTTTTGTCCTGGAATATTCGTGAGACTCCCGAATACAGCATGATGAAGCGCAACTGCCTCATGCAAACCCACCGGCCATCAGCATTGGAAAACTCCTTACGCGCGCATCTCCGACGTCATCAAGGAACCCATCCTTATGATATATAAAGACGAACTAAGCGCCCGTTCTCTTCAGTTGGCCGGACGACAGCAGATAAAGTATGTGTCTTAAAGCACTACTCTTCTTTTTGGCGAAGTGGGTCTACTTGTGTCATCAAAGAACTATGGTCAGCACAAGCGTCACCTGCTTTTCTTTTTTGTCCTGGAATATTCGTGAGACTCCCGAATACAGCATGATGAAGCGCAACTGCCTCATGCAGACCCACCGGCCATCAGCATTGGAGGACTCCTTACGCGCGCATCTCCGACGTCATAAAGAAAACCACCCTTATGACATATAAAGAAGAACCAAGTGCCCGTTCTCTTCAGTTGGCCGGACGACAGAAGACAAAGCATGTCTCTTAAAGCACTACTCTTCTTTTTGGCGCAGTGGGTCTACTTGTGTCATCAAAGAACTATCGTCAAAACAAGCGTCACATGCTTTCCTTTTGTCCTCGAATATTCGTGGAACTCCCGAATACAGCATGATCAAGCACAACTGCCTCATGCAGAGCCACGGGGCATCAGCATTGGAGGACTCCTTACGAATGCATCTCCGACGTCATCAAGGAAACCATCCTTATGATACATGAAGAAGAACTAAGCGCCCGTTCTCTTCAGTTAGCCGGAGGACAGCAGACAAAGCATGTCTCTTAAAGCACTACGTTTCTTTTTGGCGCAGTGGGTCTACTTGTGTAATCAAAGAACTATGGTCAACACAAGCGTCACATGCTTTCCTTTTGTCCTGGAATCTTCGTGGGACTCCCGAATACAGCATGATGAAACGGAAGTGCCTCATGCAGAGCCACAGCGCATCAGCACTGGAGGACTCCTTACGCCTGCATATCCGACGTCATAAAGGAAACCATCCTTATGATATATAAAGAACTAAGCGCCTGTTCTCTTCAGTTGGCCAGACGACAACAGACAGAGCATGTCTCTTAAAGCACTACTCTTGTTTTTGCCGCAGTGGGTCTACTTGTCATGTCATCAAAGGACTATGGTCAGCACAAGCGTCACGTGCTTTCCTTTTGTTCTGGAATCTTCGTGGGACTCCCGAATACAGCATGATGAAGCGCAACTGCCTCATGCAGCGCCACGGGGCATCAGCACTGGAGGATTCCTTACTCCTGCACAGAGTGTCGAACCGGAACCGAACCGAACCGAACCGAAAACCGGAACCGAACCGTTATTTTTAGCCGAACCGGAACTGAACCGAACCGAAATATTCGCCGCCATCTTGGAGCTGAACCGCAACTGAACCAGAAAAAAAATATAACGATAACCGGTTCAAAACGGTTCACGGTAATATTTTTTACTACAAAATGAGTGTTTCGAGAAGTAAAAATTGGCAGCTGTATTTCTATGTAGTGATCAAATTGTGATATACTGCATTGCAATCTATGAAAAATTGTGGGTTTTCGTGGTGCTTTTGTATTGGCACTACGATTAATCATGTGTCACGTGGTCACGTGACGTCATAGTGTCAAGATATGCTGTCAAATATTGTCACGTCACGTGCCCTTGTGACGTAGTCACGTGACTCACCTCGTCAAGTCGGCTTAAATTGAGTACGTCATTATAGTCCGTTGCAACTTAAGAAGGTAGAGCGAGGGAAAGGAAGGCCGGGGAGGAGGAAGCGGACGAAACGCTGGAGAGAGGAGGATGTTTCCTCCTCTCTTCTCCAGCGTTCCGTCTACTTCCTCCCCGGCCTTCTTTTCCCTTGTTCTTGAGTTGCAACGGAATATATACGTATTAGCGTTGTTGACATCGTGACATCACATGCAATCACGACTTCTCACGGGAAGTCAGTGACATCGTGATGTACTCGATTGTCATGAGCCCGAGTCGAGTGCTCGGGTTCTTGACAATTAGCATCGCCAAGCATTCGTGTTGGCTTGTGTTCAATCAAAGATGAGCATAGCCGAACTCTAACACTGGCGGTATATAATTAGCGTCAGATAACATCGCCGCTTGTTCTAATAGCGAGTTGAGGAGGGAAAAGCTATTTGGTTTCCTTTATTTTTTCTGCGTCTGTCATTGAGCGGAGAAAAAACTGTTTTTGAAAGCTATCAACGCCAGGGATTAGCTCTTAGTGGTATTTACTGAAAGTACAAAAATTGTTGCATGAACCATTTTACATGTACACATCATTGAGGCAGCCAAACATGTTTTCGTTGCTGCTGAACTGTCTCATGAATGTTGTCCCCGAGAATAGAAGGATTGAAAGAACTAAATGTGGCTTATTAATCTGACGATAAATAAAACTACAAGTGTGTACGGCAGGGATACCTAAAAAGAAAGATTCTAGTGACGTTAGAGGCAGCCGCTCAAATTTTCGCAGTTTTTTAAGCTTCACTGTTTTTTTTTTGTGCAAAATAAAAGAAATGGGGGATTACGGTTAAAAAATAATACAAATATAACTGTCGAATCGGCACCCCAGGCCAAAGGGACGAGGGAGTTCCTCAGAAATGAAAAGTATTCTCTGGAAGAGCATCGTAAAATGAAAGGGGGGGGGGGGGGGGGGAGAGAGAGAGAGAGAGAGAGAGAGAGAGAGAGAGGAGAAGTTAAAACATACTGTGTTGTAAAGGCTCCTCTACTCCGCATCTTGGGCGCAGACAAGACAGCGTGATCCCGCAAAGCTACTTTGTTTGCAAAATCACTACTACCAGAAAGCGAGTTCTCATGATGCCAGACGCTCGCGTCGTTCCTCACGACGCTGCACCAAGAAATATTAATTTTTGTTTCTGAATACATGAGTTGCACTGAGCGCAAATCTTCTGCAGCGTGCATTGTACACCACGGGATTTGGTTTTCTCGGCAAAAAGAAATTTCTAACCACCAGGATATACTGCGATGATGTCATGTTAAACAGTTCAGTTTACTGGTTAAATGGATGTTCTCAACACAATACTCGGTTTCACTTTAAGTGTGAGCGTAGCAGAAGCTAAAAGAGCACGCTCAGGGCTTTCAGCGTTCTTGCCAAGCACCAGCGCTCCTGCAGTGCAAGCACTGGTCAGGAACACATGCTGCGCTTGTAGCATCGGCTGAGTCTGGACTTGAAGAGACCCTGCAAAGCGTTTCTGTCCATATTTTTTTTAATTTGCATCGCGTTCACTCTAACTAGTGAGTGTGACTCTAGCACCACATTAAACATAAAATAAAGAAAAAATTCGACTAATTTTTAACATAATAGGTGAAATAGGTTCAGAATATTCAGCACATTTCTTTTTGTTGATGATGTCCTTGGTCAGAACCGATAGAGAACCGAAACAAGAGCGTGCAACAACCATGCGCGATCTTCCTAAGTGTTGAAAATTAACATCCAGTTATGAAGACGTGAACGCCCCACCAATTTACAGGTGTTCCAAGCAAAATTTTGAGCGAGAGTCACGTGCTTGAAGGGATCAGAAGGGGTCACTTGCGGCTATTCAGCCATAAAGCCCCTCTACCATGGGAAAAGTGGCGCCATACATTGTTGTGGAAATGCTCCAGACACGTGCCGCGCGCCACTTCCGGGAAGAGCATGTCGTCCTAAATCTAGCTCAGTGCCGCGCTGTTCCGCCATGATCTCCCCCAGGGATGCACGTAACACGTGCCTCGTGCATCGACGCACCTTGCGCAACTTTTAAAACATGAAGGGGCTTTATTCAGCCAGCCCTTTCTCTAGAATTCTATGTCGCTATAATCTGACGCTTTAGACCAATGTCTCCACTGAACGCTCGTGTATGACACTGATAGGCATGCTTTTCGAAGCAGCATTTGGTTTTCTTCATCCCTTTGCAATGCCCCTTTAACCTGAAACAAAGTGTAGCAAAATAGATGTCTAAATTGTAATGCGGCAGCCTAATAAAATGTTAGAGCGCGCGTGACTGATAAAGCACAGTGTTGTAAAATGAGGCCGCATAACAAGTGCACGTGAAACCAAATATAACTTTAGCCTCCCGAGACAGTATTCTGCGAAGTTTCGAGCTCGTGCAATCCGATGTCCATATGTAATTTAAATTAGAAATATAGTGTCCGTTCTTAGCGATATTTATGAGTAACTAGGAGCGTCATTGCACGCATCTATCTCTATTAGAGAAATACGGACGATAACCAACCAGGTCCTGAACAGTTAGGAGTCCGACGTTTTAAAGTCGGTTCGGTATTTTCTTCAGGGGCGACTATTTGCACATGGAGAGCTGCAGCTTCTTTTCCATCTACGGTGTGTCGTCTGCTTCCTTCACTTTTAATGCGGAAGCATTAACTGTCCCATGGAGAGAACCGACGTCCTCAGCTTTGAAGCCGCGCCAAACGGCGCCTCGCACCGTCCCAATGTCGCGTGTAGCAGGAATCTGATGGATAGGTTCCCATTGGCTTGCGACGAACTAAGGGAGCAGAAGAAGGACATTCATGATTTCGCCTTCACGACTCATAAGAAGTGCTTAGATGCCCTTGGACTTTTTTGTTCTTCAAGTGCCCTAGTCCGTTGACATACGCGGATGGTTAAGGGGCTGACGACCTATTGAGCCCGACCTATTGAAACATCTCGCTCCTAAATCTTCATGACTTGGTTGGTGAAGGTCTGTATTTTTCTAAATTTTGACTCAACCAGACGGAGTTCCGTCAAACGTGTTTACGTTTAAAACCTGTATTTCTATACGTTTATTTTTGCAGTACCTGTATGGGATTATTTAGAAGAATACCATTTATTATATCTCTTTCTTCACATTTCGTGTATTTGCCTTCAGATCTGTAATGTGAGCACACAGTCCTTTTTGGCGTAGCCCGCGACCCGGTGTTTCACACTGCCAAACTACGAACAGAAAAGCGTGTTCCGCAGACTCAACAAATGGCGTATTCTCGAGTATCATCCTTCCATGTCAGTCTTCAGCGGCTATGTGAACTTCTTACAGTCAAAATTATTAATGACAATAGAAATTTTATTGCTTCCTGAAGACTTGACAACCTAAATGAATGGTCCATCACCCTATAGATGTACATCATAAGTAAATGCACCCCGAAAGTATGTGATATATGCTCTGCAAATTTTTTCCGGCGTTTTTGTTCACGATAAAAGTGATTTGGGAGAACCTTAAACAAATGTTTTATTTTTAAGCTGAAATCTTCCTCACGCATATTCAACTTCTCAAACATATAGAAGTCTGTTTCTCTTTTTATGTGATGAACAAGAATTTTATCTGTCTGTGGGCTGGACGAAAACAAAGTACACAGTGGCGCGTGGTGGAACTATGACGACTGCGCATGCAGACAGTCAGAAAGTGACCAATTTAGTACCTGTAATGTCGAGCAGAGTATGAAATACTACTTTGTTCTATTTAACAAAAAATATAAAACATAGCAAGGATCATGTTTATTTGTAAATTGAATTGACCGATATCTTGACAAGAATAAACCTCAAACCAAGCTATGTCGAAATTGTTCACTTCAGTACGCGCTATTTTAGGCCAGATCCGATCTGAGTACAAAGGTCTGTATGATTGTTTGCATGAATAACGGTCTTGAGTGTAAAGAATATTGGTCAGGAAATTAAGCGCTGTTATTGCCGCTCAGTGTTTCTATAAAAAGTAGACTGAAAGGGTCTGTCCTAAAACTGTCTTGGCATTTTGAGAATAATATTGCTCTTAGGTCAGTTGAGTCATTATCATATATATTGTAAAACGTATTTACTATTTTGTAAACTAAATTTCAGGGTATATATGGCGAGGACGTGCTCATTTCATGATTTTATGCACTGTAATTAATTTCTAAGTTCAAGACCACAGCAGGAGTCTACTTTTAATGCTGCGACGCAAAGTTGTAGCATTAACGGGTATTTTAGGCGATCTCCAAACTGATAACCTTTAGATTCAAGTAAAATATATGCGACTGAAGTAGAAAAAAAAAAAAAAACTCTGAGTCATATATGTTAATCTAGCTTTCTTTTACTGTTTCATTCAAATTAAAAAACGCAATTTATTTTTCTACCTGAAAATAAAAGTGGATTCTACGAATGATAAAAAGCTAGGTACTCGTTTCACAGTTGAAATAGTGCCTATTGCCAAAGAATCGCGGAAAATATGTTCTCAGTTTTGCGGTTCAAACCAGTTCAAACCGGTTCAAACCGTTATTTTTTGCCCCCCGAAGCTGAACCGGAGCTGAACCAAAATCTGTGAACCTGAACCGGAACCGAACCGATAAAAATTCCGGTTCGACACCCTGCTCCTGCATCTCCGACGTCATAAAGGAAACCATCCTTGTGATATATAAGGAAGAGCAAAGCCCCCGTTCTGTTCAGTTGGCCGGACGACAGCAGACAAAGCATGTCTCTAAAGCACTACTCTCCTTTTGGCGCAGTGGGTCTACTTGTGTCATCAAAGAACTATGGTCAACACAAGCGTCACGTGCTTTCCTTTTGTTCTGGAATCTTCGTGGGACTCCCGAAAACATCATGATGAAATGCACCTGCCTCATGCAGACCCACCGGGCATCAGCACTAGAGGACTCCTTACGCCTGCATATCCGACGTCATAAAGCAAACCATTATTGTGATATATAAGGAAGAGCAAAGCCCCCGTTCTGTTCAGTTGGCCGGACGACAGCAGACAAAGCATGTCTCTAAAGCACTACTCTCCTTTTGGCGCAGTGGGTCTACTTGTGTCATCAAAGAACTATAGTCAACACAAGCATCACGTCCTTTACTTTTGTTCTGGAATCTTCGTGGGACTCCCGAATACAGCATGATGAAGCGCAACTGCCTCATGCAGGCCAACCGGGCATCAGGATTGGTGGACTCCTTATGCCTGCACCTCCGACGTCATCAAGGAGACCATCCTTATGATATATAAAGAAGAACTAAGCGCCCGTTCCCTTCAGTTGGCCAGACGACAGCAGACAAAGCATGTCTCTTAAAGCACTACTCTTCTTTTTGGCGCAGTGGGTCTACTTGTTGTGTCATCAAAGGATCATGGTCAGCACAAGCGTCAGCTGCTTTTCTTTTGTCCTGGAATATTCGTGAGACTACCGAATACAGCATGATGAAGCGCAACTGCCTCATGCTGACCAACCGGGCATCAGCATTGGAGGACTTCTTGTGCCTGCATCTCCGACGTCATAATGGAAACCATCCTTGTGATATATAGAGAAGAAAGAAGCGCCCGTTCTCTTCAGTTGGCCGCACGACAGCAGACAAAGCATGTCTCTTAAAGCACTACTCTTTTTTTGGCGCAGTGGGTCTACTTGTGTCATCAAATAACTATGGTCAACAGAAGCGTCACGTGCTTTCCTTATGTTCTGAAATGTTCGTAGGACTCTCAAATACAGCATGATGAAGCACAACTGCCTCATGCAGACCCACCGCGCATCAGCACTGGAGGACTCTTTACGCCTGCATCTCCGACGTCATCAAGGAAACCAACCTTGTGATATATAAAGAAGAATCATGCGCCCGTTCTCTTCAGTTGGCCAGACGACAGCAGACAAAGCATGTCTCTTAAAGCACTACTCTTCTTTTTGGCGCAGTGGGTCTACTTGTCGTGTCATCAAAGGACTATGGTCAGCGCAAGTGTCACCTGCTTTTCTTGTGTCCTGGAATATTCGTGAGACCCCCGAATACAGCATCATGAAGCGCAACCGCCTCATGCAGACCCACCGGGCATCAGCACTGGAGGACGCCTTACGCCTGCATCTCCGACGTCATCAAGGAAACCATCCTTGTGATATATAAAGAAGAACCAATCGCCCGTTCTTTTCACTTGGCCGAACGACAGCAGCTAGAGCTTGTCTGCTAAAACACTATCCCTCGTTTTGGTGCAGGATAACTCAAATTTGCACTGTCATTCTTATCAACAGAACGACTTTTCTCCGCTGTTGTTTCCGGGCCAATTAATCCTGACCACTGCATTTCATACAAGTTTATGTCTTTCTATAACACTTTCAATCAATGTGGGGACGTCGAAGTCAACCCAGGTCCCCCCCACTAGAAGAGATGTTTGCTGAAATAATAAGACCCCAAAAAGTGCAGCAGATAATATTAATGAAATTAAGCAAAAGCATAGGGAAACTAAAATCTCAATCGCTGCTATCAACGCAAGACTAGCACGGTGGAATAAAAACTCGAGAAAATAAGTGTGACGGAAACAAAAGCCGTTTCATGTGAAACCACATTGTCAACGTCTGAAAGAAACCTGCACTAAAACAAGGCTGGACTATTTGGAAAACAGAGGCCTCTAGAACAGCATCATCATACGTGGAAGCAGTGGAACTGACGGTGGAAACATAAGGAGCTTTCTTAACACTGTTAACAACACTGTGGTTAATGACAAACTTGGAATTACTATTGGTGATATTGAACACCTTCACAGGTTGGGAAGAAGCATTGTAAATAAAACTGCTTAATTACAACATATTCTCTTTATAGAGAACCAGACTTGGATGTCATGACTGAATCTTGTCTTAATCCCTCGATAGATGACTGTAGAATAATTCCAGGAAACTACACCTTACTATGAAATACAATAGCGGAAAGGCGGTGGCGTTACCATCGTGATAAGGTTACATATTCAATATGTTCTCTTGGGTGATATTGGAAAGAATGAATTAAGTTTGGTGCACTATTCAGATTGAAAATACACACGTAAGAGTTGGTAGAATATATCGGTTCTCAAACCCTGACGTGACTTTTGTGGAAGTCATAACAGGATACCTTCTGCTTCATGTTAAAACTCACAATGCGATATTTCTAGCTGGCGATTTCAACTTGACCCACATCGACTGGAGAACGTTACGTGCGGGAACATGTGAGGGCGTAAATGCAGGGGCCTTACTTGATACCGCTTTCACTTTGAATCTTCACAAACTTGTATGTGAACCTACAAAACTTAGGGTTCTTTACAATGTGGACTAAGTCTTGTTTTTCTCAGCCACGACTTCTTTGAGAGTAGTGCCAGTTAAGTTTTCGATGGTATTAGCGACCATAAGGCGATAGTTTCTCTCTTCTTAAAAATAAGCATTCGGCACTCGACAAGTACGGTTCCGGTTGATGACTTCCTTAATGCAGATGACGTGTTTATATTAGATAATCTAAAACTTTCCCTCGGTTTATTTCAACTGCTTTCAGAAACTCAAAGTTTGTGCATAAACGACTTGTGGAACTCAATTAAAGCAATTATTAAAGTTATTTTACTATACATGTTCAAGCAAAACACCAAAAACATTTAAGAAGTCACAGGGTCCCTTGTATTATCCCTAAAACGACATAAACGTTTGCGCATATGACATGTGTTTTATATTCGGAAGTAAAATCACACAACGACCATATAGCATTAAACAATCTCTTTAAAAAAATTTTCAAGTTGTGCAACTACTGCCAAATTACATTAAATAAAGACATCTGTGTACATTACTATCTCAAGCAAAAAACTTCCCCTTGAATTGAATTATGAGTTATCTTGTCATCACCTTAACAAGTTAACAACCATCGGATATTTAGGCATTATTCTTTCTTCTGAACGTAAATGGGGCCTTCACATGAAAGGTAAACAAGTTGTGACTCAGAGCAAGGTTTTCATGTGTATCTTCAACAAATTCGGAAAAAAGCACCCACCTTCAAAATTAATGCTCCAAACGAACTGTCGGAATGTTGCAGAACGTCATCCAAAAGGAAGATAGCCGGGCTCAAAATACTTCATCGACTCGTGAATGGAACGATAAAAATACAGCAAGATAAATATATTACTTTAACCGAAAGGACAAACACTGGATTGAAACACTCAAAAGCAATTATCGAATGTCACTTCCGAGTCGATGCTTTGAGGTACTCCTTTTCCGCGCACGGTGTTCTATCAGAACAAACTTTCTTGAAATATTGTGGAATGTGCCAGTGTTTCCACGTTTCTTGAAAAAATCTGATCAACTGTATAAATATTGTAAGGGAACGACGTTACAAACTGATGGGGGTTTATTATTTACAGTGTGGTAGCCAGGTTGAGAGAGAGGCCTTTGGGAATTCAGCTAATCGCGCGTTCTGCCCGAAGGAACCTCTTCCTCCTCGTCTTCCCTCAGCCTCGGTGTTTTTCCAAAACGCACCATAGATATTCTCTTCGCCACAATGCCCCCTTCGTAGAGATAGCCATCCTGGCGAAGTTGGTATTAGGTGTGGTCAGTGGGGGGCAGTAGAGTTAAAGGCGGTTGACATGGGCCGTTTCACGAGAACGTCGACGGCGATCGGCAGGTGTCGAGAGCGGCTCGATTTCGTAGTTAACAGCTGAAGTCTGACGTAGCACGCGATATGGGCCTGTGCAGTTTGAGAACAGTTTCTCGGAGAGACCGGGTTGGCGTTGTGGAATCCACAAAAGGACGAGATCGCCGGGTGTGAAAAAAGTTGGGTGAGATGTACCATCGTGGCGACGTTTTTGTTGTCGTTGAAGGTGTGTCGTGCGTGCTTGTGCTAGCTGGCGGCATTGTTCAGCATGATCTTTGATTTCGGCGTGTGGAAGTCATTCAGAATCATCGGGTGAATAGGGTAACGAGTGATCTAATCTTGAATAGACCTGCCTCTCGTAAAGAAGGAAAAATAGTGAAAATTGAGTAGTGCTTTGAACGGCGGTATTGTAGGCGAAGGTTACGAACGGAAGAACCTTGTCGCAATTACGATGATTGGGGGAAATATACATGGCGAGCATATCGTCGAGTGTTCGGTTGAAACGTTCGGTCATGCCGTTGGTCTGCGGATGATGCGCTCATGTTGTTCGATGTATGACACTGCAAGCTCACAAGACCTCTTGAATGATTTTAGAAAGAAATACGGTTTCGGCGGTCGCTGAGGAGTTCTTTCGGGGCACCATGACGAAGAACAACCTGGTTCAGGAAAACGTTGACCACATTTTCCGCTGTAGCAGTGGGCAAAGCAGCGGTTTCAACATAACGCGTTAGGTGATCAATGGCGACGATGATCCAGCGATTTTCTGAGGAGGAGTGAGGAAGTGGGCCAAAAGATCTATTCCGAGACGGCCGAATGGTTGTTCTGGGCACGGAATGGCTTGAAGCAGGCCTTGAGATGAATGTAAAGGCCGCTTACGGCGTTGGCATTGGAGGCATATGTTCGAAACCATTTGGAGGCTTCCATAACGCCTTGGCCAGCAGTACTGTGAGAGTACCCGATTTGTAGGTCGTGAGTAGACCTCCGTGATCACATGTTGGGTCGTTGTGAAGGCATTCTAAAACCTCACGTCACAATTGACGGGGAAGGGCGAGAAGCCAATGGCAGCCTTCGGGCGAATAGTTGCGCCGGCAGAGAAGGCCATTTCAAGTGCAAAAAGCAAATTGGGTTGTGGGGATATTTATACAGCGTTTAGTTGTTCAGCCATTAAAGTTGCGGCGAGTCACACGCTGTAGATGAGCAATTTAGCCAGTGCAGTGCAACCGCTAGCCTGCGGTCTTTAACGTGCACCACGCAGTAGTGATACACGACCGCACGCCGGTGCGATGCTCATCCAGATCGAAACGTGCAGGGGTGGGGCTCGAGACCAGGATCCCTGGGTTCTGCAGCGCGAGCTTTCGCTCCACGCGCGTCGAGCTGGGTGTGCGCTTAAGGCCACTCGGCCACCGATCCCCCTCCATTTCGAATGCGAAAATGCTTGGACTGTTTGTTCTCATTTGAATGGACAGTCTCTTTCATTCATTGTTATTGCCGTGCTTTCATGTGAATATTTGCCGAAACACTGCTGTGTATTTTAGCTCAGAAGTTTTTTTTTTTTTTTTTTAGAATTGTCGTGGTAGGGGTTTACGCTTACAATGCATGTTTTTTGTTATATCTGATGCTTCAATATTGTTTTACTCCTGTTATATTTCATGTTTGGCATAATAGTATTGATGAATAAAAGTAAAATAAATAGATAGAAAGTGAGTAGGCGAAACGTAGCTTTGGATCGGAATGTTGCAGAACGTATTCG
This sequence comes from Ixodes scapularis, assembly GCF_016920785.2. Taxonomy (NCBI): domain Eukaryota; kingdom Metazoa; phylum Arthropoda; class Arachnida; order Ixodida; family Ixodidae; genus Ixodes; species Ixodes scapularis. The sequence continues at coordinate 310,522 of NW_024609927.1, forward strand.
ACTAAAGAAGCATCCTTGTCGGGGCCGATACAATTTCACATTACAAAGAATGTCCTCGCTGAGAGTAAGCGACAGCCGAAGCGGGCGTCAGTTTTCGGATTTAAGTGATGTTGATTTAAGGCTCGTACGAACAACAAGCACGAGAAACGCCGAAGCCAAAGACCGGGCTAGGCACAGATCAAAAAGAAAAAGTGGAAAAAAAAAACCTGGCCCTTACACGCCCCCCACAAAAAAAAAAAATTAAAAATAGAAAACACTTAAAGAAACAAATATTTAGGATTTAAGGACAGAAGAAAGATCAGTAAGACACTGACCTGCTTTCGATGCCGCCAGAAAAGCTGCCTCCGGTGACAATCTAAAGAGATCGATAGAAAGTTTCGCTGAGCAGATACCTCATAGGCAAGTTTGTAGAGCAGGAAATTGACGTTACGCATTGAAGTGTCTTAGATTCGTTTCATTTCAACTATCGCCTTGGTGATTTAGCTACGTTTCGTGGTGCCTATTGACTTTCCCCATCCTGGATGTACTGAGGGAGCGTTATAAGAAGAGCGCTCACTGTAGAACTACCATGAATGCTGTTTTTCCTCAACGTTGTCTTGGTCCCTTATATTTTATTGCTATTGCTGTCTTGCTGCGCAGCCCTGCCATTCGTTATTTGAGATAAAAATACTTCGCTTTAGTAATGCAGTAAATGTCATGTACGCGCACAGCATGGGGGGCTCAGGAACTTGTGGCAACGATCGATAATCTGCAGCAGTAAATAGGCGGTGGAGGTTTCCGCTGGCAGCCTTGGCCGTTTATTGAGGAGTCACTCCGTATTTTGCGATTGAAAAACGAAAATGCGTTTCGAACATTAGGAGACGAAGATTGTTTGGTATCTTTTTCTTTGTATGTTTTCATTCGTTTTATCAGAACGGATATCACTTATAAGTGACCCCTAATTGCATATGCTGTAGCCAGACGTGTTCACGCTACTTAAATAAAGTAACTAAGTATGGTTACTCGTTACTCATTACTGCCTTAAAACGCCATTAGGTACGTTACTCGTTACTGCGATCCGAAATGAACGCGTTACTTTTGTCTTCGTTAATCATTTTTTTTCGCTTATCAACGCGCTCATTCAGAGATAATTTTTGCTATAGTGACATACATTATGAACACATTGCTGTGTTCTATTTAGCGTATATTTCCGTCGTGTAAATTATAGGCGCGAGCTGGGGTGAGAACTAGGCTCGGGTATTTGCGTTGTACTCGTTCCCCTCCGGAAGTAACTGAATATCGTTACTTCATCAAGGGGTAAAGAAAATACGTTACTCGTTCCTTCTTTTAAAAAGTAACTAGGTGATCATTTCGTTACCGAAAAAAAGGAAGTAGGTACGAGTAACGCGTTAATGATAGTGCGTTAGGTAGAAGTCTGGCTGTAGGCACCGTATACTCATTCACTGGCACTTCATACGCAAAACACGTTTACCTTCAAGCACAGTGGTAGTTATTCGTCATTTTTGGAACTGAACCAAGTTTTTGATTTCAACCTTCTTTGTCCTGAGAAAGATTAAATTATGGTACAATACCTTTTTTAATTAAAACAAACTTGATAAAGTTGACGACTGGCGCGTTAAAAATCTAAAAGTTCAGAAACAGAAACCAATTGCTTTTTTTTCGTCTTTAAAATACCTGCCGTGCCATGACACAAACACACACCTTTAAACGAGGAATTTCCCATTTTTTGTGGTTTTATTGCAGTAAACATTCTAAGAAAAATAAAATAAAGTGCCTAATTATCGCGCCTTCAATTCAAGCTTTTAGAACACCACTAAAACAAGGGGCTTAGGGGCTACACAGAACAGACAAAGCACGAACAAAGTACGGCTCAACGCTGTCTCTTGTGGACCTCGTATTGCGTTCTAAATACTCGAGCATCAATATTCAAACACGATTTATAATGATCACCACAACGAACGAAATATAGGTAGGCAAAGAACTAAAGCAAGATTAATGCATTCCTATTTCTTTATTTGAGCACCACCGTTAAATGCATAATCACTGACGGCTCAAGAAACCCAGGACAGAACCGATTATATTTTCGAAGCAAATGAAATTCCGACATCAGCCTATGCGGAGCGCAAGTTCGTCTGCTTCTTGCACAGGGATTGCGATGATGTCAGAACGCCGTGGCTCTTATTGGCTGATTGAAGAAAATAGTGGGTAGCCCTCAAGAAATCTAGCATCGAGGTCTACCCTCTGTCCTTCCAATCAAAACCAATCAGAGCTCGGCGACGTTCTGACGTCACCGCATCCCCTGCGCAAGAAGCACACGACTTGCTCTCCGTATACCCCAACGTTACTAAAACACTCAGTTGGGAAACTCGCCGTCGAAACCTGGGCTGCTGGCGTCCACCGAGACCGAGCTAAATGCGACAACAGCGCCACTCTTTATCGTTTGTCTGTACTGTGGTCGCCTTGAGCTTTTTATACGCCTGTTTTTGCGTAAAAACAAACGGAAAAGACTCTTTTTGTATGACATTTATTGGAGTTTAGTACCAAATGATGGGCGCGTGATGTTTTTATCATCTTTAGTTCGCAGGGTTTTGCGGAACAATTAGTATTGTTTTCATAAAACCATGCCTCAGCGGGCCTTTCAGGCAGCACGTCCCGCCCTAGGTGCCTTTTAACTTCAGTAGTTCAACGCGGCGCGTCCGCCGGGGAGACGGGGGTGGCACCCCCTAACCTCTACCGCTATATCTGTTCTTAAAGCCAAAATACAAGTCACGTGCAGTTCTTCGAGTGGCCGCTGCGGGAGAATTGGTGGCGTTGTGTTCGTCATTAGCTCGGTGCTCGGAGACAGAATGGGGCCATTTTTTCAAAGCTGTCTCTATGGGAGTTTCCCAACTGAGTGTTTTAGTAATGTTGGTATACCCGAAGTCAACCCTCTTTCATCACGGCACACCGGTGACGCTGCCGTCACCATTTCGCACGCGCAAACGCTTCGCTTCACGGGAATCTGGTTTCTGCGCAAACGCAGTAAAAAGTTCAACTTAAGAGTACACCAAAGAAATTTGAAAAGGCACCGTCGTTATGCGATGGTTGTTTACGAGCGGCTAAAGAGATGTTTTTGCTTTGTTTTACGTCCGTTCAAGGCGCATTCTGTTCACACCTTTATTTTGCGCACAGAGGTCATTCTTGATATGTTGACCGTTCGTGAATAGCGCTACGAATCCGTAATTAGCTGCGCATTTGTTTTGTGCACGCGTTCTTTTTTTCTTTATTTAACAGCAGGACCGGATAGCTGCGGTGGGAATGAAGATCCATATAGATTCAAATTGCAGAATACGCAACAAACCAATTGTGCTTATACGTTTTACTTTTTCTACCAGAAAGAGGGTCCGAAATATTTCTTGCTTTAATGTAACATTGCTTGAGTACTTACTACAAGCACGTGCTTATTTTGCATTTTTTTATTTTTTTTTTATTACTGTATCAGCAAACAAGTGCCGCAAATTATCGTATCTCGAGAATCGAAGATATCGCTGTCTGCATAATATTAGCCAAAAATATATTTAAATGGAGTTCAAAAATAATATCTTTGATAGAGTCAGGGAACCGCAGACTTGACGGCTGTCTCTCTGAGCTTGTAAAGACGTTCTACAAACAGTTCTAGATGGCACCAACTGCCTCTACTTCTTTTCCTTAACAGCCTTCTTTTTTTTTATAAGTCACTGGGCGTCTCACTTTTTAGATTTCAGCTCTAGAAGACCTCCAGCTCTAGGACACCTGCCCTTTTCGTTGGTAAGTCCCCTACATCAAATACATATCATAAATGTGTAAACGCGGAATAAACATACGTCATTACTTCCGGATTACCCGGGGCTAATCTATACCTTCAATTCACCGAGTCATTCCCGGTCGCATCTGACCCCTGAAAACATTTTAATTGCGTGCTCACCGCCTAAAATCGTCTTCCCTTTGCCGAGCTGCGCATCTGCGTATTCAAATGCTTACCTTGTTTTATAGTACGCGTAATTGCTACAAATCTTCGATGAAATGCTATCTGCGCTTTAGGGACATTACCAGTTCCGGACGATGCGTCTTCTGTAATTCTCGTGTTTCGGAGGGCTGCCACGAGGGAGATTTCATTGCACAAAGCCACGTTGTTAATGATTTCCCAAGCTTTCTCCACGCTTAAATGTATCCACATATAATCTCGGTTTGTAAAAAAAACAACAAAAAAAGTTTTTTTTATGTTTTTTCTGTTTATTCTTTTCTTTATCAGTTTAGGTTTGCTTTAGATATAAGTATGTTCTTTTAATAATTTTTGACAGATGTATATTGACCTACTAAAATAACTGATAGTGTACTACTTTTTAAACCTTACCGCAAGTAGGGGAGAGATTGTTCCCTTCTTTCTAAAAAAAACATTTCTCGTAAAATGCTCACTGACTGTTGTTGCGTACAGAGACTTCGAGATTCGGTCCTTATTAAAAGGACAGAATATCATCGTGGCTTGGTATCGTCCGCGGGTGGGAATTTTCTATATTTTTGTTGACTGAATGTTCTTTTAGTTCGCGATAGAAAACTAATGTTATATAATTCTGGAAGGCGACTTTTACATAAACATGTTACTTGAAATATCGTGCAAATTACAAAATAATGAGCTGATTAAAGCGCGAGGATGTATGACCCTGACATCTTCGGCCACAAAAATAACTACTCAATCTTCGACACAACGTTGTGTTTATTGCGAGATTTGATGCATAACAAACAGAACCTTGACATGGTGACCTAAGCTGCATTGAAATTGATTGATTTTTTTTTTGCGGTGTAAACTGCTCTGTTGTTGTTATTTTTCAAAAAAATTTCGAACTTTATTCTTGCCACAAATACAGATGGTGACAAAACGGCCTCAGAAAAATCTACAAAAATAGAGCTCGACAATGCTCCGAACATCTGCTCTCTCCCCCCCCCCCCCCCCCCCCCTCCGTTCTTTAAGCACTTTCAGCAGTACAATTTTGGGAATATAAAACTGTTACATCTTTAGAAAATATAGTATAAAGAGAAAAAGCGTCTAAGCTATACATACAGCGTCTTGAGTATGTATTTTCTCGTAGATAGACTCTGATAAAGATGAATGCACAGAAATGAAACTCGCACCAAAAGTGCGAAGAACGAGGTCCGATGACCAAGTCAGATATGCTGCTGTTTGATAGTTTCATCACATCTAAATTGCGATAAAAATAATCGTTCAGTAGAAGAGGCAAGGAATAACTTATTGTCTGATTTTCGTAATTCGTGAAAAATTCTGGAAGCTGCCAAAGATGCTGATATCTAGAAGTGTAATGCCTACGTATTCCTTTTAAATCACAAACTTAAAAGCTGTATCGGAGCACCCATATGCCGCATACCTTGACGCAATAATAAAAACGATAATTATAAATATAGTGTACACTCCGGATTTTTTTTCTAGTTTAAACAATGATTATGTTATCAAATTATTTCGTAATGCTTACCTCCTTTCGTGCAATTGGGAAAAGAGGTATTTGTCCGTATTACGTTACAGTCAAACAGTTGGTGAAAAAATAACAAATTTCATAAAACCTTCATGTTCATTGGAAGAAGTTGTGTGTGCTTGTTAACAATTCTCACGTATTTGCCCAGTTTGGAGCAGAGGTATCTGACGTTATTTGTCCATTGCATGTAATCAGAAAAAAACATCAGCGAGTGTTTTAACACTGGTTCAAAGATCCAAAACTGAGGGGGTTGCAAAATCTATCACTCTCACACAATCCAAAACTGAGGGGGTTGCAAAATCTATCATCTATCACACAAACCACGAGGCAGAATATTGTAGTTTTAGTTTTGGATTTTGATAGAAGCGCGTTAGCTCTTCACTTTTACCTGAAAGCAATTTACTCGTGTCCTCTGGTGATATATTCTTTCTAAAACTTTCGAGAACACTAGAGGAGTTGTCACGGGACAGTAATTCTCTAAATAGTTGTTGACTCCACCTTTCAAAAGAGTTAATACTTTTGAGGTTTACTTTTTTTAAAGAAAACTGTCAAATAACATTGCCAAGTTGCGAATGTACGTTACACCTATATTAAGCTATAATATCACTTACTGTACAGGTCTTATTCGTAAATCATCCACATTACGACTGCTACCCTCGTTAAAAGTTTTTTTTTTCTCTCAAGATTTTAGTTGGCCCTCTTAATATGAGAGCTCACTGGCTCAGCTGCACGCGCTCAGAACCACCAAAATCAGCGATCTCGCTCAAAAAGAGCAAAAGCTGAGAATCGTACCTTGTCGCACAGAATATTTAATGGAGGGCGAGCGGGAAACTAGAAGAAGAAGAAAAAAAGCCCGGCTGCATACGGTCTTTTTATACTCTGTTTTACTTAAAGTTCGACCGCAGCTGAAGCCACGATCCGCTGGTGCCATTGAAGCAGCGCCAAGAGTGCCTCGATTGCTTAACCGACTAGACCACTCACGCGAAGTAACGCTACTTTGGGCTTTTTGTGTGTGTGTGTGTGGGACTCGTGAACGGTCTAGCCGGCCGTTGTAAACGGGCAAGGACAACGACGAGCGCCGTGTATATAATAGCCTTTGGTGTCGAACGGAAATTCGAGACCAACGCGAAAAAATCCTTCATCTAAAACAAGACGGGATATTCCACCGCCACTTGTGGAAGAGCCCCAAATTGAGGGGGGGGGGGGGGGAGTGCATGTACTTCGAATACTACGCCTCGGCTAAAAATCCAGACGTGTAAGGAATAGAATGGAAAAGCAGTGAATCTGCTTTGTCTCCGTTAGATCAAACATTCAAGCTGAAACAGTTTTACTTGTTTCCCTCGTTGTTCGGCAATAGTCTTATCTCTAATTCGCATGGCGAAAAAACATGGCACTTTGTATCCGTTTACAGGCAAGAAAAATGTATTTAAATTTCAACAACCTTGACTGTAAGAAAAAATCGAGCTTTTGCGAGGCATTTTATCATGTCCTCGCAGTTCCCTTTCCCAGGCACTAAACAAAACAAAACAAAAACAAACAAAAAAAGAAATAAGGAGATGGCGATCGCGGTAATGGTTGTCCTCTCAGAGTGCTCGAGTTCATTTCTGTTTATACGCCGCTCTCTGCACACGCAATCGGAGGCGTGAAAACACGAGTGACAGCGAGAGAAAAGTGACGCGTAAAAGAAACAAAAATACAAGAGTAACACTAGGCAGGTTGAAATAAAACAGAACTGTTAGCCTCGTTTTTTTACTTGACAAAACATTTTCGTGCATTTCATCGTCCTCGTCAATCAACATTCGGTAAGCTTTCCGTATTCACAGAATTGTACCGTTAAGCAAACAACCGAAAGCACACGTATATCTTGGGAGCTGTCGCAATAATTCCTCCTCAACCTTGAAGAAAACACTTCCAGTTTATTCCTGCATCTCTCGCTTCAAGATTCACAGTTAGGTGATCTTAACAGCTCGGATGGATGAATAGATGTATGGATGGTTAGTGGCTGTGCTCTTTATAATGGACGGTAGCCTGCGCCACCTAGCCTCATGCCTACAACTAATGGGCTGGCAAGTGTAAGCAAAGTACTAGAGATTCCACACAACCCGCGTTTCTTTGGTGGCTGGTGACTGTTACTCGTTACCCGTTACTTGCAAGCAAAGGGAACGCATTACAGACATACGATGCATCAAAATAAAAGGAACGCTTTAGCGTTACCTTTATTGATATAAAAAGTAATTCAGACGTTTCTTTTGCGTTACTGCCGTTTGCGTTACCTGCCATTGACTGCAACAGCGTTTTTCGACAATGGAACGACAAAGAACTTGGGCGCTGAGCTTCTTCTGTTTTTTCCTTCCAAAGCGTGAGTGTTTCTGTGGGTAAACGAGATGCAACATTTTAAAGATATATGTGGGACGACTGCGATAATTTTCATGTGACTTGGCGCCTAGAAACAGAAGAAATAATTGAAGTGTAATTTTCTAAGACCTTGGGAAGTCGTAACGAGTAACGGAACTACGTTAGCCGATACTCAAATTAAAAACAAAAAAACGTAAGTATAATATTTGTTAATCTTTGGAAAACGTAACGAATACGCTACAACCTTACCGAAAAGTAACGTGTTACAGCTAACGCCTTTACTTGGTACGCGTTACCGTTGACACTACCCTATATTCACTAACTCATTGACAGCTTAAGAAATTCAAAGCGTAGTTGTTTTTTTATGTCCACGATCTTTATCAGGGTGTCGAACCGGTCATTATTTCGGTTCGGTTCGGGTTCGGGTTCGGGGTGTGTAGCATTCTATTTTGTTCCGGTTCGGTTCCGGTTTAGGGTAGCGCAAATAATATTACTCCGGTTACCGTTTTAATAAGCGCGATCCGGTTCGAACCGGTTCTTTGAATATTGACCGAGCACTTTCTGCAGCCTTTTCTGAGCACAAGATATTTGCCATAGACCCATCCCAAAACGACTTCCTCTTCAGGCAGATCCAAACACCCTGCACAGTGACGTGCTCAAAAGACAGCATTAATGTGGCAAGGCTATTACATGTGGCAGGGCTATTACTTGTATAATACTCTTCTTAAGTGAACTATATATCAGCGGTGGGATTTCCATTTTTATGGTGTCTTTTGCACACGCAGCAATGCAGTATTTAAAACTGTGCCAGAAGAGGGCGTAGTTTCGGGGCGGGTCTATAGATCTTTCGAAAAAAGAGCTTGTGGTCGGTGCCATCTGTAGTGTTCGTGTGTATAGCGCGTGCTTTGCTCAATTTCTGAAATGACGAACACGCACGTGCTAGGCTGTGAAGATTGCACGCGGGGCCATGATTTTGTAAATATTAAAAAGGTATCTATATAGCTGAATTGCTTGCCCTCTATATGTTTTTGTTTGTTTGGCTCTGAACACACCTGTTTTTTTGGACATTCTACTTGTTTTCGACGCCCAGTAAGATGTCGTAGCTATGCCCCAGAGTGGCTGACAGGGGAACGAGAGGAAACAAATGTGCCGTAAAACACAGAAACAGGAACGTCGAGTGAGCAGTTGGGGTAATTTTTCGAATTCCGTTAAGCTGTGGTCGTGTACACATCGGCCAGACTGGCTGATGTGTCAATAAACGGGTATGTGAGCACGCACTGTCGCTTCGGTCAACCTCAAGAGGCCACCTTCCTTTACACTGCGTCACTTGTTTGTGTAAACCAAAATTTAAGAACACCACGATTTTTTTTTTTTGGGGGGGGGGGGGGGGAGGGGGCTGACAAGTCTACACACGAACTGCTGGAAGCGTACGAGATAAGAAAGGAAGGAGTCTCATGCATAAAAAAAAAAAAAAACCTCAGTATAGTTACGTAATTTTTTTTTTTTTTTTTTAGCACGTGTTGATGTAGTGACGGTCTGGTGATTTGGTTGTTTTCCTTTGTGTTCTCTTTTCATGAAACATTCAGTTCAAGCACAAAGAAGTGGACAGTCCTGTCCACTTCTTTCCTGCGCCCGTGTTTGTTTGCGCGTTGCTACCAGTTTCTTACCTGTCTTCATTGTAACTCATTTCTTATAAAATACAGCCCGGGGTGCTTGAAGTGTTTAAAAAAATAAATAAATGAAAAAAAATAAAAATACTTTAGGCCTTTTCACTCTGGTGAAGAAGGAAGACCAGCGGGGCAGTACAATGGAAAGGGACGGCCGGGAGAAATGGTGGCGTTGTGTTCGTCATTAGCTCGGTGCTCGGAGACAGACTGGGGCCACTTTTTCAAAGTTGTCTCTATGGGAGTTTCCCAACTGAGTGATTAGTAACGTTGGCACGGATTAACATGCTGATGTCTATAGTCGACTCGATCAAGTTGGCTCGAAGCGGTGAAAGCACAAACTGGAGACCTGAGAAGGTTCGCTCTACGCTGACTTGCGACGCTGCCGGAGCAATTTTAACTGGCTGATAGATTTCTGGTCGTCCAAGCTTGTGGTTCTCCCAGTAACGAAGAATGTCTTCGTTTTTTTCCAGCAGCACGTGGTGCGCTCTCGGCGCTCGATAGGCTAAATCATAGAGTTATTACAATAAACGCTAGAGGCTCAGCTGGCGCTAGTGTGCTGTTGCAAATTGAAGCAGACAGCAAGCAGTCCGAAATTGACTTGCGGTAATGCATTCCTACGGAAAAAAGCGAGTGCATTTTCTCCCTGCGCTCGATTATAAGAGCAAATATCACGAATAATTCGTACCTACTAGGCACATTGGAACATTTCCCAGACACGCAGATGAAATAATTGGTCAGTTACGGCGTTTTTATTTTAAAATCGTGGCATGAAAAACGGTGCTAAAACCGCTTCGTACGTGTATTTATGTGCACGGTCGGACACTGTTAGCGCGAACACGGCGCCGGGGCTTTCCAGCATGGGGGTATATGTGCCAAACGAACGAAGGACATGTGGAAAACCAAGAGAGACGGCAAGAATTACGCAGTAACACTGGATAAGTAACTCCTTGTACTTGCAGACGATCAAAGGTCACGTAATATAGTGCGATTTGCAATAAATAAATACTGCTTCATTCTTTCTGTTCATGAATACATGCGAAAATGCTTGTTCTGTGTTCTAATCATCACCCGCACGCTCCAAATCTTTGCAAATAGGGGGAAGTCAGAGAACAGGTGCGCGATAAAAACTGTCCAACATAGGAAATAATAAGAAAATGCACCTTTCGTAGCGCACGTACACTCTAAAAAAAAAAGGTGCCCGAAAGAACCATTTTGGGTTCTTTCACTTGTCCGATGGGCGGCACCTTTAAAGGTTCCGGAAAGAACCTACATTATCGGTTCTTCTGATGAACCCAATTTTTGGGTTCTTTATAAATCCTTTTTCGGTTCTTTAGCAGAACCCTAGGAATGGTTATTTTTGGCTCCGATAATGGTACTTCAAAAGAACTATTTATATGGGTTCTTTGTCTGAACCATAATTGGATCCTTCTTAGAACGTTTTATGGGTTCTTTCAAGAACGCCTTAGTTCTTTTTAGCCACCATTCGTACGGTTCTTTTTAAAACCATTTAGCGCTCTTTCAAAGAACGAAATCTTTGGTTCTTTATGGAGCGTTATTAGGATCTTTTATTGAATCTTTGATCGGGGCTGTATAGAACCGTTAAGGGTTCTTTCTAGCCACCTTACAATAGGATCTTTCTAAAACCATTTATGGCTTTCTAAAAGAACCATTTATTGGTTCTTTATTGAATCTTATTTGGATCTTCTATCGAGCTCCTGATCGGTGCTTTATATATATTATTGCTTTATAGCCACCTTATTATAAATTCTTAATGGTACCATAATGGGTGTTTACCAACCAGAAAATAAAGTGAACGATTCACGGCTTCTTAAAATAAAAATTTTACTGAACCTGATTTTGATATCTTAATAGAGGCTTGTTTGGTGATTAATAAAACCATCTAAGTGAATCATATGGCGAGTTACCTACTTTTACTATTCTCTACAAAGTATTTAGTGCTCCCAAAAGCGTCTGATTGACCAAAGCCAATAATTATAAAAACAAGACACTTGTTCACTTTACATATTTTATTTAGCCTATTATTCAACGCGAACATACAAAACCACCGACATCTTTTGAGCAAAATACTGAAAACAAACAGAGTAATTAAACAATTAACATTTTATTGAAACAATGACCACGTAACTGGACAAAAAGGTTTCATATCTTTTAACAGCGACAGGCATGTTTTTCTCTCCAAGAGAACAAAAAAAAGTGAGCGATACATTTCATCGTGTGTGAGATGTCTGCTGGGTGTTTCACATCAAAGATATAGTAAAGGGCAAACAATGTACTAACAGCTTCAATTTCTGTGGTGATGCCGGTCACGGCTTCCAGGCCATCAACGAAAACACAAAATTCATCCTCCTTGACTTGGATGATCGGTGTCAACACACTTACGTTCTGCAACAGTCAAAAAATATAACATTATCACATGCATGTCAATATTTATACTTTATACGTGAATAGATAATGTGGGTCCCCTGTAACTGAATTATATATATATATATATATATATATATATATATATATATATATATATATATATATATAGTAAGGTTAACAGATATGTTAAACAAAAACGTGAAAGTTACGCTTATGCCACTCGAAGAGGTGAGTTATACTGCCAGGGGGGCATTATGTGGGTGGCTAATCTTTGCGATAAGTCAACTAATTATTTCAATTCGTTAATTAACTTTTTAATTGGTGAAAATGGACATATGGTTTTAATTATAAACTTGCTGAGCGTCATCGAAACCACTGAATCAGTAATTTTCAGAATGACTTCGAGCGCGTGAGAAACGTAGTAGTGCAATAAAGTTACCGGTCAAGAAGCAGGTACAAGGCTAGCGGTAGCGGAACATGGATGATTAGATTAGGGAGTCTTCGTAGATCGTTTTGGCCGTCCCGCAACGCTCTCTGTAACCCGCTACGATACCCGGAACTCTACAGTCAAGGCTATCGGCGCGCAGGCGCAGTAGCGGTTTCTTCGTTGAGGAGGGCTTAGCGGAGGGGGAAACGCGGTCTACGAAAACTTCCTATTATCATCGCGTTCTGCAACCGCTAGCCTTGCACCTGCTTCACGAGTGGTAACTTTAGTGCACTACAACGCTTCTCACGCGCTCAAAGTCTTTCTGATAATTACTGATTCAGTGGTTTTTGATGACGCTGAGCAAGTTTCTAATTGGAACCATATGTCGATTTTCATTAATTAAAAAGTTAATTGACGAATTTTAATTAATTATTTGACTGATCGATTAGCCCCCTTTAGTATGTCCCCCTCGCCATATAACTCACCTGCACAAATAGCATAACTGTTACTTTCACGACTTTTCTTTTAAACAAATCTCGTCAACTTAAGAAAAAAAAAAAGAACTACATTGCATGCACCAAGTATATAACTCTACTGTTCGGTCAAGATATGTGTTGTTTATATTCTCTATATCTTCAAAATTATAGGATAAGTTGATTACGTTTAAATACGGCCAAGAAAATGTATTATATAAATAATTAAGCATACATATATAAAAATATATTAGAGACCACTTTACTTACGTTGTTGGACGTGAAGACCAGGTGTCTCTTTCATGGAACACCAATGGCAGGCTCAGGAGGCCGACCCTTCAAGGATTGTCTGCAAACACATAACCTGAAGATATAGTTTATACATTTCGACATTTGAAATTACTCAATCTGGATGAGCATAGTACAAGGCGTGCAGTCATTTAATTCCTACTGGTTGATAAATCGTACTGCACCGGCTATATTTCTCATCTATAGCGGAGACATGACTTGCAAAAGCAGATGGGAAGACCAATATCCGCTGTATAGACAACCACAACACCACAATACACTTGCCTTTTTTTGCATCTCACCACTACTCTACAGCTTATCTGATGGGACAAGTTTCCAATAATACCAATTCTAAACCAACATATGATCGCAATTAGCCACGCCACACTTTTTTTGAGGCCGCGCTCTAACATCGGGCAATTTTAATGTAGAGTTGTTACATTTTTTTAATGCAGCTTGTAAAAATTTACAAAGCTGTCGTTTTGCACGCATGTTTATAATATCGGTGGGTAGGTTCAACAAAATCCAATGGTCATAACAAAATTATCTAAGTGGAAAATTAAAACCTTAAAGATGGCTCCTTACTCGCAAGAATTCTCTTTTATAAATTTACTGTTCGTTCTTCATGCGGTCAAGGTTACCGGCTGATACTGCAACGAGCGCTTTTTTGCCATTTTATTTTTATATTTTATAATTTTTTAACTAAGTAATTAATTTTTATGAATCTATAGTGAGTAATCTCAGTAAGAGTTGTATACAGCAAATTGTAAGGAGGACATTTTAATCGCGTTTTTTTATTACTAGCAAGATGTAATTCATTAATTACCAAATTTTTTGCTAAAATGATTGGCTGCGACTATTGAACTTAGTGTAAATTTACTGGCGAAAAATAAAATATTATTCTTGAGTTACTGCTGACTCTTTTTTTTCTAAATTTGCAATAAAGAAAAAAATAAAGGCGAAATCGTTTTAGACATCTGTCACAAAAGTCTTATGCGTTGTATACGGACTTTCCCTCCAAGCAGGCTCGATATCCGGCGTATCCGGATATCAAACATTCGGCGTGACCCCTAACGCTGTCAGGTCGCGTGACAATTGTTACCAAGTTATCCTTGCCGATAAGATTTTCTACGTTAAAATTAAGCGCAAAAACTTCGCATTGAAGATGGCTGCGTTATTAATGATTCGTATTTAACATTTTATTTTAAGCAACTGAGAAAATGGCCACGAGCAGTCGTCTTCCAAGCACTGCAGGTGTCTAATATTTGTGGCAATATGCGACACAACGCGATAGTGATAGCAAATTAAAGTGAACAAAAATAAAACCGGCAATAATGTCTCGCCGCGAAATAAAAAAAAAAAAATGTGTGGGTGTTTTTTTTATGATTATGAAGTACGGATTAACGTTTTTCGCCTCATATTGTCACAGCCATAGGCTAGTGAATTCTCTGAGACCTTTTATTGGGATTTTTCTTTTATGGTGAGAATAAAAATTTAAATAGAAAGGTAAAAAAAAAAAAGAAAAAAAATTGTAATTTTAAATATGGAGTCGCCAGATTTCATAGCATTGAGAATATGAGGGCGAAGAAAACTCTTGCGAGTGGTAAGCAATTCCTAAAAAGCTTGTATTTACTGCTCGTATATTTTGACATGACGATCCGGTCTCGTCATCTTACCCACCAATATTACTAACAAGCTTGCAAATGGACTTCTCGCTGAATATCTTAATTAACTTGAAAATAAACGTGAAAAAAGCTTCCGAGATGGCCGCTGTGATCCAGTGCTGCGGTTTCTTTACCATGACTCAATGTTTTAGTAGTAGAACCAATACAAAAAGAGTCGCAGCTTCTGGCTTCAACAATCCACCTCTTTAGAAATCATGGTTCCAGAGTTTCTGATATAAAAACAGATGTTCGCGCTCCTTGGATTCACGAGCGACCATGGCATGCTTTCAAGCGAGAGTTAGGGAGAGCGCTCGTGGTGTGCGCGCGCGTTCTCTGCCCAAAAATCTCGAACCGGTGAGTTCCTAAAAAAGGTGGCGCGAGCAGCCAAAGCACCGCGAAGGGCAACGAGCAGGTGCTGGAGTCCAGGCGTCCTAAAGCAACGCCTTACGCTTCATGCACTCTCTATGACGCGCCATCTCCTTCTCTCACCGATTAACAAAAATGTAAGTTTCAGTGACCGGTACCATAATACTGATAATATTACTTAGAATATACTTTCAATACGCACATATACAGGAAAAATATTTACCTTGAAAGGCAGAACACGCAGATCCCTATCGGCTTTCTGGTCGACCATGCGCACACATCATCCGTCGTCCACTTGTCCATGTCCAGAGTCACTTTCCGAGTGAACGAAATGGCGCGCTGCGTATCTTCGCTGGCTTAGCGCCGCGTAGTGGTGAGGACCCCATAGCGGCCCATGCATGCCACAAAATGTCACGGAAAAAGAAGAAAAAAAAAAGAAAAGAAGAGGAACACGTACAGCAACCAAACAGGAACCAACGCAAACGAGAAACCCATCTGGAGCTAACACAAAGCAGGCAGACCGGGAGGAACCAAAAACCCGACAAGCCCCCCACCCGACGCCGACGTTTCTTTTCTGCGTCCCGAAATGCGACAAACGTAGGCGCCTTTGAAGTAAGGTCGCCCACCCTTTAATTTCTCCTCAAGGTTACTTCCCTTATTACCCCTCCCCCTCTTTGACTTCGGCATGTGCCGCACCGGCTCAAAAACATGTTTCTCTTTCCCTTCATCTCTATCCTCTCTCCACCCCCACCCTCCCTTCCTTCCCTATCATCCTCTCAACCCTTCCAACTCTGTGCGGTGACTGTCGGCCTGGTGACGGATGTCAAAATAAATGTACGCTGCCAGAAACTCTAGGAGAGCCCAGAGCCATACGGGTCAGCGCCACCTCCAGGTCGATCTCGACAACTTTTCTTGGCATTTCCGGGGATAGCAGAAGGACCCGCGCTCAAAAGGGTAGAGGGAACGCGTGCCTGCACCTTTCACTGCATTGCCCCCGCGCTCCCGTGCCGAAATGACCTTGCTTGAAAGCACGCTTTCTCTCTCGCCTATTCCCACAGAGCACCCTCTCAAGTCGTCCCGAAGCCACATTTCTTACTTTTTTCGAAAAGCGTTCTTTTGAAGGCAGAATCTCGAAGGGACACGCCTCCTTTTGCGCAAAGATCCCTTTTCAGTCGATTTGGCACGCTTATTTTTGAGAGTGTACTTTATTCTTTACGTTTCGAACGTTTTTTTAACCACTCGTAAAGATGCACGACGGGGGCATTTTCATATAGTGAGAGGACAAGCATATTAGCAATATATAAGCACCAACGGAATGCTGGCGAACTTTGAACACACTTTACATTCCTTGCGATTGTTATTTTGCTTGGAATCGACGCTCGTTTCTACATACCTGCCATGAAACAGAGGTTTGGGCCTGAAATATAGCGAAGTTTAACATCGTTCAGTGGTAAAGGAAAAAGGCTGTAACTAAAGCAATTACACTTTCACAATATTAATAAAGGTACATACTATCCGGTACAACCGAAATAACAAAAGTTATTTATGTTATTTTCCGGCGACGAGACGAAATTCACGCGCGTTTTCCCTTAGGAATACACAGGAAGACTGGAAAAGTAGACTGCATGCTGTCTGCTTCAATTTGCAACCGGAAGTCCCGTAGACACTAGCGCCAGCTGAGCCTCTAGCGTTTATTGTAATAACTCTATGGGCTAAATGGCTCATTGACTGCAACTGCGGTTCATCTTGAGGTCAAACATTCGGGGACGCGTAGGCCTCCATGTCTAGAGTGGCGCAATCCGCTCCGACACTTGGACATTTCGTCGCCATGCGGCCAAGCGGTGCTTTGAAATTGCCTCCGCAGCTGCCGCGCCACCAGTGTCAATTTAAGAAAGAAAGAAAAGTAGAGGGGGGAACTGAGCGAGCTCGCTGACCACGCGGTCTCTTTGTGTCTCTGCTTTTGATGATGATGCATTTTTATTACGTATGGACTAAAAACGAAAGGTAAAAATATTTGACAGTTTCTAGGATTAGTCTTGGCAATACAAGAAAGAAATACGCCCGCACCTTTCCCGATAAGACCAATTATTGGCACAATTGGCCCTGAACCGCTTTTGTTGAACCGGTAACCGTCACATCGGATTATGGTTTCGATCCGGTTCGGGTTCAAAACGAAGCGCAAAAATGTTCCAAAAGCCGGGTGAAAATTTGTTATGTTTAGTCGGAGTAAACTTTTTCAATCATCAAAACGAAGCGTTCGATTTCGGTTTCGGTTTTGTACCGGTTCGGCCAAAAATAACTTTCGATTCGGTTTTTGGTTCGGGTTTAGGTTCGGTTCGTCACCCTGATCTTTATTCCGTGATCTGTCCTTCGGCATTTTTCTAATTGAGAAGTCTGATTGGCAACAGGACAACAACAAAGTGTGGGGGATACGTGGCGCATCACGAACAGTGTCAGTACGAAATGAAACAAAAGAACTGGGTCATTCCCGCAGGGTCCCCCAATTCATTACACTCAAGACAATGGGACAAAAAAAAAAAGAATCGCAGCTCTTATCAGCACAATTCTTTGGTGCGGTAGCGTTCGTTCCCACGACGACCCTAAGGAATACTGTTTCTCACTGCCTATCGGGTGCAGGCGTCGCTTTTCCACGAAACGTGCGCGCTTTCTGTGTGCGCGCCGGCGGTGGCAGCGCGCAGTTAGAAGTGTCGCCGACCCAAGCGCCACCCCCGGCCGCTTCGCAGAGGCTCCGAGTTCGGCCGGGGCTCAGACCTGCCTCGTCTATGACGCTGGATGCACCACCGACTCGTCGAAGTCCGCCAAAACGCCCGTGTCCACGAAGTTAATAATTACGGCAACGTCGGGAGATTTTCCTGGTGAAACAGAGTATAGGATGGATGACATCTCGAGGCTTTTCTTGTCGTGACTAAGGTCAGTCTGTCTTTTTTTTTTTTTACGTTTTTCGTTTGAAGAAGAGTCGAACAGATTTTGTTTTTTTAGAGAGCTGCATGTTCGCCGTAATATTGTTTATATTTTGAACTTTCAGGAAGGGTAAAGTGATCGCGTGGAACTTGACTAATACGCTGCTTGCCGATAAAATTGTTTTAGTGTGTTTCGAGTTAAGTTGATTATCTATATAGCTATTAAAGTGGAAAGTGAGATGATGAACTTGGATCAAAATGAAACTTCTTGAATAGAAATTAAAAGAACAAAAAAAAAACAATTAGAGCTGGCATCTTTTTGCGTGCCTCTGTGTGTGTTATGCGGTGCGCCGAGTTCAAAGACTTGTGACATAATTGCTAGTGAATGTTGAATATATATGTTTTGATTTAAATCGACGGCGTTCAATAATGAAATAAACTGTGTACTACAGAGAATAATGCTTTCAGTCGAACGACTTCTTTTTAGATGTTTTTTCCGTTTTGCTGATTTAGAGAGTTTTAATCGGTTGAAGAATAGTTGACAGGAAGACATATATATATATATATATATATATATATATATATATATATATATATATATATATATATATATATATATAAGCATATTCATTTAAGGGTTTTCAATCACTATTACTATCTTGATTGGTCCTGAAGTCATGATTGAGGGGCTTTGTGGACGTCAGTGGACAATCTTCGTAGAAAGTGACGACATGTTTTCTAAAGAATTCTCAAATAATATTTCTGGCAACTTTTGTTAAATATATTTCTAAAAACGTCTTGTTATATTGATTATATACTCAAAACTGGGAAAGACAAAAATAATAATATTGAAAAGTGTGGAGAGTTTGAAACTCGCGACTTGGTGCGAATCCGTTTCCACGATCCCAAGTAGCACAACTCGCCGGTTTGGGAATGGGGCGATACCGGTCTGCCGGTAAGATCCTACTGGGGCGACGCTGGAAACACACCGCGGGGCGACAACGGGCCAGCGAGATTGCCAGTCACTGGCCAGTGTCTGGGACTGACTGGGACGCCCGGCACTGGGAGTCCCAGTGAGTTCCCGGGACGCTGCCAGCACAAACCCCCAGCGTAGTACCAGTAATGCGGTAAGATACCAGCAAGACCCCAGGCTAGAGGGTTAAAACCGTACAGTTCCCGGTCTTGTTTTACAGGCTAACATGTGGTTTTGTGTGCAATGCACACCGGAATAGAAAAGATGAAGTTCATTACAAGGGTAATTTTAACAAATAATGAGTGTAAACAATTATTTTTCACTGTCTGCGACATCCAACTGTCACTCATACATAGGTAGTAAATAAATCACACAAAATTGTTACCCTAATTGTTTATTGTCAGTTGCAGTGAAGCTACAGCTCGGCTGGTAATCAGGGGCTTGTCGCCAGAGGAGTGCGCTGGATGAAAGAGGCTGCATGCCACGGGCCCAAGAAAGTTTCTTCACACTTCTCTTGCAGCTTGTGATGCAAGTCGACCTTGCGCCCGGGAAGGCGAGTCCTTCATTACAGCATCTGTAAAGAGAATCGACATCGCAGTAAAATGACCGGGCAAATCAATACCAGCTGTACATGATAATCCAGAAATTCCAAAATGGGGTGAGAGACATAAGACAAGCAGCCCATGTAAAAGGAAAACTTTTTGTAGCTAATGCACTAATTGCCTTTATTTTATTTTCAATCTGGAAACTATATAAAAAAAATACTTTGATTGCCCTAAGGGACACCAGCAACAACACACTGGACGACGAAGGGGCAAAAATGGTCCAGTTGTCTCTAATCAAGGTCAGCTGTTTTTATGAAAAAGGCCCACTTCAGAGAAAGGCACGTGGAAATCATTTTTTTTTTTAATTCAAAACGGCATGTCGAGAGACGGGCGAGCTTGGCGGAGTAGTCGGCATATAGTTTAACATCGTCGTTCGTCACGATATGTGCGCATGATCCAGCATTTTTAGGTAAATATAGCGATTCATTGGTCTTACTGAGACAATGACAAATCATATCCTTGACATATTCGCGACTCCAGCAAAACGGACGGCATTAATCCGGAAAACCGGGAACCTGCTGGAACAGGTTACTTTGCGCCTCTTCACGTCTCTGGTGGCTTTCGCCGACACGTGTTGGCGGCGCGGTGGCGAACAATGTAATTTGACGAAGGTCCCAATATTTCTCAAGTTTGCCTGAGTGTTCATCAGTGTGATGAAGCCTCAGTAGATTGTTTCCTTTCATCACGTGTTTGGAAGCCCGTTTACTCCACAACACACGGTCGCGTGCTTTCGCTTTCCTGGATGGAGAGGAATCGCGGAAAAACGTTTTGATTTCTTGTCTGCCTCTTATATTAAAGGTGACGACTACTTGGTAGCTGATAAGTGGTTTCTTTATAAGGATGTAGAACAGTGGACTGAGGACGACAGACCAGGTGTTTCACCGGAGGGAACCCCAATGTTGCAGTCAGATAGCTGCCTTTCTTGAGTTTGGTTGTGTTTGATTAGCTTCAAGATTGAGCCGCCCACGCCGGTCGGTGCATTGGCTATTCATCTTGGCTGCTTTTCGCCGTAAAAGCTTCTGGACCTCACCGAAAGAGTTGGGCTGATTTCGTAATTACTTTTTTCCGGAAAACCTGCTCGCTGCATACGATTAATGAGGGAAATTGTCTGCTTTCAAAAGGTGGGGGACACATCTCGCAACGTTAGAAGCTGTCACGACATTATGATCTATCGTGCCTCCAATATTCATATCATACCCCCGTCGAAGCCAGCAGCAATATACGTCTACATTGCTCAGGTTGTCCGGCCACAAAAGATACTCCATTTCTCCGTTACGGATTTGAAGTCAAGTTCAATGCAGAGGGGTTCTGCGTGAATCTCCGATGAAGACTCTCTTCGGTTTGTCCACATTCATCTCCGTGCTGCCAGCAGAACCATTTGGCTGAGCTTAAGTAGTATGTTTCTGTCTGTCAAATATACTTTTATTCGGCAGTTCACCAAATAGCTAGTCAACTAAGCTCATATTTCAACCCGAAGAATGTACTAATATCGCATTAGTGGGACCATAGTAAGTAATATAATACATAACCCGCATATTCGTCAAAATGACTTCTCGATTGCTACAAAAACTTGAATTGAAATAGAAGTATCAGCTGCTTAGTGGGGCGCCAGCGGGTTAACATGCTCCTTGGCTCAAAAAACGCTTGCTTAATTTTCGTAATTTTCTTGCAGCCTGTGGTGTTGATTGAGCAGACGACTAGAGCTGTTTCTTAATACGCACAAAAGCTCGATTTCGCGGACAGATAAGTCGCATGGTCGAGGCATGCCAGTTAGCTCTAAATTACTCTCGGTGGAACAATTCTGTGGTCATTAGCGCTTTCCTTAGCAGATCAAAACAGATTAGAATCTATTACCGTCTCTCCGGAGCCCATAGTTTCAATATTGAACGAAATTTCCGAAAAACAAGTTTGACATGAAGAACAAAAAGCACCGGGAAAGAAAAACTATGCTCTGCAAGTTTATGTGCACCGGCTACATTTAACCGTCGCAGTTCGTATACCTATAAAATAGGGCATTAAACAAAAGAAAATCTGCTAAATTGAATGCTCTACCCATTCAGGCGGCCCGGCCGAGCCGATGCGACCTGTTCCCAGCCGCCATGTTTGTTTGGTGGTGGCGCCCCCTATAGGTCGGTGGAGTCGCAAATACAGCTCATTGTTGGACACATACTAATGAGATTGGGTAGACACATGTAAACATATAATGTACTGCAGAGTATGTCGTCAGGTTCCCACATAATGGCAACCTGACGACAAAACCTCATCTGCAGATTTCATCAAATAAAAAATAGCAACTTACAAACTAGTATATATTATCAGCGTCCACCATCAAAGTCACATTTAGTGTTTATCATCAGCATGCCCCATAGTCCTTGAAAATGCCCACAAGCCTCACTCACTTTAAGCATATGACATCACATGACAATAAACATTCCCTCGGATCATCTTTAAGATGTTTACAGGTGCGAACAGTTCAGGCAAATCAATTGAAAGATGCCAAATCAGTAGTGAAGCAGTGTACGGTGGTTGGTAGATTCAGGTTAATATGTATGGGACATCTATTTTCTAAGTAACATTGTTTACCTGGTAAATTTTCTTTGCTGACCCATCACATACTGAGACAAGGTTTTGAATACAGTGGTAAACAGAAAGGAGGAGTGCGTTCCAGATTTAGTTTTGCACAAGCTATGTGGCAACTGACTTCATCCTCCTAGAATTTATTGGAGTGGATCTGGGTATAATAATATCTAGCCCGACAATACTGCCAGGAGCACGTCTCAAAACCTGTCAGAAAGGAGTAGAGGAAGCTTGAATCATAATTTCTGTATTGCGAAGAGAGCTGCTCATACTGAGAATTGATGTGAGCAATTTCGGCCATCCCTCTGCCTGAAATATCTATGCGTCAGCCACCCCCTATCGGAAAAAGTTTTAACTGAGCGCTTTTTACGACTGCTCCGCTCAGCCACTGAGCGAGAAAGCCACCAGGCATGCGCGTAACGCTCAGCCGGCAGTGGCCATGGGGATGCAGGAATTGTCCGCTCCATCGGCAGCTGCACTCCGATTAGTCGTTGCTGACTGAGCGTTGTGCGCATGCAGGTGCTTTCCTTCTGAGTGGAGCGGGTCTAACAATGCTCAGATAAAACTATCTAATGTCTATGTCGCAGCCTCAATAGCCAAACGTGCAGTCTCTTCTTCCTCGCTTGCACAATAGACCAAAATTGCACTGCATACTGCTTTAGAGGCTTGCTGGCATGTTTCACTCTCACTCTCTGCAGACAGCTAGAACTGTCGGTAAGGGAGGGAAAAAAGTGTGAACGCATATCATGCACGCCAAAAGAAAACATCAATGGGACTACAGGAGACTGCATAAAAGTTGCCAATTGGGCGCGTTTTATACCGCACAGCCACTGTGTGTACACAAGTCAACTAGCTATATACATACCACTCAGCACACCACAGCTAGGCTGAATCACATAAGTGTCACACTTGCCGAGCTTGAAGTACAGTCGTGATCTCTACGAGTGTGAACAAGCGACCGTCGACTGCTCAGTTCTGGGAGCATTAAGCACCAGCTGACTTGCTCTCCTTTTAAAATGCCTTGCGAACTAAGCATGGTAAGTCGTCTGATAAGGAGTGAATGTCACCACGGACAGCACTGAGCACTCGATAATCACCTCTTTAACCTTAATTTGGATCAAGTCCCTACCTGGCTGAAGTAGGCAGTATGTGTGCAGCAGAAACGGCTGTACTGAAATCTCAAAAGGATGAAAGAACAGAACAGGCTTGGTAAGGTTTCACGTTGCAAGTATGCCCATGCAAATTTCACTTTCTAAAACATAAAAACGCATTTCGAATTGTCATCCAGGACAAGCTGCTATTACACAGCTGTATATATAAGCCAGCTTACCATCAACAACCTATGCAGACTGCCATGGACCTGATCCTCGGCTCGGCTGGTGATGCAGGAACGAATTGGCCTAGTCAATGCTAGCTTCTGTTCGGCGAGGGCTGCACTGAGTATAAAGGTGAAAAAAGTGTTGTAGATTATGTGAAACAAAAAACAAAAAAAAAAAAAAGTAATCCTAGCATCAACAATTCGCTAGAGGCACTGAAAACAAAAATCAGAGGTTGGGTCAATTATTTTAATGCAATATACTTCGGACACGTACCATGACTGCATGTAAGATATTTGCTGCCTTCAATCTATATATGCTTGAAAAGTTACAAGCCAAATCACAAATATTTTATAAGCTGAAGTATATGTCGATGGAACTACAAAATCTGACTATCTCTGCAAATATGCTGCTATCTAGTACACCAGAGATGAGTAGAATTGGATTAAAGCGACCCCCTTACAAAGATTGAAGCAAAACAACTATAGAGTCTGCCGTGCCACTACAACAGAAACGACTCTACTGTGATCTCGTGGAGATCAGAGTTGGAAACAGGTGTGAAGGGTTTGGCACGAGAAATATGCCAATGTCATTATTCATTTTTGCAACATCAAATTGACTCTGAAAGTGCGACCAGTTACAGGGTGTATTCACGCGAATCTTGCGAGTGTTGAATAGATGATGTGCAATCTTCCCAAGCGCCCTGGCCCGTGCGCGAGGAATCATGGGAGAGACTGACCCCTCGGCTGGCCGCTCTGCCTCGAGATCGCATTGCCTTGTCGCTTGCCTCCCTTTAATCCTCTGTTTTTTCGATTCCATTACCTATTTTATCTATACCAGTGTATTTTTTATTGCTTCAAGTGTTCCTATTCTCTTGTGCGTGCAATATTTCTTGCATATATATAGTATTTGTGTCTTTATTTCGCCTTTTTCGACGGGGGTGCCGACGGACAACACGCCGCTTTGCGCGTCGTTCACCGGGTGAGTACTACCTTTGCTACCGATTCCTATCTCGCTGTTAGCTGTTCATTTTTGTTTATTTGACCCGCCTGCAGTCCAGAGGAGCAGTTTATGAACACCCGCGCACATGTCATAGCGGTAGGCAGAGCTCTGAACCAACAATCGCGACTCAAGAGCCGATTGCGCTGTGATTTGGCCGTCCGTGCTCGGTCCGTTGACCCGCACTGTAGCGTATGCCTTCGAGTGCCGCTTAAGTTGACCAAGATACAGCACGCTGCTTTGCCGTCGCAAATCATTTGTCTGAAAGCCTGCGAAACCGTAACACCGTTCGGCATATCCAACGATGTGGCGCCTGACAACTGCACGCAGCGGCGCAAGCCCCTAGCAAGCGCCGGCGGTTCAACGTTGCGGCTTCTATGCGCTTTTGGCATGCATTCATGATCAGTCTACTCGGTGGTTGTAAGTTGCTGTCATCTTAACTCGAGCATCAGCTGGCATCTTGACTCGAGAAATAAAATTATCGAAGGATCGACGAGTTTCAAGGTGACTGCCTGGGTGACAGGACGTATCTGCACTTAAAAAGGGTGTTTGCAACTGACAACCGCTTAGCAGATGGATTAAGAAGGCATACCATAAGCGCAAACAAGCCGCAACGTTGGACCACTGGCGCTTGCGAAGGGCTCGCGCCGCTGCGCGCAGTTTGTCAGGCACCGCAGCGTTGGATATGCCGAATGGTGTTACGGTTTCGCAGGCATTCGGACAAATGATTTGCGGCAACACATCTCTGCACTTGAAAAAAGGGCGTTGGCAACTGACAACCGCTTAGCAGATAGATTACGAGGGTATGCCATAGGTGCATTCAAGCCGCGACAATGAGCTGTCGGCGTTTGCGAAGGGATCGCGCCGCAGCGCGCAGTTGTCAGGCGCCGCAGCGTTGTATACGCCTCAGCTTCGCAAACATTCGGACAAATGGTTCGCGGCGACAAAGCGGCGTGCGGTACCTTGGTCAAGAAAGCAGCACTCGAAGGCACACGCCACGGCGCGAGTCAACGGGGCGAGCGCAAGCGGCACAATCACAGCGCACTGGGCTCTCGCGTCGCGATAGTTGATTCAGAGCTCTGCCTACCCCTATGACATGTGCGCGGGTGTTCATAAACGGCTCCTCTCGACTGCAGGCGGGTTTAATAAACCAAAATGAACAGCTAACAGGACGATAAAAATCGGTAGCAACGGTAATACTCACTCGGGAAACGACGCGCGAAGCGGCGTGTTGTCCGTCGGCACTCCCGTCGAAAAAGGCGAAATAAGGACACAAATACTATATATATACAAGAAATACTGCTCGCAGGAGAGAACAGAAACACTTAGAAGCAAGAAAAAAATACACTGGAATGGATAAAAATAGGTAATGGATTCGAAAAACAGAGGATTAAGAGGAGACAAGCGACAAGGCAATATGATTTGAAGGCAGAGCGGCCAGGCGAGGGACAGTTTCTCCCACGATTCCTCGCGCGCGGGCCTTGGCGCTTGGGCGATTTTGCAAAAGGTCTATTGTAGGCACAGTGCCCCGGTTGTGTTCATGTGCGATATATGACCAAATACCATAAACCAATACTGCGAACTTCTCCGAAAACCAATGGGTGCGGTGGCGAACAGCGTGAGTGGCGCTGTTCACCACTCTTGCCGTTCATCCGTGTTTGTGTGTTGCCACTAACAAGCGCACCAATGGGAAGGCTTCCGCCATTATTGGGAACACTGAATGAACAAATAAAAATACAAACACAACAAACACAGCAATAGTGGCAGCAAGTCGAGACGCACTTCTGTTGTAAACTCAGCATTCCTCTTACGAATGGAATGCGCAATTCCACTACAGGATTTCATTCCACACGAGTGGCATCGGGATTGCTAAAGGCCAGTTCATAAACACAGTCTGTGTTAAAAACAATCCTAGCAGCAATAAGTTGCTATTATATTGCTCAATATATAGAGCACCTTACTATGAACAACCTTGGCAGCCTTCCATGAAGCCTGGCCTTCAGCAGAGGAGGCTGTCATTCTATGTCGTCCCAGGACACTCAGATCAGGATGGCGAAAGTGAATGCCAACTTGCACTTGGCAAGGTCTGCAGTAAGTATAAATATGAAAACACAGATTAAAATAATCGGTAAAAAATATCATGGAACAACTTAAAAAGAAGTGCACGAAAAGACAAGGACAAAAGGACAGGAACACGTAGGACGCAGACTGGTGGACACTCACAACTTAATCTATTGAACATAAAAGAAAAAAGAAAAAGGATCAGAGAAATCAGAAAGGCTTTGTTCGGAGAATGTGAGCTTCAGAAACTGGGGTGTGAGCCAAACATGTCAGGTAGATTGTTTTACAGACACTTTGGAATTAGCAACAGCGTTTCCATGTAACAAGATGGTGAGTTTATTCTGATTGAACATCTTGAGAAATAAGACAAAAAACAAGGAATAAAGAAGAGGAATACATACACTACATACAAGTGCAGACTCCCAACTCACTTAAACTGGACAAGAAAAAAAAATAAAGAATGTGGAAGGAGCTTTAGCAAAAGTTCGAACAGGTCCAAGTGGAACGTGCTAATTCACCCAACTCGATTTTCTTGGCAGCTCAGGTAACAGACGGATGTGCGGACACATTGGTCGCCCATACTACGAATAATAAAGGCCTAAAATAATCCCCTTGTGTGTTTTTCTTAGTATCTGCTGATTATTCACGTTTTCTCTAAAAGTTTCGTCCCACTAGAGCGGCGAACACCGATATTGTCCGACGACACCACAAAGCTCCGTGTCGCCGATGCTGTCCCACTGCAACGACCAACACCCACGACAATCGCCGACAAGCACTGACAAACCATCGACGACGGACGAGTTCTGGTCTGTCGTTGGACTTGAAGCGCAGCAAGCAGTCCCGCCGAGGAACATCTCTCGGATACAAACTTCTCCGCCTCGCCCGCTTGTGCCCTCTGTTGCCTCTCTTTCCAACCTTCTACCCTTCCTCCCATGGCTTGCTCCGCCGCTCGATCTTCAGAGAAGCCCTTGGCGGCCTCTCCTCATTCCCGCCGTTCCGGTCCCTCGACTGCTCATAGTGGTCGCGGACGCGCCACTAGCGCTGGGCAGTCGTGTTGCCCGGCACAGCCGTTTGTCTGTGTATTTTGAAGTGTTTTGTTGACAACTCCAGTCCCACTAGGAAACGAGTTTCCTTGTCCCCGTGTCCTGCGTCGTGTCCGCCAGGTGGACTGGTTTTGCTCGCAAAACTTGGTGCGCGATTTGGTTCTTCCAGACACCGAGGCCTACACCCCGGCATCAGGATGGATACATCCATGTTCGAGGACTGACCAAAGTAAGACCGCTCACCACGAAGTAGGACACGACGTTCCGTGGCAAGCCATTCCGGCAGACGAGAGACTTGTCATCACGTTCTGTGATAATCGGGATGCCGTACTGTCCACCAAAAAACGCCTGCCCTAAATTATTCGGATATGAAGTCTTAAACATCCTCAAAATTGGGGAAAAATTCCGTGGTGCTCAGCTAGAATTCCTCAAACGACCAAAAAAAAAAGGAATGATTTGGGTATGCGAGTTCGGAAAAAGTTTGGTGTCGATTGTCACAAATGTTTGCGGAAAGTCGCCAACGGCAAATGAAGAGAAGCGAAAGTTTAATCAAGAAATAAAGTAATCGTCTCCACTTTCACCGTGTTTGTTGGCGTGTCTAATGACCAAAGAGCAAAACACGAAAACCGCGTCGCCAGACTCCGTTTGTCTGTGTATGTTGAAGTGTTTTGTTGACAACTCCAGTCCCACTAGGAAACAAGTTTCCTTGGCCCCGTGTCCTGCGTCGTGTCCGCCAGGTGGGACGGCGGACTCCGACAAACAGGCTGTCTGACGGTGTCGTCTGTCGCTCGTCGTGTGTCGCTGTCGTTTGTTACTGTCTGTCGCTCTGGTGGGACGCGGCTATAAGGATGACATACACGGGCAGTGTAAACAGTGCATAAGTAGGTGACAATTCATCGTAGATTTTAGAGAGATATTGAGCTGTCTTTATGTATAAGCCATCAAACTGTTGCCATAACTGACAAGGAAATTATGTTTTTAAAATCTGCTCTTGCTAATAGGTGAATCAGCGCATTCCACTTGGGCCTGTGCTTGAGCTCCTTCCGCATTCTTTATTTCTTCCTTCTTCTCTGTTTATGCGAGTTGAGAGTCTGCGCTTGCGTGTGATTTACGCGTTACTCTGCTTGTCTCCTTGACTTTTTTGTGGTGAACTGTTTTTCAAGGTGTTCAATTAGTATCAGCTCACCACCTTAATACAATCATCCAACAACTAAAAACAATTACAACCTACACCATTCGCTCAAGGCAGTAAGTACCAAACGAAAAAATACAGGGATTGGGTGAGGTATGTCTAACACTATATACTTACACTGAACTAAATATACCTCTCATAAACTAACAAGACACTACCTTAATTCAGGACATGCTTGTTAATTTCCCCAGAAGTCCAGAAGCGGCATCAAAAATTATTTTGTGGGCACAAATTTTTGCAATAAGGAGCGGTATGCTATGCAAATCACCATGGGATGAATTCATCGCAGCACCAATTTTTGACAATTCTTTTCTGATAACGAATCACGAGAACAAAGTCGCTTGCAGACGAATGCGCGGCGGAAGCTACGGACTTGCTCAATTAATCTCTGCCTTTTGCCTGGCCCAGCTCTCCGGACGCAAATACGCACACAGAATCCACCTGTAGTGTCTAACCTAGAGCTTAGGCGATGGAGGGGCACCGCGCTCTTCCAGACATTCTAGTTTACCAGTGAACAATACGGTGGAGGGAGGCAATCAAACTCCCCCCCTCCCCTTTCCGCCTCCACCCGCCGGCCGCCCGGCCGCCGCCACCACCGTCCCCCCCCCCCCCTTCTCCCAAAAAGTTCCGCCGCTATAGACCGTTCCATTAGGGTCATAGCAGACAGAGAGGGTAAAAAGAGAAAAAAATTCCCTCCCCCTCTCGCCCGTGTGTCGTCTGCTCCGCCGAGTGGGCAGTACCTAGCATCCGGCTGGCGTACAAACTCTATTTAAAATCGCGTCATTTTGGGAATTTCAAGCGCAGATGCGCAGATTTTGGTATGCCAGTTAACGTGTATTACTATGCTAGATAAAAAAGACTAACAGAGTCCAATTGCGCTGTTATCTGCGTGCAAATAACAAAAAAATAGGGAAAACTTTGTCAGACTGGCCGGTCTCTCCGGCGAAAAGTAAATGCGGTGGCTGTACCTTTTTTACTATACAAAGTTCGTACTGGTGTAGGCCTTTAGCGACCATGAGTGGCTGTCTGAAATAATAAAAAAAAGAAACGTGCTCTCCTGCCGCAATACACGCAGTAGTTGAGGGTAGTACTGCCGGCTGACTCAACTGCTATTTAAGTAACGGAAAAAAGATATGTCAGTTGATCATTTACCAAAGTAGAACAACAGAGAGCTATAGGCTGATTTTGGAGCAGCCATAGCTACTCTAAGAACGCGAACCACTTCACAACGGCAGCCACGAGCGAGAGTTCGATGTTCCGTACAGCCCGCCGATACAGCCCAAAGATGGAGAATGGCAACCTCCCGTTTTGTCGTCTGCTAGCGGAGTCTGGCGCGTGCCCTCTCTCTCGTTTTACCCCGCCGAACCCGCTGAATTTCCCGGATGTATGGAGAGGGCACAGCTGTCGAACAAAATGGTGCCGCCCAGAGAGCGCTAAATGGAATGGTCTATTGATGGACCTGGACCGAGTACACAGCCTATCTGTGAACGAAGCAAAACAGCCTCGCAGAGCACCATTCGCGCACAATTAGTAATACTGGTAAAAGCAAGCGGATCTAGACAATAACAAGCATTTTGAACGGAAAAAACAATAATCTAGCCCTAACGGGCAAAGAAAGGAACTTACTTTGGAACGACCGCGCCATGATCTTGGCTGTTCAGCAGATTCGACGTAGTTCCACGGCTCACAGTCGGTTCCTTCTTTTTCGGACACATTTGAAACTAAGTTAAACTCCACGCATCGCGACTAATCGGTAGATTGACCTCAAGACAGAAACGTGAAACTCACACGGCCAACGCGGCCGGCAAAACAAGGCTGTGGATTGGATTGGATCGCGTTCGTTGGCTATTATGGATGTTTAACGACTTTACGGAAGCTATGTGCGCGTATCTTCAACACGCTTGCAATAAAACGATCAGCAAAGCGCATTAAAAAAACAACTATTAAAATACACACTGTTAATAAATCATTGAGCATGTAAACATTGTCACAATATTAGAAATACATCCTGAACACGTAGCAAAAAATTACATACGAAACTAACCGTCCAATGTTTTCAAACGAACTCAGCAGACATATACACCTTTCCAAAAAACGCTCCTAGGCCGCCGCCATGTTGCTGATGCTGATGCAGCTGGTGCGACTATCGCGCCCTCTATCAGCTAGAAAGTTTCTGCCACTCTTTGGGACTGTGAATACCCGCTCAGCGCGGTTCTCCACCTACGTTTTTGCGGTTTTGCATTCGACGTTTTCTCGCCCCTCTTGAAAGTTTCCACTTAATTTTTTTTATGCGTGCTGCGTACCCTTTTTGTGTTATCTTCCATTGTGAGAAATAAGGCTGGTAAGTGCCTGCCATTCAAGCTTTTCTGCTCGACATTCACGGGAAACGAAGGAGGTGAAGGACGTCGAACGACCCTCGACGCGATTTTGCGAACATTGTTCTCCCCCCTCTCAGAGATAATCCGCGTAGAATCCTCAGTCATCTCCCAAAATAGTTGTCCGGGTTGGGGTGAGAAACTGGTGAGTCGGGTTTGTTTCTTTGCTTGGTGCGGTTGTGAAAAAAAGGAAGCTCTCCCCAAAATGTGCCCCAAAACGAAGTCATCTCGGATTTCGTCCGATCGTCAAGATGTGACTGTCGTCGATTGTGACTGCGTTATACCCCTGTCAGACGGCAGCTAAAATGGCATTTACGCCAAATGACATTCAGGTTTTCAAATGACATTCATGATGGGACCTGCCAGACGACAACTAAAATGACATTTAAGTGATGTCTATTACAATTGCAATCGCAAATTCGTCTCGTGCACATAGAACACGTTTTCGTCAATAAACAATTTTAACACGGCAAAACACTTGTTTTTGTGTGTGTTGTCTGCTGGGACAAGAAAATATAACAAAAAACTGGGATAGAAAGTTGCGCTCACTAGTTTCTGACGAAAAAATAAAGCGAAGCGTGGGGCGAAATCCATTAGCCAACCTAACGTCGTCATAAGCCGATCCGTAAGCCGAGCCTCCCGCGCTCCGCCACTACAGCTGACAGCTTGCTCGCACAGTTCTTTCGTTAATTTCGGTAGTGCTTGTTGCTCTGGCTGTCCCTCACGCTCGATCTTCGGCTGCCGTGTTCACTTCTACGTCTGCGAGGGATCTTGGATGCCGTATTGCGCTTCCGCCGTCACTATCACGGCGGTATGGATTGATCTTGGTTCAAGCGTCTCCGGCTGTTGAGAAGGCCGTCCATCATCGTCGTAGACGCATTCCGCGAGCTTCGGTTTGAAGACAGGCTACCGTACCTACTAACGTACTGCGTCTTCAAGCAGGCGTTTGGCTGATGTCGGCGACGTGATCAGGCACCTTGTGAATGTGTGTCGGTGTTACATAGAGTGCTTGGTTCGCCAGGTGACTTGCGTGCACCTAACCACCCCAGTAACAAAGTGAGTCGGCGCTGCAAAGCTATACTCTCCTGCGGAGGACAGAACCATCGCCAAAGTGCTCGTCGTGAGGCAAACCACTGCCAAGTGATCGCACCCCTCCGACGCGACTGGCCGAAGATCTTGAGCGCCGCCGCGACCGCTGAACGGTTAAACACACACGGGATAACCGAACTGCCCCAGGACTCCCTCAGGTCATAGGGAATCGCTGTAGGAATGCCACCTGGGACATCAAGTTTCATCACCAGCGGCTACCAAAGCACAATAAATATAGTAAGTACCCTTTTTTGCGAAAACCAAGAAAAAAAAAGAAATAATGTTTGAACTAGTAGAAATAATATCCGTACATGTTTTTTTAGCTCTTAGAAAATGCAGGCAATCTTGTTTCACTCACAAAATTAAAAAGATAAAAAAAAAATTCACTTGTCTTCCTTTTACTGAATGTCACTCAAAACTAACTGATATAGCTCCTGTCAGCATTCTAAAGTTATTCGTTAACTCGTTTTAATGTGAATAAAACAACTGGATTGATCATCTTCCCAATTGTGCATATTTGATGAGGTGAAAATAACTGAATAACTGTTTCTAAATACGAGACAAGAGTGCCAGCTTCTAGCACTGTAAATACTATGTTTAGAAGCTATAGAATGTTTGCCATTCTGTGAAGTTTCCAAGAAATATTCCAAGATAGCTGTGTGGTGAAATTTTGACTGCTCTGCTTCCCCATTGAATCTACAATTTTGAGAATAATATGTCTAAGGTGTAAGATATTTTATGCCGAGAGGACTGATGCATCTGTTGCAATGTTTCTATCCAACTACAGTGATTCCTCTGGCTCTCCTAGACCACTGCTACCAGTTCCAGTATCTCAATGTTGGGATGCTGAGGCAGTTTCGTGACCATCTTCCGGAGGTTGGCACTGGCTAGCACTCGGGAAGCAGTGACGCCCCAGGCACATATGGCCACAGTCAATGGGACCGCCGTGTCCCCACGGATCCTGTGTAACCACGTGTTCCTGATAGCATCCAACATGCTCGAACCTTGCCCAACCCAGGACATCATCTTGCAGGGAACGGCACGTCGATCAGTCAATTCCGTACATGCGACGACCCTCCCAGACTTCTCAGCATCACTCCCAACTTCTTGTAGTGATGGATAAATTTCAGCCTACTACTGACTTGGAGAATTAGAGTGGATACAGGGGCTATCGTTTCATTTACTTCATGTGCAAGTGAAGCTGAACCTATGAGCATGAGCATGTTGCCCTGAACGATGCTAACACTACATGACCGTGCATGCTTGGTAGCGACATTGAAAGCCTGGATCTTGCACTTAAAATGAAACGAAATCTTGCGTCGTGAGTGTTGTGTGTGCATCTGGCATCATCGGCGAGTCGGCAGAAGTCAAGCCAAGGCGAGTCAAGCTGGTTTTACCGAACCGTTTGTCATTCTGGGGACTCGTCGTAAACCACGTGTCTCTTGTCTAACTCCTCTTTTCTGCACGGCCAAGTCGGCCGCCTGAATAAAGCTTTGGGCAACAACGAGAATGAAGAAATTCAAACTCCGAGGCACGCAACCACACTTTTTTGAGCAACGACAGCTTCGTGGCAACTTGGCAACGACGAGAGCATATGGCGAAAAAAGACGAGCCTAACGTTGTCATCAAAGGGCGGCTGAGACATCTCGAAGAGTTCGACCCAAAAAGATTGAAACATGGCCCCTGTACCAGGAGCGACTAAACGTTTTCTTCATTATACTCAACATCGTCGAGGAGTCCCCAATATGCGCAGTCCCGTGTAGCGTTTGTGGACCGACAATTTACTCCGTCGTATGCTCGTTGTGTGTGCCAGTGGACTCCCTATGCGGACATTGTGTTGGAGCTCACCGTCCACTTCACACCGTGCCTGTCAGTGATTGTTCAGTGCTTTGCGTTTCATAAGTGCAGCCAACAGCCTGGAGAAAGCATCTCGAATTTCGTCCCCGCCCCACGCCGCTTCTCCGAACACTGCAATTTTGGTGAGACCTTGTCAGCCATGCTATGGGACCGTCTGGTGTGTGGTGTCCTGGACAAAAGGGTGCAGCGTCGTCCGCTGGGCAAACCAGTGCTGGAGCTCAAAAAGGCGTTTGAGGCTGCAGATCCTTTGCCTTTGTAGGATTTGCAGCAACGACATTGATTTCCGTCAACAGCCTAAAGGGGCACTCAAGTGGATTCTGAGATCGTCTATTTATTGGCATAACTCAATCTATGGGCTTTAAGCATTCTAAAAAACCCAAGATAGCATTCAAGGGCAGCCGATTTTCATAGTAAAAATCCAATTAAAGATTGTGGCACGCCACCTTTTCTGTGCCGTAGTGCAGAACACCAGGGGGTGCCACCGGACGGGAAGGCAGCATGGGAGGGCACGCGACAGCCAGTCGCAAGTGACGGCTTCTCAGCGGACTGATTTTTCAAAGGCGCACATGTTTGAAAATTTAGTGTGCCGGGAAGCCATTATTCGTAATTGGCTGTCATGTGCCCTCCCCTGTTGCCTTCCCGTCCGATGGCACCCTCTGGCGTTCTGCGCCACAGCGTAGAAAGGAGGGCATGCCGCAATTTTTAATAGAATTTTAAATAGCGAGATTGACCGCCCTTGTATGTAATTTCGGGTTTCTTAGGATGCTTAGAGTCCATAGATTGAGTTATGACATAAAATAGACGATCTCAGAATCCACCTGAGTGCCCCTTTAAGACGATGACCGCCTTCTTTATTGAAAGTAGCTACCCACTCAGCGTTCTGTGCAGTGCGAGCAGTCGCGTCTCTAACATTCTGCGCCACAACGCTCTATTTCCCCAACCAAGATCTAAACCACCATGCAACACCCTCATCATCACGTTCCATCCCTCCATACCCAGGCTCAGCAGACTAATCATCAAGACCACTTTCCACCTGGTAGACTCTACAGTTATTTCTAAAGCACCCGCCCTAACTTCCTATCGAAGCCCAACTTACGATCCCTTCCAGTATGCAGCAACCATTCCGAAACCCCCTCATCTTTACGTTCCATCCCTCCGTACCCAGGCTCGGCAAACTAATTAAGGAAACCACTTCCCACCTCAAAGACTCTACAGTTATTTCTAAACCACCCGCCCTAACTTCCTATCGAAGCCCAACTTACGATCCCTTCCAGTATGCAGCAACCATTCCGAAACCCCCTCATCTTTACGTTCCATCCCTCCGTACCCAGGCTCGGCAAACTAATCATGGAAACCACTTCCCACCTCAAAGACTCTACAGTTATTTCTAAAGCACCCGCCCTAACTTCCTATCGACAGCCCAACTTACGATCCCTTCCAGTATGCAGCAACCAATCCGAAACCCCCTCATCTTTACGTTCCATCCCTCCGTACCCAGGCTCGGCAAACTAATCATGGAAACCACTTCCCACCTCAAAGACTCTACAGTTATTTCTAAAGCACCCGCCCTCACTTCCTATCGACAGCCCAACTTACGATCCCTTCCAGTATGCAGCAACCATTCCGAAACCCCCTCATCTTTACGTTCCATCCCTCCGTACCCAGCCTCGGCAAACTAATCATGGAAACCACTTCACGCCTCGAAGACTCTACAGTTATTTCTAAAGCACCCGCCCTAACTTCCTATCGACAGCCCAAGTTATGATCCCTTCCAGTATGCAGCAACCTGACCACAAAGCCTCAGACTTTGCTCCCTGGTACCACGCCGTGCGGCACTCCGACATGTCTTGCGTGCAAACACACCGGCCCTCCTTACAACCTGCCAATGAGAATTCCTCCGGCCCTTCAAAAGTGTCACAAATATTAGATAATGCTGCTCTCCAGCTAGTGAAGGCACATCTAAGATATCATAATGACCACTGTGCCCAGTTACGCCAAACGCTCACCGTCGCTAAGACTCCTCAAGTCCCTTGACTCATCTTTCGATTCACACTCATGCAAACTTGTTGACAAAATTCTGGAAGTCAACTCATATCTCTATGCCGATGGTCTCACCTGTAAATCAAGGAAACTATACACTCTCTTGCCCCGAAAAGATGAGGCTTCCGTCCAACGCATTGATGATGTCGCCATACGAGACGATTTACTCCTCACTGCCCCTGAACACGTTATCTTATCGAAGGGCCCGTCCTTCGTTCCTGCACTTCAAAGCCGACCTTACCCTTTTTTGTTTTTACATGTGGACAGCAAACAATTCTTCTGATGCCTACTTTTAGATACCCACCTCACCCAGCATCCGTCTAACTTTAATTGCACCATGTTCGACACCATTAACCCAAAGACTACTATCCGGACCCTGCTCCCCGCCAAACACCCTGAAACTGACAGTTCAATCAAAGCATGTCGTAGCATTCTTGCCAACTCCTCTAGCAAACTAATCTCTAAATACCGCAATGCAACCCCACAAGAAGTTACTGCTCTAAACTCCCTTCGAAACCACACTAACCTCGTAACCAAGCCAGCCAATAAGGGTGGAAACGTGGTGGTCTGCACTCTGTAACGCCTACCCCTCCCTCAAGTTTACCTCACTGATATCGAAATGCGCTGTCAACTTCCTAGACTTAAGTCACTAGTGACGGTCACAGGTTCCACACCTTTGTGCACTATAAACCCACTGACAGCCATAGCTACCTTCTTTACTCCTTGATCCATCCTAGATCCCAAATCAACTCTATTCCCTTCTCACAATTCCTTCGCCTCCATAAGATTTGCAGCGACGAAATCAATTTTCGCCTTTAAGGCAATGACCGCCTTCTTTACTGAACGTAGTTACCCACTCGACCTTCTGCGCAATGCGAGCAGTTGCTTCTCCAACATTTCGTGGCACTGCTACTGCGACTCGCATCTTCCGAGTGCTCTAGTGGGGCATGTCGGGCTGCTTCAACGAGCCGAAACAGCTTCTATGGTTATGTTGCCTTTTCCTTTTCACACTTGTCAGCTCAGCTGCACATTACTGTGCAGCTGTGCAGCCCTTATACCACTGCTTCGTCGGGCTGTTCTGGTACTTGTGGCATCATCACTGACATCGCCACTAGTCTCAGGTATCTTGGCGTCAATACCAGTGACAGCCTTGATGCTGGCTATTGGACTGTCATCGTCAGCCTCACACAATTATTTTATTGCTGCTTTTCTAGAAGGTACCTCACCCAGGTTGCTTTCTGCGATACTTATACACTGCACGTCTGAAAACAAGTGAGGAGAATGTCACAAAAGTGGCCAAGACTGCAAGAAACTGCCACTTATTTAGAGGCAGTGATCCCGGGAACTTGTAGATTCCTTTGTAATGTAGCCAGCTCACTACTTTGCCTACTTCTATGGTGGCCCCCAGCAGCAATGTTTCTGGAACACGTAAATATCTAAAGTAGCAACTGTGCAGCAACTGTATTCAATGTATATATGCAATGCATTATTAAACAATTTGTAGGATGTTTTGGAATAAAATTGTGCACGTATCATGTAAACACACGTAACATATTTCGCTTTGAAACAGTATGGGATTATCCAACATCAAAGAAAGCTAGAAATAGAAACATTGAGAGACTGACTTCACGCAGCATTTCTTTTTATTTCTTTTTGGAGGATGTCAATGGGAATGTAAAAGCCGGTCAAAAGTCAGGGTGACGAATACCTACACTACGTTTATTAGAACAGGGCATTTACAAGATTTGTACCACTTAAAGAAAAGTAAACTCTTTTTGTCGTATTGCATTCTTCCCAGAATCTCTACTTCGCGGCAGCCAAGTAAAGATTCAGCCAACTTCGCAAGCTGTTGCCAGAGCAACAAACGCGAAATTTAAAGCGCTGCTAGGCGAAGTCAGCTAGTATGAACCACGACCAAGCCGGCCGTGCAATGAACTCCTTCGAGGTACTCAGTACTCGTTCGAGGTACGCAGTGCTGCAACGACCCACACACACAAAACGAATACTAGGCGGCCGTCCGCTCCGATAATTGTTTTGCGTGCTCCTGTTGGCTATGCCCACCGTTAAAGTTATATCTTACCCAAAAATGTTCCTTGAGGTTTCGGTATTGTGATGGAGCGCGACGTATATCTCGAGGAAACGGAGGGCTTCTCCAATCGCCCGTAGGCCGGTGCAGAACCCGCCGTTCTGCTTCTGCTACCAAAGACCATTCGAGGTGCTCGTCTCACATAGTTTGAGTACCGACGTCTCGCGGGACAGGTCGCCTTTTTTTGTCGGCAGGCGCTCCATCCGATATCGTAAAAACGCGTAAATGAGGAGCGCATCGCAAGTGGAACCAACGAACCGAGAGCCGACCGAGGCGAGCACACGACAAGTTCAGCGGTTCAGGGTCATTAGGCCTACTGGGTAACTGGAGTCGTGAGTAGGTTAGTAAAGTGCGTGCGAAATACGCGTTAAAGAAATTATTTTCGTAATTAAAACGATGTAAAAATTGTTTCCGTAATATATGCCTTCTTTCTTAAAACAATCCCGTAATATATGTGTCGAGCGCTGCCATCGAGAGTACGCTTTGCGAGCCGTAAATGAGTTTGGGAAACTTAGTTTACCCGAAATGGCATTTAGGTTAAATGCCATTTGAGTTGCCGTGTGGCAGTGCCTAAATGACATTTACACTGAATGTCATTTGGTGTAAATGCCATTTTAGCTGCCGTCTGACAGGGGTATTATTTGAGATCTTTCTCAAATAAATTCTTTTCGGATAACGTTGCATCGTGTGGTACGTACGATATATTGCTCGAATGTTAACTTCCTCAGTTGTATGTCCGTGTCCTGCGTGCCCCAAAACGAAGTCATCTCGGATTTCGTCCGATCGTCAAGATGTGACTGTCGTCGACTGTGACTGTGTTATTTGAGATCTTTCTCAAATAAATTCTTTTCGGATAACGTTGCATCGTGTGGTACGTACGATATATTGCTCGAATGTTAACTTCCTCAGTAGTATGCCCGTGTCCTGTCCATCGGTAAACAAGGTATTTGTGAGCGTGAAAAATGCATGCCTTTTGGCTCTCTTCTGTTGCAATTTATTTTTGAGAGAAAAGCGCTTTGTCATTTCACATGCGGCGAATCCCGCGGCGCCGTCAAAGCTTATCGTAAGAAACAAACAAATAGCTAGAACTATAAATTCCAGTCGCATGCGTTCTGTCGCGCGCGTACCCAACAAAAATAGTTTACAGCTTTTTTTTTTTTTTTTTTGCTTTGTTTTTTGTTTTTTCAAATGTGGCACAATGCTTTCTCAATGTCCTCGGGACATACATGTGCCATGAAACACAAAATATAGCGGGAAAATACGATAATGTTGCCGCCAGCAGTGTTTGAAACTGCGCCTACGCAAGCTGCGCCTATTGAAATCAGAGTCCACTCAGTTAGGGTTAGGAGGGACGCCGGTGAGAGTCTAATCTCAAACTCAATGACTGGGCTCGAAAGCGGTTTGTTGCCCCTGGGGTCGAGTGTTTTTTTGGAAAGCTGTATATGCTACTGAAAATAATATGTTTTCGAATTTGCGATTTGGTCTTGCTTGTTAAGGCGCGATGCTGGTGATTGTGTGGTCGGTGGTTCAAATCCCGGTAAAGCACAGTTTTTTATTGTTTTTTCTTTACTACGTTTTTTTTTTTTTAATATTTTAAATATTTTCTATGTTTTTTGCAGTTGCCGGCCCCTTACTTTTGGGTAAAAATCACGCAGAATGTGAAAATATCAAGTGCGAGCCCAAATTTAAATTGATGCAATGTACAAACCGTGGCCTTCTTGTTTTGCCGGGATAATTCGTTTCCTCCGTGCTAATTTCTGAGTCAGTGTAGTAGGCAAAGAGCGCAAGTCTTTTCAACGAAGTAAAGCAGGTAATAATAATGGGAATATTGAGAGCAAACTGAGAAAATCTGTAAGTGGTCAAAGTGCCACAGTGATGCAGCCGAAGTTTGTCTGAAGGTGGTCAACTTTATCCACTATTAAAACAGAGATACCGCTATTTTAAGGCAGTTATTTAGCTGAGCTCACAGCGCGGTACGTATTAAGCACATCTCTTATTTTCTGACTTACGGAAGGTAGTACTTAATTTTCTTCTGGTACATCAGTGATGTTTCCCTCGCCTGCCGCCTGATTTTACTTATCGAGGTTGCGCTCCGCAGTTTTACTTTTTTATTAGGCCTAGACATGTTTTTATTCCTGAGATCCAAGAACAGTGCGGATAATTAAACTAGCTTTCAGAAACGGCATCGTTCGGTATTAGAACATTTATGTTTCGTAGCGTCAAGGGGTCACATTCACAGACCCGGCAGTTTAAACATCCACAACGCATTTATCGTATTAAAAAAAAAGTTTTTATATTTGCGTTTTTGTGCGGTATGTCGTATAACATAAGCTATCGGGGGACAGATCGTCTGGCTATGTTAAAGTTTGAAATATTTCTGTTAGATGATCGTAACTACCACAGAAAACAGACGATTCTTGCCTGAAATAGCATATTTTCACACTCAAATAAAATCACCAATAACACGATCTCAGGAGAGTTGTGTACTTCTCGTAGCGTCATAGGCAATACACACATCTCTTTCTTGTCGAGATTCTGAAAAGTAATGCGTATTATTGTTTTTGTACCTCAAAGCACGTGCTAATCATGCCACGTGTTCGTTGTTGTTGTTCTTCATTCGGAGGCTCCGCCATACCGTTTTTATTTTATTTTTTGTATAGTATATTTAAGTATAGTACATCAAAAAGACCGATCTCACCGAGCGTTCGGCCCATGCGTGATGCCGCCATAACTTTAGTTCACAGGAGGCAAACGGCAGAGCACGAGAGGGCTCGCACGTGCTGTCTCGTGCTCCTCACGTGCAGAGCTTCTGCGAGGTTGTCGCACGTGCACAAAGACTAAAGTTACCTTGATGCATTGCGGGAGTGGTGGCGTAGTCAAACTGGCCGGTGAGATCGGTCAATTAAACTCGCGTCCTGAAAAAGTATCGTTCGGCGTTGTGTAATTTATTTTTCATGGCGTAGGTGGTCAGATTCTCGAATCCTGAACTGCAAATTTTTCTCGCCGCATTGTTTTTTCTCGCGTTTTCGCGATAAAACACGTCAACCTTGCCATGCTGGGATCAAATACGCCAGCGTCGGCAGTTATTGGCGAAGGATTGATCAACGCAAACATTTCCACTCGCTATTCATGAATTGCCGCAGTTCGTCAGAATCTCAATGACTTCACTGCATACCGAAAACGGCAAGAAATAAATAAATAAAACGACGTCGGTCAGTAAACCCATGGAGGGGCTCGCCAGTCAGAACAACAAAGCGCCGATGCCGGCCAGTCACTGAACTTCCATGTAAATACTGGCCATCAAAGACAGCAAAGTACCGATGCCGGCCAGTTACTGAACGTCCATGTAAATACTGGCCATCGAAGACAGCAAAGTACCGATGCCGGCCAGTTACTGGAACCTCGATGGAAAGACTGGCCAGCAAAGACAGCAAAAACCCGATGCTAACCAGTAACTGTAACTTCTACGGCTGAACTGCCCAGTGAGCAAGACGAAACCCCGACGCCGGCCGGGGCCTGTAGCTCACCGGCACCAATGGCCGGGCGCCGCCATCCTGTTACCAGGACCGGCCGGCGTAGTCCCGATACCGGCCGACGCGGTGTGCTACCTGGGATCTTGTGCTTCAACTTGTCGCGAACAAAATGTTGACTGCGAGGAGAATTTAACAGGAGTTATATTACGATACTTTACTTATATCGTAAAACAAGCAGAAATAAATAAAACTTTCGCATCTTCCGCGGTGCCGCGTAATCATGGTTGTAAACTATTAGGATGCGAAATTGTGGTTATCAACAAGTTGGGACTAAACCTACGACGAGTTCGACGCGGAATGAAAACGAAAGTCTTATAAAAGTCTTTGCCTAAAGTTCAGTAAATCTAGCTACACTGTGTTTTTACGTGGTGACGTTAATGCGCTAAAGAAAATCGCCCTCTAGGTCAGTTCGTTTTTTTTTTCTTTAATAAGGTAATTTTGTGTTTTTGGAGACGTTTTCACATTGTGCAGAACCGGTTACTCCGTTATTTTATATTATTATTTTTTTTACGGTTTGAGTAAATTTGGAAAGCTTTTTACCACTCAGTTTCGAAAAAATATTCTTAACAAGTTTTTTTTTTTTTTTTTATGAATGGGTTGGGGAATGTTTGCGGTCAACTATACTTGGTGACAAAATAAACAGTATGGTTCATGCTCCTCTCACCTCTTTCCACTTTAGCAGAGCAAACGCTGGAGAAAAAGTAGCCTTTTTTTCCAGCGTTCGCTCTGCTAAAGTGGCAAGGGGGGGAGGAGCTTCCATTTTACTTTTAACCTGTCGTCTGACTGTTTCTTTCCCTTTTTCTTCCACTTAGGTTGTTTCGAGATTGAGAAAAATTAACAGCAATTTTACTTTCTCTTCAACTCAAAAAAAAAAGTCCGCCTTCTGCTTCAGTCTCGGGTTAAGATCATCACGGCAATTTTCCACGAGCTCGCCGGCGCACTGGCCGCTATTTTGCACTCACTGTGTTTTTCTTAAATAAGCTGCACACTTTTGAAAGGCGCTAGGAAAAAGGTTGTGTGTACTGACTACACTGGTACGAAAGATAAATATCAATTATATTATTTTACTTAATTATATTATTTTACTTAATTTAGAAGCGCAAGCGGTTGCCACGCGAGGTACGGGGTTCTAAACCCGCCGGTGCAGCTCTTCCATTTTTTTTAATACTTGCTTTTTTTGATAATGTTCCCGTTTCGTCTCGGCTTCGATTATCTGTTGTGGTGTAAAACCTTCTTGAAGCTTGGACACGCATACAAGTAGTGGCTGCGTGCTGCTTCGGTTCCTTCACCTTTCCGTCGCTGGCGCAGGACGTACGGTACTTTCATATTAGTTTCAGGCACGAATTAGCCTAATTAAATATTCATTTTCAGTTCTGCATTCCTATGCCGTTTATATTCGTGAAAATATATAAATATTTACCATCTGGGTCTTGATAGGTTGCTCAAAAAACACCGAACAAAGGAGACTTTCAGGGACTAAATTAACAGTAGTCCATGATGCATTATGTGACCATGATATATGATACTTAACGTCAGGGATGGGCAGTATTTCAAATACAAATATTTAAAATACGTATTTGAAATACTCTGTGTATCTTGAATTTGTATTTAATTACAAATTGGGTAATGTATTTGACGTGTGTATTTAAATACTAAAACTTGGGTATTTCAAATACAAGTGTAATGAAATACAATTTTGTGGGCGGAAATACATCCCTCAAATTTATTGTCAACGTCCAGAGCAGAAAGAAAACTACGTTCTGCACCAAATGCAGTGTCTCTCAATCAAGCACAAGCATTTAGTGACTTTGTGATTACGGTGCTAGTCCAGGGCAAGAATAGTGACGAAATCGCTGTTCACAGGCAGACTGGCTAAATAAGTGCCTGTGACAACTTGTGATGCTTTCCAGCCTGATTTACATCCATATTTTTGCCTGGAACATTCTAAATGCGCGGGTTGTCCAGATTTTCGTAACTGGAGCGAGTTGCAACAATAAAAAAAAATCTCTAGCTAGTGCTGCGCGTCTTGGTCGTCTCGGTTCTTTGTTGGTCTATACCCAAATGTAATCGACAAAAAAAGCTGCTTGAAGCTCTGTACTTTTTTCACCTATTAAGTCCAAGCTGATTACATTTTTTGTGATTATATATCTATTACGTTACTAGAGCCTCGCACACTAACTCACGAGTGTGCGATGCAAAATGAGATACCCAGAAACCCGTTGCAGGTGACCCGAAGCCGCTGACGCAAATTTTGAGGAACGTATTTGGAAAAGTATTTGGAGGAGACGAAATACATTTGGTTATATTTGTATCTTGTGCTTAAATGCTTGTTTGAAAATGTAATTAGATTTGTAATTAAATACATCTTTGACGAAGTGATTTGTATTTGTTTTTCGATACATATTTGCATATGCTTAACGTCAAGCAGGCAGATAAAACATAGTACAACGCTGCAGACGTTCATACACTGTACTTTTCATGACTACGGAGAAAAAACAACCGACGGGGAGAGAGTATTTAAGTGTTTTGTTGTGTTTATAACCTGAACAATCGAAGTGCTTTATATTGACACGAATTTGAATTTGAGTGTTAATGTGAAAAAGGAAACACCTACGCGCGCAGTACATGAAGGGGATATGTCCAAGGTGGCACTGCACGGCTGGCGAATTTATTGTCAAATCATAGAAATATTATATTTTATTGCAAAATATATAAACTTATATGTTATAAAAACTGCTTAAAAGAGCTAGTAATTATCTCAGAGTTAATAAACACA
This sequence comes from Ixodes scapularis, assembly GCF_016920785.2. Classification (NCBI taxonomy): domain Eukaryota; kingdom Metazoa; phylum Arthropoda; class Arachnida; order Ixodida; family Ixodidae; genus Ixodes; species Ixodes scapularis. The sequence continues at coordinate 355,094 of NW_024609927.1, forward strand.
AGGAAACGAAAGGTGAGTCGCTTAAACAAGTGAAGAGTGAAGCGAGATGAAATCTAGTGACGTTAGAGATTCATATAAGGTCGTTACAATAGTATATGTTTGAACTAATATTAATACGCAAGAGCCAGTTATACAACGTAAAAACTAAATTTTACGAAAAAAAACTAAAATTGAGGGATCCTAGTTATAAAATTATCCCACTGGTGCGTGTTTGCTGAAGTTGAAAATAAAAAATCAGGAACTTATACAATGCTAAAACACATTCTTCGGTAAAGTAATTCTAAAAAGCACTTGGAGTAAAGTGCAAAGTCAGTGAGAGGTCACGTTCTTTAAGAACAATTGTAACTTGTACGTACATTGAGCGCAATGTACTTAAAGTGAAGTACTAATAATACAGTGTAATTTCGAAGTACAAGTACTTTTGAACATATCGTTCATTGCTTTATGTGTTTTCGGAGAACTGGGCGTCGATGAAAACATTTCTCCCGATTAATCGCCACCCTTTAATCGATTAATTAATATATTAATCAATCTGGTTCATTTCCTTGACTAACATTTTGAAAGCTCAAAAGTACACTCGTAGACCATGAAATGAGGAACAATAAAAACAAAACGAAGACAACAATTGTTCACTATTTCAAAGTTTACAAGATGTGACTTCATTACCAGCTCACCTGCACTCTATCACTGCTTTCAAAACTATGTTTGCTTTTGGGAGGTTTTTTTTTTTTCGTCTTTGGTAATATTGTGATAAACAACGCAATACTGCCGCGCGCGCAGCTGGTCAAGTAGGCAGCGCTGCCGTAGCCTAACGGTTTTCGTGCTTACCTCCCACGCGAAGAGCCAGGGCTCGATTCCTGGAAGCTACGTGTCCTTTATTTATTCTTGCAATTTCGTGTTCTGGTAAATTCGAGAATCATGTTGCTTGTTCGAGGTTCGAATGTTCTCCGCACCAAACCTTCGACGCCGATTGTTCCAAACTCCCACGCGTGTACAGAAGGGCCTGCGCGTACCGAGGCGCAGTCAGGGATCTGCTGATACGCCGACTTCAACTCCCGCGACGCTCTTTTGTTATCCTCTGTTTCTTTGTTAGTTTTAGGCACAAGTTCGCCCCATTAAACGTTTCAATTTCCTCAGTCATTCGTTGTTTCGTCACCTCATCATACATGACAATATACAAATTCGATTTTGAAGCAACCTCGATCTGTAAGTGAGACAGGTTCAAGGAAACTCACACTCACAAAGAGGCGAAGAGGTTTGCCGAAATTATCCGGCAAGGGCAACCTTTTTTGGCAGTTTGCAATAGTCGCTGCGCTAAACGGACACTCGCACGGCCTTTAAGTGGTAAGATTACGAGTAACCTTCTTAATTTGTCTGGGGTTACAAATCTTGCCCATACAGTTTACTTTAGATTAAACTTTTACCTAAGTTTAGCCCTTCCTACAGGTGTTCTCTTCCAAATCTGCGTGGCGAAAGCGTTTAATTTTTACTTTCATTTGGTTCGTCAAACGTTTACCGATAAACTGGTTAAACATGTTTATTCGCAATGAAAGTATTATTCAATTAATTGGCAAAAGAATCAACAAATCTCCCAATCTTAGTTGTTTTTCTTAACTGGTATGCATTGCCCAAGATATGAACGGGGGTGCATCAGCTATTTTCGAAAATGCCGAATATTGGATAAAGTCAAATGGCCACAGAGTATTTGTTTTACTTTCACTGACAAACAATCTAACACAATAAACTTGCAGGGCACTTATTTGCATCGGTCTTATAGCCGTCATCACTTCACTCAGAGAAATGACTGGGTGGCGCCTTGAAAGCCAGTAGCGCCTCTTCAAATGATGATATGCCTTCTTCGTTAGAGGTTGGTGAACTCTTATACTCGACCTCAGAATTTTGTACTGAGCACCGGTAAAGCAAAAAACGCAAGCGCGTGGTCCTTAAAATAATTCAATTTCATTGAACCAAAGTTGGGGATGGTACTTCAAATTCGGGAGTAGTACTTTCCTCGGAAAGTAGTAAAAAAAATATTTTAAGAAGTACAAGTACATACTCTGATCATGTACAGTGGTCACCAAACGCGTACGGAACGTGAAAACTATGCATTATTACATGGGACCACTATCCTGACGGGCTTTGTGAAGGTTTGTGGCTGCTCAGAATAAGTTGTAGTAAAGTGGTAGTTTGAGCTAGTTCGTACATGACTAAGTGAAAGCAGCGCACAAGACGTTGGAGGAAGAGAAGAATAGTAGAAGGAAAAAACGCTGACTCCCAACTAATTTATTTAGAAAGAGGATAAAAGGACGTAAAAGAAGCCATGAAAAATAGAAACCTACCCTAAGAAACCCAAGGATGGGACCCTGCAATTTTTAGCTCTATCGCTATCGGCCATAGCCAATCACCTATGCTGGTCCTACTTTTCCCGGTCAAGAAAAGCCATTCTGTCCTACACATCCACCCACTCTAAGATTCATAGAGTTCTAATAGAGGTAATGGGGTCCTTCTTGAAGAAGGTTAAAGGGGATAGAAGCAGCAGAAAAAAATATACAAAAAAAAAGCGGCCGGTCGTATTCCCGTACCGGCATAAATTGCCTCACAATTTAAAGGAAATCGATAACAAGTATGATTTCCCCGTTGTGCTTTCGGCCCCCCAAAGGTTAGCTAAGATCTGCGCAAATGTGGGCTACGTCCTTGACAATCGTTCGCGAATCGCTTGCCAAAAGAAGCACACGACCAAGTTCGTTAGTGCACGGACGGTGTAGTCTATAAGATCGCTCTGACGTGTGGTAGATGCTACATAAGCCAGTCTGAACGATGCCTTAACGACCCGCTTAGAGAATATTTCTACTCACTTGAAGCCACGGTAGGAGGGCACCTGCCTACACACTGTCGCACCTGGCAGTGCACACCGACTTTTGGTGAAACAACTGTTCTTGGGAGATTTCAAGACCGGACTACTCGAGAGATCTACAAAGCCTTTCAAATGCAGAAAATAGGAGAACAATTCGTCAACTATCCCTCTCTGTCGCTGAGTGCTAAGGAGGTGTCTTTTTCGGCCAAGGCCTATTCGCAGTAACTTTTGGCGTCAAGCCGTGAAAGTGTCGTTTTCCACTTTTTTCCCCCTTTTTCTCTTCCTCTTTTTCATTATTTTTGTTTTCACCTTTTGTCTTTTTTCTATCATGAATGTACATAATTTCTTCCCCTTTCTTTTTCTTTTACCTTTTCTTCACTTCACGCGGGGTTCTATTTTTCGTAGCTACTTTTCCCTCCTTTTCTCCTCTTTCTAAATAAATTCGTTGGAAGTCAGCGCTCTTTAGTTCAACTACTTTTCTCTTCCTCCGACGTCTTGTGCGCTGTTTTATCTTAGAGTTGCTCAGGATAATATTGAAACAGCCTCTCGTCGTGAGCAGGAAATAAAGCTTGATCAAATGTGACAAGATAGCTCTTTCATGAGATAGTTCGCAGTTCGCATGTTCTGTGTAAGTTTAGCGACCATGTTTTCCAAACATACTTGAAGTAGTGCTTTAAAAACAATGTACTTAAAGTACTTCGCAACACTGCTAAAACATAAGCATCTACATGAGCATTAGGAAGTAAATAAATTTGCAACACATCGATTTCCAGCCCTTGGCTAAAGCGTGGTGCGTGGCGTTGGTACAATAAGCCTTAAAGATATAAAGTTCATAAATTAAAAAAAAAATAAACTAAAAGTATAGAGGTCTTATTCCGCCCATTTTGACGGAATAAGATATAGCGCTCAAAGGAGGAAGTAATGGCGGTCGACTAGGCATGTTTACACTGGCACAAACATAAGGGCGAACGTAATTTACTGCCAGAAACAGAAAAGTCCTATCATTACGTGACGCCGATCAGCGAATCAATAATGCAACAGAACCGGTGACTTATTCTGTAGTTTTCAACACTTTTCCGTTGCACTTAGTGTATAAATACTAAAAAGATCTTAAACTGGTAATTATCTGCGCACACCTTAACTACGTCCTCTCCCGACACTTTATATTTCAGCACTCTTCTCAGAGTTTTAGGTAACTTTCCTTTGTTTTAGTCTAGTTTTGTCTGCTATACTGTATCTCAGATTTTCTTTTTTTGAGCTTTGTTTAGATACAAAAATGGTCCAAACTTTTGGTTGTCGGACACAGCGTCCTGACTCTTCTTTGAAAGAAAAAAAATGTAGGATTACTTGTACCTCCAGGAAAAATTAACAACACAAATCGTGATTCAAGCCAGAAAAACAAATAAACAACGTACTGTACAAACCACCTTTTTCAAAACCTACTTGCCAAGGTAAGTTATGGTCTCCAAGGTTAACCTACGTTAAACCTTTAGTTAATTAACGTACCTATTTTACTAGGTATTCAACTAACCTTTGCGCCTCAAATGACTTCTTTGGCCTTGTGAAATTTGCTTACCTTTCCAATGCTTCCAAAGCGTTTGGACAACTTCGCCTTATAGTTTTTAGACGTGTTTTGGCTGGTGTGCTTGTGCTTGATGTGGATTTTGATGATTAATGGTCGGAATCAAAAAGATATATTAGAGAAGAAGAAAGTTGGGGATGAGACGCGTGTGAAGCTAATTAACGTCTCCACTAAATGTCCCCTGCAGACCTGTCGAATCACGTGCCGTCCAGTCGTGTGGAAAGAACCGTGTACACCAAGGCTTCCACTGTAGAAGCAGGCTTTACGTTCAACGAACTGGCCATTCGAGACATTCTGAATAGTGGTGAAGAAAAACACAAAACTAAGTTTAGCTCTTCTAATTATGCCATGAATTATCTTTTCAGAAACTTGTTTTCAACGCTGTTTGTCTCCAGATTACAAACAAAAAATTGACAGCGACCTTTATCTCCCAAACCCAATAAAGCATTGTGTACAGCATTTCGGAAGCAGTCATTTAATTTTGTTTACAAAACATGCAATGGTTGCTTCAGGGAGGGAACAAGAACACATTGCTTTTTACTTTCCTCGCTAAATTTAACCTAAACATCGACGTCACGTAACCTCACGTCCTGGGACTTTAGGTCACTTTACGTCATAATACCATGTGACACAACGATTTGACAGAGTAACCATACTTGAAGTGACAATACGGAGTCAGATGGCTGTGTTACGCGATAGCATGGCGTCATTTCATCCCCAACTTTCTTTGACATCAACACCTTGCACCCATGCGCTAAAATGAGAATTTTAACTAAACAATAAGCATCGCAGTGTACCCTCGGAATGCTTAGATGACAGCAATAAAATATCAATAAGGAGTAATTGAACTTTCGAACGTATAAAGTTCTTATTCCACGACTTTAACATTGTCTTAGCAATAAATCTATAGCCCACATTCACGAAATTATCAATTTCTGCTTTCCTTGACAAAAGATCGAAAATTTTCCGAGGACTGTGATTTCCCGGGTATCATAGAGTGCAAAGTATATAAAGTTTTGATATTTGCTTGTGAACTTGTTTATTCCGCGGTACGTCCCAAAGAATTGGCCACGGACGTCTCTTTCCACGCTAAATTTAGTTTGGATGTGTACGGACGGACGAACGTGTGTACGGATTGGCGGCCACCTTTCTGCCAGTAGAGGCGTTTTGTGAAGCAGCATTGAATGCTCTTAAAAGCTAAGGTTATGTAGGGCGTAGTGTTGCAGACAGACAACCCAGTCGCTTCCGTGTCTCTGCTTGCGTAGGCGAGCTCGTGCGGCTTCCAGCTTACCAAGGCCGCGTGAATGTTGGTCTAGTACGAGCGGTGTGGGCTCCCTCGTTGACCTTGTTTGCTCATCGCTAAAATTTATACTTGGCCAAAAACAATATACAAAGTTTCTACTTGCGAATTTTTATGAAACAAAAGGTTCACTTCGAAAAGCAAACTTAAGGTATAACCATAGCTTACTAAAAGTAATTTAAGATTTACCTTGAGCGTGTAGACTATACAATCCGGCCAAGGTCGGCGGTATTAGCTAATTTGATAGATGCAGACAACGCACCACTAGGGCAAATGTACTTGCACTGAAAGCATAAAAACCCTGTACAGAGCGCCACACTGTCAGCGCGAACAAGTGATCGCCAGATATTGTGTTTTTTCTCTTAGAACCGAAAAGCTGTCATCAAAAATATCATTGGTATAGAAAGAGCTCACCTAGCTCTCTAATATAAAGGGTAAAATTGTGTGCCCACTAATACTCCTTCCTGATAAAATGCGAAAAAGCGCCGATGTCGTGGTCGCGCTAACAGTGTCTCGATGTGTACCACAGATATATTGTCACGGGTGGTGACCAATAAACAATAAATAAACAGAAATAAACAGAAATAAATGAACGTTTAATGTGGCGAACTTGTGCCAAAAATAAAGAAGGCAACAGAAGAAAGCAGAGCGTCGCGGGCGTCGAAGTCGGCGTGTCAGCAGAATCGAGCGCTGGGGCGAGACTGACTCGACAAAGTCGCTGGCGGCCTCTTATCTAGAGTGAGCGCTATCTCGAAGTTTCGGCGGAGAAGGTTCGAGCGTAGCGCGCTTGGGGCGAGAATGAGCATGCACATTCTGGAAAAACAAGAGCAGGGATAAACGATAGAAGTTATGTCAGCAGTAAGAATAAACGAGAACCTTCTACAAGTCCGTGACCTTGCGCGCGGCATTATCCCCCCCTTTAAAAGCGCATCGTCCCGATGCAGCACAAAACGCAAAACAAATCCACAACTAAAGGACAGTAGAATTGCGAGCCATAGTTCACAGTTCACCAGTTCACAGTTCACCAGTTCACTGTTCACCGTTCACAGTTCACAGTTCACACGTCGACGACGGTGGAAAGTGCTATCGTTCGTAATACGGCTTCAGCCGGACGACGTGCACCACCTCGGGTCGTGGCTGGCGTCTTGCAGATGCACGCGTTCCGTCGGGAAGGACTTCGTAGTTCAGATCGCCGAGCCGTCGGATGATCTTGTAGGGTCCGAAATAGCGTTTCAGAAGCTTCTCGCTGAGACCGCGGCGACGGATGGGCGTCCACACCCACACCCTGTCTCCGGGCTGGAAGTGAACGTCCCTGCGACGAAGGTTGTAGCGGCCCGCGTCGACGCGTTGCTGGTCTTGAATCATGAGTCGGGCGAGCTGGCGGACTTCTTCGGCGCGTTGAGCAACTACCTGGGCGTCGTCGCTCTGATTGTCAGATGGCTCATGGGGCATCATTGCGTCCAGCATGGTCGTCACCTTCCGACCATGTACCAGCTGGAACGGGGTGAATCCAGTGGTCTCCTGAACCGCCGTATTGTAGGCGAACGTGACGTAGGGCAGCACCTCGTCCCACGTCTTGTGCTCAACGTCGACGTACATAGAGATCATGTCGCCGATTGTCTTGTTCAGTCTTTCCGTCAGCCCGTTGGTCTGCGGGTGGTACGCAGTTGTACGACGGTGGCTGGTGTGACTGAGTCGGAGGATTTCTTGGGTCAGCTGCGCCATGAACGATGATCCGCGATCTGTAATCAAAACTTCTGGAGCGCCGTGCCGGAGGACGATGGACTCGATGAAAAACTTGGCGACTTCAACAGCCGTGCCTGCTGGAAGGGCTTTCGTCTCGGCGTACCGTGTGAGATAATCGGTGGCGACGATAATCCAGCGGTTTCCCGACGTTGACGGCGGGAAAGGGCCAAGTAAATCCATTCCGATCTGTTGGAACGGCATAGACGGGGGAGAAATCGGGTGCAGAAGTCCTGACGGCTTCGTCGGCGGTTTCTTGCGTCGCTGACACGGATGGCATGATCGAATGTATAGGTGAACGGTCTTCGGTAGCCTCGGCCAGTAGTACTTTTCACGAATCCGGGCGAGCGTCCTGCTGTATCCAAGGTGTCCAGCCGTCGGGTCGTCATGGCATGCTTGAAAGATTTCCTCTCGCAGGCTGGCCGGAACAACCAGCAGCCAGGCAGTGTTGCTCGTTCCGAAGTTCTTCTTGAAGAGCACGCCTCGCCGCAGAACGAAGCTTGGCAGGTCTCGGGCCAAGACTCGCGGAACTGAACTTCCTTGACCTTCGAGGTGGCCCATCACGGCGCGAAGTTCGGGGTCGTCTCGTTGAAGTGCTCTTATGTCAGTATCCGTAAGTGCTCCGAGAAAACGGGCGTCATCGTCGTCGTCGGTGCTGTCGGGTGGAGATTCAATTGGGGCCCTAGACAAACAATCGGCGTCATTATGCTTGCGGCCAGACTTATGCGCAATGGTTACGTCAAATTCTTGCAGTCGAAGGCTCCAGCGAGCGAGGCGTCCTGACGGGTCCTTAAGGTTGGCGAGCCAACAGAGAGCGTGGTGGTCCGTGACAACGCGGAACGGGATCCCGTACAGGTACGGACGGAACTTGGTTAACGCCCAGACGACAGCGAGACATTCCTTGTCGGTTGTTGAGTAACTTTTCTCTGCCTTGGACAGTGCCCGGCTTGCGTAAGCGATCACCCTCTCTGCTCCGTCTTGTCTTTGGACGAGTACCGCGCCTAGTCCGGCGTTGCTGGCGTCCGTGTGAACTTCAGTTTCCGCTGATGGATCGAAGTGTCCGAGAATGGGGGGAGACTGGAGTCTTCCCTTCAGTTCGTTGAACGCCTGTTCTTGCTCCTCCCCCCACTGGAAGTTCACGTCGTCCTTCGTCAGATGTGTGAGCGGTGCAGAAATCTTAGCGAAATCGCGAACGAAACGCCTGTAGTATGCGCACAGCCCAAGAAATCTTCGCACGGCCTTCTTGTCTGATGGCTTCGGAAATTCGGCGACAGCGGATGTCTTTGAAGGGTCAGGACTTACACCTTGAGCACTCACGACATGGCCCAGGAATTTGAGCTCGCCGTAAGCGAACCGACATTTTGACGGCTTCAGTGTCAGTCCGGCATTCTGGATAGCCTGTAGCACGGCTCGCAGGCGTCTCAGGTGCTCGTCGAAGTTGGTGGCGAATACCACGACGTCGTCGAGATAAACGAGACAACTTTGCCACTTCAAGCCGGAAAGAACGGTGTCCATTACGCGCTGGAACGTCGCCGGTGCTGTGCATAGTCCGAACGGCATAACTTTAAATTCGTATAGCCCGTCCGGCGTGACGAAGGCGGTCTTTTCACGATCTTGTTCGTCCACCTCGATCTGCCAGTACCCACTCTTCAGGTCCATCGACGAAAAGTATCGGGCGTGGCGCAGCCGGTCCAGGGTGTCGTCGATGCGTGGCAGCGGGTAGACGTCCTTTTTTGTTACGGCGTTAAGTCGGCGATAGTCCACGCAGAACCGAAGGGTCCCGTCTTTTTTTTTCACCAGGACTACCGGTGAAGCCCACGGACTCCTTGAGGGCTGAACAATGTCGTCATCGAGCATTTCTTGGACCTGCTTCTGGATGACTTCTCTCTCTTTGACAGAGACATGGTACGGCGACCGATGAACAGGAAGCGCGTTGTCTTCAGTGACAATTCGGTGTTTCGCAACGGTCGTTTGGCGCACCTTTGACGACGTGGAGAAGCACTCGTTGAACTCGACGAGTAGGTCACTGAGTTGTCGTCGTTGTGGGGTAGGCAGGGTTGGATCGATGTCAAACTGCGAAGGCGGCGTTGTCTTGGGTGGCCACGAAGAGGTCTTCTGATATTCCGGCGATTGCGGCTGAGTCCGGGAGTTCCTCCGCGTGACCCACGGCGGTGCCTCTCGTAAGGTGCTGGGCCTCCTGTCGGAAGTTCGTTACGAGTGCGACAGTGTGTCCGTCTTGGAGCTCCGTGACGCCTCTTGCGATGCCGATCCCTCTTCCTAGAAGCAACTGGAGGCTTCCTTCGAGCAAAACGTCGCCGCAGAAAGTCTCATCGACCCCGACGGGTACGAAAACACTTGACCGCGGTGGTAGGTTCACGTGGTTGGCGAGGACTCGAACCGCGGATGACGTCGCTTTGGGGTCCTCCTGCGGTGGAGCAGGTTTCCGTAGCGTCAGCCGGTTTGCTCCGAGGTCGATGACGGCGCCATACTCGCAGAGAAAGTCCATTCCGAGGATAATGTCCCTCGAACAGTCTTGCAGAACGACAAACTTGACAGGGCACGTCTCACCGTGGATCTCGACGCGAGCAGTGCATCTCCCAACCGGCGTGATGAGGTGCCCTCCGGCGGTTCGTATTTGAGGTCCATCCCACGGCGTCGTGACTTTTCGAAGACGGCGGGAGAGCCTCCCACTCAAGACTGAGTAGTCTGCTCCGGTGTCCACGAGTGCTGATGCGTCGTGGCCGTCGATAACAACGTTTAGGTTGTTGGACACCGATGCAGAAGCTTCGTTGCGATGCGTGGCGTCGGGAGAGTGGGAGCGCTCCGTCGTTCTTGGAGGCTCTTTACGTCGGTCGTCTTCGGCAACTCCACCTCCAGGGGTTGCCGCGCCTAGTTTCCCCGGCGAGGAGCGAGGGGTGACAGGCTTTCACGTCGGGGTCGGTGCATCGGCGAAGCCGGACGTCGTGGCGATGGCGACCGGAACTCTCGGCGGGAGGCAGGCTCGGGGGACTGAGGTCGTCGAAGGTACTCGTCGATCTCCCGAGGGCGTTCACCGTAACGGGGGCGTGGGTCATTCGGGTGGAATCCGCGCAGCCCGAGTCGTCGGTATGGGCATTGGCGGTAGGTGTGGTTCGCTTCCCCGCAGTGGAAACACAAAGGACGTCGGTCGGGTGTTCGCCACACGTCGGTCTTCCGAGGTGCGCGGGGCTCCTGGCCGGCATACTGGACCTGGTCGTCGCGGTGGCGGTCGTGCTGCGGCGCAGGAGATCGACGTCGGGGCGGAGCGACATAGGCTCGAGGAGGAGGTGGTGGCCTTCGGGCCACTGCGGCGTAGGTCAGGCTGGGCTCCTCGGGTGCTGCTGCGATGACAGGAGTCTCCGCCTGGAAGGCTCGGTGGACCTCCTCTCGTACGACTTCGGCGAGTGAGAGAGAAGACGGGCTATCTGCAGCAGGTAGGATCTTGCGGAGCTCTTCCCGAACGATATCCCGGACGATCTCCCGGAGGTTGTCGACACCGTTGGTATTCGGGTCCAGTAGGGAAGCTGTGACGGTTGGAGCAGTAGGCGCGCCGGCGAGTCGGTGGTAGTGGCTTCACTGACAAAAGCATCGACGGTCGTCGGGGGATTCCGAACCAGGCCTCCGAAAATTTCTGCCTTGACGCCTCGCATGAGGATTCGAACTTTCTTTTCCTCTGTGGCCTCCGGGTCGGCTCGGGCGCTTAAACGCAGGACATCCTCCACGAAGCCGGTGATGCTCTCGTTGGGCCCTTGAGTCCTGGTACGCAGTAAGTCTTCGGCTCTCTCTCGGCGATGCTGGTTGACGAATGTCGCCTTCAGCTGGCTCTTGAAAATGTCCCAGGATGTCAACGAAGACTCGTGATTTTCGTACCAGCTTCTGGCAGTCCCCTCGAGCGAGAAATACACGTTTTGCAGCCGTTGCTCGTTGGTCCAGCTATTGTGGCGGGCGACGCGCTCGAATTGGTCGATCCCATCTTCAACGTCTTCGTGGAGTTCGCCGTGGAACGGAGCCGGTGTCCGAGGAGCGACGGGTAGGTAGACGACGGCAGGAGCGGCGGGGGTCTGCGACTGGTTGGCCATCGTCGGCTGCCTGGTCCTGGGTGGTAGAAGTCCGTATTCCGGGTTTAGCCCTTGGGTGCGGCGACTTGATCGAGTCTCGATCTGGTTTTCGTTGGGTCTTCGGGAGCTTGGGTTCGGACTTGTACTGCGGGAACTCGGAGGGCTGCGCTGCACGAACATGCGGTACCCCGCACCTCCACCAGAATGTCACGGGTGGTGACCAATAAACAATAAATAAACAGAAATAAACAGAAATAAATGAACGTTTAATGTGGCGAACTTGTGCCAAAAATAAAGAAGGCAACAGAAGAAAGCAGAGCGTCGCGGGCGTCGAAGTCGGCGTGTCAGCAGAATCGAGCGCTGGGGCGAGACTGACTCGACAAAGTCGCTGGCGGCCTCTTATCTAGAGTGAGCGCTATCTCGAAGTTTCGGCGGAGAAGGTTCGAGCGTAGCGCGCTTGGGGCGAGAATGAGCATGCACATTCTGGAAAGACAAGAGCAGGGATAAACGATAGAAGTTATATCAGCAGTAAGAATAAACGAGAACCTTCTACAAGTCCGTGACCTTGCGCGCGGCAATATGATAACATACTAAAAATATTGTTTAGGCCTGATCTGGGTCTATTTTATAAATATGCACAATTAATGTATATTTATAGCCTTATGCTATGATTTGAGTTTTCACGAAGTACATTTTTTTAACCTCAAGGTTTAGGTCGCGCTAGATCCAGGCGTTTTCACGAAGTACATTTTTTCAACCTCAAGGTTTAGGTCGCGCTAGATCCAGGCATTAAAAGGCTTCCTCCTGCTGGTTTCAAGATTTCAATTCAGTTGCCGAAACTGTGCAACACACATTACAAGATCTCATGTCAGCAGTTGTATTGCACTAGGAAAACTGATGCCTCGCCACTAAGGTGAAAGTTGTCCTATTCCAATAAAGACTAGCTTTCACATTTATAATTAGCCACACAGACACAGAAAAAATACATTAGCCCTATGCTTAGTATATCACGTACCCGTGGGTGCCTCTCTAACATGCGAGGATGGGCGGTACGAATGTATCACCCTTTCGATAAAATACGAGTGGAGGGGTTCCCGTGGTCCCTATTCGTACGGCAATGGAACGCATTCGCTAGCATGAGACGACCGGTCGATCCCGGAGTCGCATGTCAGACGACATCGCACGAACCTCGAGAGAAGTAACAGATAGAAGAAAATGATAAGAGTACGCAGAAAGAACACTTTTTTTGCTTTTATATTTGATGACGCTACTGAAAACTTAAATTTTTTTTGTCAGTCCGGCACCTATTGCTCTTGAGAACACTGTTGGTAAGGGAACATTGATCAGCAGAGACCAGGACAGGGAACAAACTACGAGCAGGATGACCTCTCAAAACGACAACAAAGCGCCCCCAATGTTGAGTGCCTTTCTGAACGGAACCCACTTGAAGAAGGTGCGACTAGTACCGTGGCTATTATGTGGGCTCTTTTTGTTATCCATTCACTCATTTCCGTATCCCAAGTTCGTTTATTGTGAGCTTCCCATATAGGGAACATGGATCGTACTTAAGCGATTCGTCTAATGTGCGCCGCAGGATGTGATATTCAGCTATGTCACTATGGCTGAGGCAACCTTTTTTTTGTCCCAGAAATAATTTGTAACATGTATCAGTGATATTCCCCTCCTTATAGTTGGACTGCATAAAATAGCCCTATGAGTTTTCTTTCCCCTTTCTTTGCTGTTGCGTGCTAATAAACCATTCTGATAAACCAGATTTGCCCAACTGTATAATTGTGTTTGTCACTGACGACGATACATATTAGCCAATGCAAAAGTATCATCAAAAGTAATATAATTACATTTTTTTGTAATTGTACTCTACTCAAGATACTTTACAGTGGAAGTAAATTAAGTAGTATCTTAAATACCTTATGAAACAGGTATTTAATATCTTAACTTAAAACGTTTATGGGGGATTTTGTTCTACAGTGTTGTAAACGAAAGACTCGAGGGGAGATTCCGCTTTTCTGGCCATACCTTCAAGTCGATGCCGTCGCCAATAATTAAAAATCGAAGAACGCTTCCTTTCTTCTTTTTTGTACTCATAATTAGAAAGAAGTCATCGTTGAGCGACGCGAACATGTGAGCTCTGAGGCACCTAGCGCTGGCTATCGTAACCAATAAGTGTCGTTATACTTCAAGTTAAAGTAATCTTTTATTTTGATACCGGAATTAGAACGGCTATTGCATGACTAGAGCCGGGCTGCCTGTTCATGACCTCGCGTCCTCCAAAGTAAGCCTCTTCTTCGCTGTAAGGATCAAGCGCAACAACGTAACAATATAGTGTCATATATATTGCTCCACGTAAAACTTCAAAGAGGACGCCAAAAATTTAAACAATGTGGCAGTAGTCGTAACGACAGGGGCTTACATAAAAGTTAAGTTGACGTAGCAACGATCGTGTAGCTTGTTCCTTTTGTAATCTTTTTGTGTGATTATAGTCGCCGACAAATTGAGATACGAGCGGAGTGCACGAGTCTCTCAAGCACCTTAAGGTCTGTTCACACGATTCATCTTTTTGGCGAATCTAGTGTCGCGAAACAAGGTTTCGGGAAACAGATGCCCCGTGTGAGCGCGACCGAATAAGTGGCGTGCTCCAAAAAAGGTTTCCGCGCGCTCCTCGCTTCTGGAGGGATTTGTTTGCTGAAATGCCTACCGAGGTCTGTCAATCACCCAAAAGGAGAAACGCGGACGCTGTGAACGGCAGCTCGCGACATCGCTTTCACGTCTGACCTTCGAGGCGAAGCGACCTTTTGGAGAAACGTGATTTTTTAGCCGATCCCGTATATCCAAGCGAAAGTGGCCGAAGCCGAAAAGAAAAAAAACAAACAAAACATGGCGACAAGTGGCAGGCGGAGAAAGCAGCGCGTACGGGCGACATGGGCAGTGCAGGTTGTTGGTGCAGTCAAGGTGCAGTCGGTGGCGCGGTACAGATTCCCCCTGTTGCGACAAACGCAAGCGCTGCGTATGAACACAGTGGATCGGTAGAACTGATATTGTAGTGGTGCGAATATGTTTGAAATACTTCGAAATCGCCTACCTGTTTTTTGACGTTCGCGGACTTTCCCTGGTTTGGCAGGACTCATACACTGAGTGAGCCGAATCCGACGATGTTTATCTAGTGGAAATAGCAGAGCAGAATGTCTCTACATATTGCGAGTATTTTGTATCATTTTGATGCGAAACGCTCAATATTCACGGTGCAGATAACAGGGTTTGGCAAAGTTTTCGCGAGACAATACGTCGCAGGTTTCACGCGGCAAACTCTACGTTGCGAAATCTTAGATTTGCTAAACCGTTGCTCCTTGAAAACATGCATCGCATGAATGAACCTTTCATGTCGCTTTGTGGCCAATCAAATAGCGGTATTCGCCAATAAGAACGCTGGAAAACGCATCACGAAGCAACAAGCGTAACACTAATAGGCCACACCCTGCGTTATTTATGGTGTCAGCTACTATGTTAAAAATTTGGTGCGTAACGCTTACAACAACATAAATTATCCAATCTCCTGTTTGTCCGGTTTTGTATTTAAACAAAGTAAAAAATTACAAGCGCACTCGTCACTTGTAAGGTAAAACACAGTGACAGCTGAGGTGCGACGTCGGAGTTGCTGATATGTCATTTCGGAGTAGAGGAACTGAAAGAACGGTAAAGGTGCGACCGCGCAGCATAGAGTCCGCGTAGGCCGTTTCGTAATAAACCGAGTAACACACCGGACGAAAATTCTTTAGCGTTTTGGAAACAATGAGGGTGTATTAGGTAGAGACACTTTCAGCAGTCTGTGTAACAGGGGAGCGTATTTTCGCACGTCACTTCGTTACAAATAGTCGCACGTGCTAAACGAAAAGCGCCGAATAAACAGAGATAAGGAAGTAGACTAGACGAAGCGCGCTCTCGAACGAAAGTTTATTGAAACACGCACTATTAATACCATATTTCTGTCTTTTTATTTAGTAACAAGAACTTTGTATTTGTCAGCTGCATGGGCGGAAAACTAAAGCACTTACATTCTTTTTGCTTTTTGGTACAAAATGCATCGCTAAATTCTAAGGCAGTTTTATCTGCGTATCATACTCCTGAGAATTTTTGTTTGGGCTAATTATGGGTCAGGTGGGCACCTATCCCGGTGCACTGCCATGGTGCCCTGCGGGGACTACTCTACTGACAATGCATGTTAGCTTGGTACCATGCTTGACCATGCTTGATTTCTTGCTTGCTTCTTATCTTGTTATCACCGGCACGTGGGATGTTTTGCCGGAGTGCCGAAAATGACCCACGCTCATATGCAGGGCGGTCGACGGCGCGAAACCGCGAAGTGTTCCACTAACAGTTATCGCTGTAACATCGCTGTTAAAATAGCACACTGGCTTCGTTTCCACTTTGCACCAGTATTGGATATCTTATCTGGGAGGTTCAACGCATACATGAGAATGCGGTGTCGCTGCATCGGAATCTTCTTCACATCAGAGCCACTTTTTTTTAGATCTTTAGTAGCAGGGCGCAGTTGTCTGCTAGCGTTGGCTTCGTATGCGAAGAAAAAGGAAGCTTCTTTGCCGAATAAATGCATGGGATGCAGGAGCCCGCAACTTGCTTCCTCGGAAGCAAAAAAAAAAAAAAAAATGTGGAGGAGGTTTTCTTAGAAAGCAGAATAGGAAGAGGAGTGTAGAGTAAGACAAGAGAGATAGCAAGCTCCTTCAAAGCAGACTTGGATGAATCGTCGTTAGGATTTGGTTGCTGGAGGTAAGAATGGCGTGTAGAGGGTAGAGTGGAAGCAGGACGTTGGGTTCAAGAAAAACAAGACAAAAGAAAAAGAGCAGTGGATGTCTGAGAGACAAAAAAATCTAGTAAAAGACCCCGACTTTGGAAAGTTTTCTTGATTTGTTCGTTATCAGTTCGGTAGTAGGCAATATTTTTCAGTTTTTCGCGTTTCGGATTGCAGGAAGTAATGTGGAAGTAGAGTTTAAAAGTAAGGACGAAAGTTGGAATGAAAACATACAAAAATGAGGACATCGTTGGCTTGAAAGAAAAAGGTTGCTGCGATGAACCACGGCTTTAAAATTTGAACCCTGTTATATATTCGATTAAGGCGGTAGTCTACATCATTTTTTATTGTTAGTACACGTTTTCGTTTTTTTTTTAACTTTGTTCGCGTAACTTGCGTATTATAACCTTTCGTCTGGAATAAGCCTTTTCACTCCTCGGGGATCACCGGCATCGACCGACGAAGATTTCCACGAATTGAATGTTGTGCTTATCTGGCTCGTTGAAGATGGAGAAAACGACGCGGAATACCCAAGAACACGAGTTTACATTCACACGGTTTTCGCATCGTTCTTTCTTTTTCTTCTGACACCACCCTTAAAAATGTCTCATTTATACATGGTGTATTATATGAATCATACAATTTTCTTTTAAAAAAAGTTAATTGAAGACAAAAAAAAATTCTCTACTTTTTTCTAGATTTCAGCTTTGAAATATATTTACGTGTGCATCCATCTATATTAGGCAAGTAATGACATTCCTTGTGATGTGCAGGATTGAATAATAGAAGTATTGTGCTGCTTTTGTGGGACTTAGGTTCGTTACACCCTTTGAGCACTGTATTGTGAGTCATATGTTGCTTGTGAGATGAGCTCCTCTACTTTACCAATACGAAGGCGCCCACGAGCTGCTGGCACGTAATCAAATGTCACTTCTCGCGAACGCAAGCACAACACCCTTGGCTGCATCAGACACTAAAGAAAAAGAGGCCGATATTCTAAACTTTACTTTCTAGTGTCTCTAGTCCACGTGCACCATTCCTCTTTGTCCGTTGCGCTTTTTGTTTTTTTACTACACCGGCTGAGAGGAAGTGGTGGCCAGGTGTGTAAGCGCACAGTAGCTCGGAGTATATGGAGCGAAAGCTCGCGCTAACCTAGGGTCAATCCTCACCCCTGTCCGTTTCGATCTGGATGAGCATCGCACCGGTGTGTGATCGTGTGTCACTACTGCGTGATGCACGTTTCACTTACCATGCTAAGAGTTATAGCAACACGCTCCCCATACCCTTTTGGGCTACCTTCCCACCGTCTAAACAAACACACAACACAAATATCTTATTTCATTTACAGATACGACTACCTTCTTTTGGAAGGAGTCCTGCGACACCTTATCTAATAAAAGATAGGGTGTCTAACGACACATTCTTTATTATTATTATTTTTATATTGACTGGGCAGTGAAATATCGTGTTGTTTAGTCCATCTTCGTGAATATGCGGGTAGAAACAAGGGGAGAGGGGGTGAAGAGAGCACGCAGGGATGCTAGCGTGCCTACGTCCCCGACATGAATAGTTTAGGGGTAGGTAACGCGCTCTCCATTATTTTTTAGGGAAAAGTACGGACCCACCCTTGCGTGACGGAGGGACCTGAGTTTATATAGTCATATTTAGCATATCGAGTAATCCTAGCCGTTAAGACGAACACAGAGGAATGTAGACGTACACTGATCGAGGTAAGAACGTGTTGATGGCTTGCACACGCCGTTTAATCTATTTAATGTCGACTTCTATTTTTAGGTTAAAGCCATACATTGTGGAGGGATTCGTCGGGAACACGTCAAAACCTATCATATCCCACCGATGATTTTTTTTTCGTCTTGTCTTCCGTTGGAAGTTCGGCTATTCCTATGACGTCGAAGATTTTCTTTTTAAAGCGCAGCTCTTAGGCGCCCGTTTCCCGCTTGAACGGCGTCGCCGTAGCCGTTGGCGTCGCCGTCGGCGTAACCAAGGTCACCCCAAGGTAACGTGAGCCGCAAGGTCACCCCAAGGTCACTTGACCCCCGAGGTCGCGTGACCCCTCCCAAGGTCACGTGACCCCCAGATCACGTGACCAAGGTCACGTGACCCCCCGAGGTCACGTGGCCCCTTCCAGGATCACCTCAAGCTCATGTGACCCCCAAGGTGACCCCTCCGTGACCTCCAAGGTCACGTGACCCCCGAGGTAACGTGGCCCCCTCCCCGAGGTCACGTGACCCCCTCCCCCCGAGGTCAGGTGACCCCCCGGAGCATATTAAATAATCAGACGAGGAGGAGGAGAAGGAGGAGGAGGAGGGGGCTCTACCCTCCCCCCAGTACCCTTCCCTCCTCCTCCTCAAGAGCTGCGCTCCAGTTCGGCGTTACAGGGAGTTGTAAACGGCTTTCATTTTTTTCTTCTTTTTTTCTAAGGTTAAATATTTAGGGTATGGAGCGACGGCAAATGTGAAGGGTGTGTGATTGACTCATGGACTGCTGAAAGAGGAACGGCTCTGTTGTGAATGAGCAGACTTTAAACGATGAGCGAAACGTAAAATTAATTTGGATAATAATGAGAACTTTGTCTGCCAACTACTTCAACTTGAACTCATAATATGTATCCTTCGTTTTTTTTTTATTTTCTATTTGGTACATTCTAAAAAACAAGACATTAGGATGTGCCCTATGATGATCTTTTGCCGTAGGTTTTCAGTTTTAAAATTTGTTTAGAATTTATTAGAAGTGTTATCGAGATACAAAATGAAGTTTTGGTATTTGTAATTAATTTTTTGTACAATTAACCGCGATTAATATACCAATATATAATTTAATCTATATTTTATGAATCTATGAAAAACAATCGTCTTGTTTTTATTACAGTATTGATGTTTAATTACTGTGCGTGCGATGTGGCACTCAACTATCTCACAGATGGACAAAAGAAGAAAAGAAAAGAACAAACGTGCAAAATTATCACAAGTCGTCGGTTTGGGAAAGGTTCCAAGATACACGGGTTGCGTCACTTGGTTCTTAAACCTCTTGCCCGTATTTTAATTTCATTCCTAATATACTTTTAAATACACCTTTACTACATTCGGATTACGTGTTGCTGTCTCATTTTACAGCTGCGAAAACCTTCTATCCACCTAAAAAAACAGCATGATTCTGCGAAACCAGCGGTATAAGTTTACTATTGGGAACTGCATAAATAACTCACTTCTTTTTTTATTACTACCGGGAGAAGAAAGATACACTGAACTCTAATGGCTCTCATACACTTTCATCGCGACATTAGTGATAATATTCGGTTCTCAACGCGCGCGACTGAACAAGCTGGTATTTTAAGGCTGGGTAGGAAACTTACATCCTACATAACGAAATATTAAGTTATTTTATTTATTCATTTGATTATTCATTCATTTATTTGCAGATATGGCTACATTTTGTTCGAATGTATCGTAACACAGACTTTTTATGACAAACATTTAAAGGACAACAAATACTTTGTCACTGCAACACAGAAAAAAACAACACTTGTGCAGTCTTTGCATTTTGTGCTACATAACTCATATCCCGGGTGAGGACAAACTAAGTAAAGAAAAGCACCCAGCGATAAAAAGCGACACTTGTCATTCATTGTCGTTCGTGATATAATCTCATCAATTGTTAATTGTCATTTCATCAATTGTCATTCGTGACTATATTACATGTCGAAAAAAAAATTAAAATCGGCCGTCAGAGAAGGTTATTACACTCATACGTGCTCGGTAGGAAAGGAAAGCAAGCAGCAAACAAGTGGCCCATGGCCAAATAGTTTATATTCTGGCTCTAACCTACTCCCTTCCCAAATACACGCTAAGAAAAAAATAACAGTCCTGAGAAAGTAACACCGACTATTAGCAACAAAGATGAACCACCATCTACAAAGTGCGAAAATGATGAGATTCAATTACTTAAATAAAAGGACATACTTATAAAAAAAACAAGAACGAGAAACTAAAACGACAAAAATTAGAGTAAAGACGCAGGCGACCTGGTGACGAAGCATAGTAGAAAACCCGAAGACAAGGAGCTAAAAAGGACAAGCACAACACCGTCTCAGAACCAGCAAAAAAAATGATATCATTTGACAGAGTGTTCCTTCTTCTCTTTATATATCACTTATTACAACCTCTGGTCGTCGGTAGGCACCAGATTTGAAGGTCTCAAACAAAAGGACGCGTGTACGACTGCAGTCTTAAGATATAGCTAGTCGTGCAAGTGTCTTTCTCTTTGAGACCTTCAAATGTGGTGCCTGCCGATGATCATGCTGTCGGATGTCACGATCGTGATATGTGAAGAGAAGACAAAAGAATGTGTCAAATTAAATCATTTTTGTGCTGGTTCTGAGACGGTGTTGTTTGTGTCCGTTTTAGCTCCATGTCTGATTTTTTCTACTAAAAAAACAACAGACTTTGTTGTAATGTCTCTTTTTATTTTCGTTCTTGGTTTTTTTTCTTGTCTCGAGGTTTTATGCGTATGGTCATTCACCAGCTATTTTGTGCAATTGCCCTTATTTGAAAAAAAAAAGTGAACCGGAAGCATGTTTTAAAAGTGGTAAAAACTACGGTATTGACTGGAACGCATCTCCGACTTGTGTATTTAGCGTTTATCCTTTCTATAGATCAAACGTGATACCAAAGTGGCAACAAATGACGACAAAGAAAACATCGTATCATGCTGTCGGATACGTTCAGGCAAAAAAAACAACACGAAGAGAAGCAAACTTTGGTATCGCCGTCATAGCGGCGTAACAACTCCTGGTTCAGGAAGCTTCCGTGGATTGTCATGCGTGATGCCGACCTCCTGCAGAACGCGCCTCTGCCGCGTTCCCCTCTGCTGCTGCTGTGCCATCGCCAGGATCGCTGCAGGCAACAGCACGACGCTGCGTTTCCGCGCGTGGTGAGGAGGAAAGACTTGGAAACGTTTGCAGACGATTGACGTTTTCGTCACCTTCTCGCAGCTCGTATTGCAAATGCAGCCGTTAATACAGGCTCTCTACACGACACCTTTATGTCGTCATGAGGCGCAAATCGAGGGATCACGAGTAAGGACGCCGTAAACAGCAGGCCAGTCGGAGATGCTTTCCAGGCACCATAATCAGACATCACAAGAATTGCTCAAACTTGACCGCGTCTTTCTGCGGGCGAATTAGTCGGCGAAAAAGTTTGGTTTTGAAAGATGTAGAGGCCCTATATGTACGGAAAGGAAAATTTCTTCGTAGGGCCTAGAATATTTCACGCACATGAAGCAAAAGGCAAACCAATGATGACTAGCCAATAATAATCTGCAATGTGTTTTTCTTGAACCCCTCAGAATTACCAGTGAAGATGTCCACGTCAAAACTAACCAACCGGTCGCACACAAGCTGCATGGTTTGTCAATGGAGGGCCAGGTTCCAAGTGAAAAAAGTGAAAAAAAGTTATGGAACTATTTTGTCGTCGGGAAACATGAAATCAGATTCTGCTTACCAGCAGGGCAGAATCAATAACAGAGTTGAGCACCTTATAAAGAAACACTATGTCGCGAACTAGACGTCTATCCGAAAGAAGCGAAAAACCGAGAGTGGCTGAAAGGTGCAGACATCCATGAAAAAAAACACCCCGTTTCACGTGGCGATCATGCACATCTTTTACAAAGCGTCGTTGTACAGACTCCAACCTGAGCGCTTGGCTAACGCTTGAAGCAATTCCATAAAGCGGAAGAAAATGCCAACCTTGGTAAATTTAGCGATCGAAATAGGTGCGCTATGCAAGGGTAACCGTGCAAGCTGCGAGGGAGCGCAGAGGGTGCTTCGAGCCATCGGAGCTTCTGTCGGAGCCAATCCAAGACCGTGGCAGTGTCACGTGGCCTCTGGGAGGAGAGCAGCGGCGCGCGGAGAGCGTAGTCTGGAGATACCTACAAAGCACCATGTTGACTCTGATAACTCGGAGCGTGCGCTAAGGCCCAGCTTAATGAATACTTACAGGATACGCTTGGTTATGCGGCATCCAATCATCGACGAGGGTGCGAGCAATTCGTTCTGTAATAAAATTCATTTCAGAATGATAGACGCCAAAATATCTTATTGGTAGCCATGCCTCAACGAAACGTTATGACTCGCCTATAGAGCTTGCCCCAAAATGCACTAAATTGTTATATATATAAAGAACACCCACTTCATCTTTGTCATAATCATCATCACGATCTTCCTCAATTACTTTTTTATAAACATTTCTTATTCTTCTTACCCGCTCGAGCGTATGCATGCATGTTCTTGGACATTTCCAAGAACATGCTTTGGATCTGCCCGTCCCGTCCCCCCACTATGTTCATGAAACTACAGCCTGCCTCCAATCATCAATTACCATTTGCAAGGTTTCTCAGCTACGTCAAGAATGCGCACGTGTTCTTGACGTACCTGAGAAATCAACGAAATTTATGTTTTGTTAAAGGGGATACTGGTATTTTTTATGTTTTATTAATCTAAATATTTCTTATAGAATGTACTCATTAGCGTAAAGTGGTGCTCTTCTTCTCGTGCACTGTTACCTTGTAGAGCTATATCCACAGGCGTCTGGTTCATTGATTTTTTACTATTATTATGTAAGTCTGCCGACAGCACTTTAAAGGGATAAAAACAAGTATAAAGAAACAACTCTAAAACAACTCATCAGAATCTCAGAGTGTGCGCGAATCTTTAGCTTTAAGGAACGTTGAAAAAGGAAAACGGTTAGCTAGAAAACTAAATTCTGACTTTATACAATAAAACAAAATCAGCTGAAAGTTGTGATCATTTGTAGTGGAACATGTTTACAGAGATAAATGTGGAAGTTTTAAATTCAACACAAACCTATCTCTGCAAACATGCAAAAACCAAAATACAGATATGCTCGGTCCAAATGATTCGCGCAATGTACATTAAACTGAGGCGTGAAAAAAAAAAAAGGTGCGCTCAGGATAAAATTGAAAAAAAACACAAATTCCAAAACAAGAAGACTGAGTCTTTCTGCTGTTGGAGCAAAACTATGCTCCATAAATTCAACGCAAAGGTCAATCTTATGGAAACTCCACGTATGAAAAATAAATTAAACAAAACGAAAAAATTAGTGTACGTCGTTGACGCGTGTAACAAAGGCCTGAAGTTCCTTATTGTTCTACATACAAGCTTCGCGTAGTTCATAATCATAACCACTGAAACAGTTTTGTGAACACCGAGATATTTAAGGCGTGATCTCAGGCCCTCTGTGGGTCAATGGTAAACTTTAGCACCCGAAGAGCGTAAGTGTCACGAAAAGCATCGAATTTTTGTTTTCTTTGCATAACGTTTTATGGCACTTTTGTTTATGTCACCAACATTGAAGAAAAAGTGAAAACACGCATTGAGGTTGTATTATACTAAGGTAAGAAAAATAATCATTTTCTTTTTTTCTTTTTTTTTTGCATTGTAGCATATATTTTCAAGCAAGTTATACAACAATGACCAGTTCGCCTGTTTGTTTACGCTAACTTTTACTCTTTAATTAGCGTCGCATCCAAGCCCACCAACCCGCGACGAGTGCAAGCTCCGAGGTTATAATCAAATGTCACTCTCTTCTTTTCGATAATTTTCTATATTTCCGCGTGGCAGTGGCTTCTACTACGAATGCCTCCGAATAGTTTATCGAGACCCCGCTAGCACTGACGATCATCAGAGTTCAGCATCGTTTTAGCCGACTGACCTCAACCGTTCCTCCCGGGACAACCTCGCATTAGAAGAGGTGTAGAAATGAGAGGTCCTGAACGTTTCCTTGCTTTCACCGGCTTCTAAAGAAACGGTGCCAGACACCAAGGTTTAGCATTCCCAAGTGGGGGTATTGTCATTTGCGTGTGTTCCGGCTTTTATTGGCATTCCCATGTCAAACCTAGCCCACTTTGTCGATCTTGGTGACCTGGCCGACAACACTTTGTCTTTGTTTCTTTTTTACCTTCGTTGTGTTTGGTGGGGGTTTCACCGTAATGGTGTAAAATGTATTTCCTGCTTTAAACAAGATTACCTGGGTGTTAAAATTTTTTTTTTGTAAAGTACTCCCTATTCTAGCAAAAGTTACCGGAGCGATGTTGTTGGAGATTTATTGTATCTCTATAAGAGCGTACTAGAGAAGGCCGCCTTGCGGAAAGAAGACAGATGAAGCAATCTCTCATAAATTAGGACCTAGCATAGAAAAAGAAAGGCCCCTTTTGGAATTAATAAATTCGGCAGGCGTTGGAAGGAGTGCTGTATGGATTAGGTACCTTAAATTTATTATTATTGTCTATTAATACTCCTTTGTGTTTTGCTCTATATTATAAATCATTTCAAAGAATTAACCTTTGCACCATAAAGATGGCACCTATACTGGCAGACGTGCAAATATCTTTTTATGGACAGCTGACCCTGGGCGCAAAATAATTTTAAAGTACTTTAAATTAATCTAAAATATATGTTTTGTGACCCCCGACAGTTTACTGTACCACAAATATATGGCTACGCGGCAGCTCTATTTTTTTTTAACATCGAAGTAAAATATTATTTTGAACGTAAGTTACAAATGATACAGATGAGCAATTCTTTTTTTTTTCGCGGAACGGCGGGGTGCAAAATTTTTTATATATAATAATAGCAAGGGGTTTTCCTCTGGCCCATTGCAGCATTTTATTGGACAAAACAAGGAACAAGAGCAAAATCAAAATTAGTTTCCTCGTCTTGCTTTTTAACTTTCATCAAAAAAAGCGTCCCAACCGTCGACAACGTGTTTCTTTCCACATTGGAACATTAAAAAAAAGGCCTAGCTTTACGTTAGTCCGTGAGAAGGTTAGGGTGTTTACTTGTAACATTATTTTGAGGCAACTTTGCTCTTTGCTCTCTTCAAAACAGAACGGCGGGACCCAACCGCAACTTGGGTATGTCGTGTATTTGTGTTAGACCAATTTAGGCTTTCACAGTACGCATTTAGACACCGTCTCAAAACGCAAAATCAGTCATTTTGTAACGTATATAAATGCGAACTGTTCATGAACATTTAATATCGCAGCATGTTTCCTGGACATAATATATCTTAGGAAAACGACGACGAAAAGAAAAAGATTTGCTTTAGGTATTTTGCATTCTCCCGTTCAGCCTGAAGCATACAAGCGAAACCCCTTCGTTGTTCGAGGAGAGTTCGTGGACGCCTACAGCTTTTCTCGAAAAAATAAATTAGTTGAGCAGATAAGCAAGCTAATTGTGACGCCCACACATATTTACAATACGGAATACTCTTGTAAGTAGAACAATCACATGTTTCGTGTTAAAAAATAAAGTTAATGATAATGTTAAGCTGGTTCAAGAAGTGAGCAGTGAACCGAACACTGAGAGGAAAGCACACCGAGGTCTTTGACGGAGCGGCGTCAAGAAAAACACATGCCTGACCCACTTAGAAATGTCTCGCAGCGAGCGTGTATCATCTGCAAACAGACAAGCCTCCCGCATAAGTGGCTTCTGGATAAACAGTTTAAAGACGATCGGCTTAGGGAAAGATGTGGAATGGCGCTAAACCTTATTTTGAAGACGCTGTTTCCTCGACTGCGTACATTGAGATTGTTGATGTGCTTCACGTTGCTCAGATAGGATTTGAGCTTGTAGAATATCCGGCTTTGGGGGACCCCACAGAAGCTAGGCAAAAACATAAACGGGAGGAATAAAACAACAAGCTAAGAGACGCAAGGCTTTTCTCGGCTACGCTATGGTCTTGTAAAAACAAACAGGAACTGTAAAGTTCGCGAACATTTCAGAGTTTTTTAATCTGTCGATGATCTCTTACACGTGCTAGAATGCTTAGAGTGCGGCCAAGTATAAAAAAATGCGAATTTTGAAGTGGCATTGTGTGTACTCCTTAATGTCTGTGTTTTTATGTGCGTCTGTCTTAAAATGGCGGCTTATTTTGCAAAACATTTCACACACCTTAACGATCTCTGTTTGATTCAACCCAACGTTTTGAGTTGGTTCCCATTAATAAGGAACTAGAACCTTAGCTGTACAAAACGTTCATCGGGTATTTAAAATCTAAGCAGTTTGAGAGCAGTTCCATGGCTTTCTTTCAGAGTAACAAATTAATTGTTCGGCACAAACCACTTCTTTTTTTTCGTTTCTTGTCGTGAAGGCCCGCTTAGTCGACGTCGGCTCGACAATCCGACACCAGAGCCTAATGGCTTGACGCTGGCCGCTGCCATGGTGAGGACGAGATGTCGTCGCCTTTGGTGTCTGAGTGCTTCGTGTGGGACGCGACCGTAGACAATGGCGATGGCGGCGGTGGATATCTACCAGTGCCCCTCTGTAGAACGCCGGCCCCTAAGGGCTTGCACGAGCAGCACAGGCAGACGGCGGACTCCGACGATATATGGACCACGTTGAAAAGATTGGCGCCGGCCTGATTGAGGCGCCGTGGCAAAGGGAACATTGGTGGGGAAGCTGGAAAGACTGAGATTGCGAAGGACCCTTTGACGGGAATCGGGTGACGCGAGACGCACCAAATACCTTTGAGACTAATACAGGAAACTCCGGGGTAGAATGGCAGACGGAAGTAGGAAGCGATCCTGGCGGTAAGGAATGGACAACTCGCCACTTTCCCCGGAAATGAATCAAGTGGGTCTGACTCAATAAAAAAAAAATAATAGCCTTTTTTTTTTGATGGAGCATAGGGTGCAGAAGCTTGTGATATTGAATCTTTCGTTACTTTGCTGTAAAAATGCAGTGTCCTGTATAGACCAGTCAGCATTTGTATAGCGATTTCGTGTAATCTAAATAATTATTAACGTTTTGTGAGTTTGTTGATTTATTTGTTTCATTCCTACCGAAACATGTCTTATTAGATGTCTTTTGCTCCAAGTGACCATAATTGGCAATAGGCATCAGTTTTTTACGAGATTGACTTGAAATGACTCTAAATGACTAGAACTCAATATTATTGATAATTATGTGATTTTTTGTTTGTTTACGTATATGAACGGCTTCAAGTAGCTTTTGTTGGCTATTAGATGTGCTTTGACCTTAAATGGCTGTCAGAGGCTATTGATGAAATAATTGGCAATTATCTATTTCGGCGTTGGTGTATGCATATGGCTTCAGCTAGATATTATTGGCTATCAGCCTCCACTTTATATATATTTGCTCGATACGACTAAAAATATTAATAACGAGTAATGAAAACTGAGCTATTTCTGTTTATCAACCGGAATTACTTCAAGTGGCTATTGTTGGTTATTTTGCTATGTTTCTGACCAGATTGGCTCAATGGCTACTAATGGCTGTTAGTCAGTATAATAGCAATTATCTACTGTTTGTGTTGTTTATGAATGAGAATGGCTTCAAGTGTCTATTATTGGCTATAAGTACCTATTTTTGATTAGATCGGCTTCAAATGGCTACAAACAGCTTAGTAGCTAACTATTGCTTGAGCTATTTTTTATATTTACGAAATGGAATAGCTTCAAGTGGATAGTGTTGGCTATTTGTATTTATTTTTTACAGAAGTGAATTGAAATGGCTACTGATGGATTATTGATGAGATCATTAAACAATTCTTCGCTATTTCGATGCTTAAAAATGAGTATGGCTTCAAGCGGCTATTATTGGCTTATGTATCAAATTTTAGACAAATTTGATTGAAATGGCTACACATGGCTATTACTGGCTATTAGTGACTAGTAATTAGACATGAGGAAGATACATAGGAAGGGGGGACGGACAAACGAAGACTTCCAACTAGCAACAACATTTATTGACCCGAAGTTTGCATATATAGGTGAAGGAGGGGAGGGTGAAAGACGCTACACTGGAAAGTGGGAAGGCGATGGGAGAGGGTGTAGAGCCAGGGAAATGAGGGACGATCCCGTGGGGTAGACATCTAATCGCTTGGAGCCGCGGAAACGAGGGACGTCAGCTCTGGCCCCAGGAAGTTTATCTCCCTCCTGGATAAGCCTATGGACGGGGATCCGATGTTGTTGTGACTGTGGTGCATGGCGAAGGCCTCCATAATCTCTCGTCCGTATCTTGAGGCGTGACCTCCAGTCCTGGTGGTCGAGGGAAGGTCGGCCGAACAGGGTTCGCTGCACTCAGAGGTGTGTTTGGCAATCGGGTGGTAACAAATCTCCGAAGTGTCGGAAGCGGCTTTCTTGATCTCGTTTGCACGTTCCCTCACCCGATCGTTTGGGCATCGGCCCGTCTGTCCGATGTATTTAGCACCGCAGGACATGGGAATCGAATACACGCACTCTTTGCAGCAGGTTACATAATTGGTCTGGTGCTTTTTCTGGCGCGGGGGCGCTGGACCGGGGTTGTTGACCTTTCTACAAATACAGGCTAATTTGAACTTCCAGGAAAATACAACATTGGTGTTGAAGCCGAGCGCAATAGATTTCAGGCGATGTGAGGTGTTGTGTATGTAGGGGATGCACGCGAAGCGTGACTTAGGAGGGAGGGGTTTAGACTTCTGCCCCGCGACAAGTCTTTTGATTGTTGTTTCAATCAGGTCTCTCGGGTATCCTGCCTTTATGAGGCGACTAATCTGCTTGGATAGGCTGGGGGCGGAAAGATGCTGACAGGATTTAACCTTTGCCGAAGCAACTAGATTTCGAACGATCCCATTTTTTACATTCCTTGAGTGTGAGCTGTTGAAAGGAAGAACGGGCTTAGAGGACCTCTGCTGGTGAGCCCAGCAGATACCTTTGCTAGTTGGGACCAACCTGAGATCCAGGAACCTTAAGCCCTCAGGGGAGGGGGCCTCTTTGGTGAACGTAAGCCCATGTGAGCCCCCTCCCCTGAGGGCTTACAGTTCCTCTTTGGTGAACGTAAGCACATGTAAGCCCCCTCCCCTGAGGGCTTACAGTTCCTGGATCTCAGGTTGGTCCCAACTAGCAAAGATATCTGCTGTGCTCACCAGCAGAGGTCCTCTAAGCCCGTTCTTCCTTTCAACAGCTCACACTCAAGGAATGTAAAAATTGGGATCATTCGAAATCTAGTTGCTTCTGCAAAGGTTAAATCCTGTCAGCACCTTTCCGCCCCCAGCCTATCCAAGCAGATTAGTCGCCTCATAAAGGCAGGATACCCGAGAGACCTGATTGAAATAACAATCAAAAGACTTGTCGCGGGGCAGAAGTCCAAGCCCCTCCCTCCTAAGTCACGCTTCGCGTGCATCCCCTACATACACAACACCTCACATCACCTGAAATCTATTGCGCTCGGCTTCAACACCAACGTTGTATTTTCCTGCAAGTTCAAATTAGCCTGTATTTGTAGAAAGGTCAACAACCCCGGTCCAGCGCCCCCGTGCCAGAAAAAGCACCAGACCAATTATGTAACCTGCTGCAAAGAGTGCGTGTATTCGATTCCCATGTCCTGCGGTGCTAAATACATCGGACAGACGGGCCGATGCCTAAACGATCGGGTGAGGGAACATGCAAACGAGATCAAGAAAGCCGCTTCCGACACTTCGGAGATTTGTTACCACCCGATTGCCAAACACACCTCTGATTGCAGCGAACCCTGTTCGGCCGACCTTCCCTCGACCACCAGGACTGGAGGTCACGCCTCAAGATACGGACGAGAGATCATGGAGGCCTTCGCCATGCACCACAGTCACAACAACTTCGCATCCCCGTCCATAGGCTTATCCAGGAGGGAGATAAACGTCCTGCGGCCAGAGCTGACGTCCCCCGTTTCCGCGGCTCCAAGCGATTAGATGTCTACCCCACGGGATCGTCCTTCATTTCCCTGGCTCTACACCCTCTCCCATCGCCTTCCCACTTTCCAGTGTAGCGTCTTGCACCCTCCCCTCCTTCACCTATATATGCAAACTTCGGGTCAATAAATGTTGTTGCTAGTTGGAAGTCTTCCTTGTCCGTCCCCCCTTTCTGTGTATCTTCCTCATGTGTAATTACCGTTACCAACACGCTCGTTTTGTACTT
Organism: Ixodes scapularis; assembly: GCF_016920785.2. NCBI lineage: Eukaryota > Metazoa > Arthropoda > Arachnida > Ixodida > Ixodidae > Ixodes > Ixodes scapularis. The sequence continues at coordinate 385,463 of NW_024609927.1, forward strand.
AATAGTGACTAGTGCTGATAGTTATGAGAGATTTTTGTGTTTACTAACTAGAATGACTTTCAGTGGTTATTGCTAGTTATTAGCATCTATTTCTTACCAGATTGGCTTCAAATGGCAAGCAATGGCTATTAGTGAGTAAAATTTACAGTTATGTGTTATTTCAATGTTTATGAATGACAATAGCCGCAATTGGCTATTACTTGCTATAAGCATTTCTTTTTATTGCAATGGCTTGATATTGCTACAAAATGGCTAGCAGTGACTAGTGTTGATAGTTATAAGTGATTTTTGCGTTTACTAACTGGAATGGCTTTAAGTGACTATTGTTGGCTATTATCATCTAGTTCTTACCAGATTGGCTTCCAATGGCTAGCAATGACTATTAGTGTGTGTAAACAATTCTGTGCAATTTAGGTGTTTATCAATAAAGCAGGCTGCAAGTGGCTATTATTGGTTATAAGCATTGATTTGTTTATTGGATTGGCCAGACATTCCTACAAAGGACCATTAGTGAATTGTGTTGATAGTTACGAGCGATTTCTGTGTTTACTAACTGGGATGGTTTTTAGTGGCTATTGTTGGTTGTAAGCATCTATTTCTTACCCGACTGGCTTCAGATGGCTAGCAATGGCTATTAGCGAATATAATTGACAATTCTGTGCTATTTTAGTGTTTATGTATGAAACTGGCTACAAGTGGCTATTACTCACTATAAGACTTTATTCTTTATTATGTTGTTTTACAATTGCTACAAATGGCTAGTAGTGACTAGTGTTGATATTTATAAGCAAGTTTTTTTTTTACTAACTGCATTGGATTTTGTTGACTATTAGCATCTATTTCTCGCCAGATTATTTTAAAATGGCTCGCAATAGCTATTGGCAAGTATAATGGACAATTCTGTGCTATTTCACTGTTTATGGACGAAACTGGCTGCAAGTGACGATTATTGACAATAAGCATTTTTTCTTTATTATATTGGCTTGAAGTAGCTACAAATGGCTATTAGTGGCTAGTCTTGATAGTTATGAGCAATTTTAGTGTTTACTAACCGGACTGGCTTTTAGTAGCTATTGTTGGCCATTCTCATTTATTTTTGACCAGATTGGCTTCAAGTGGCTAGCAATGGCTATTAGCAAGTATAATTGTAGATATTCACGAATAGCCATTCATAGCCATTCGAAGCCAATCTGGTAAAAATGGATGATAACCAAAAATAGCCGCTTGACGCCATTCCAGTTTGTAGACAAAGAAATAGCTGCTAATTATAAATACTAGCCACTTATAGCCCGTTGTAGCCAATTGAAGCCAACCAGGTGAGGAACATATGCTTATAGCCAATAATAGCCAATCCAAGCCAACCTTGTGAAGGGTAGGTGCTACAGCTAAAAAAAGTGAAATCGTTTACCACTCCCTGTAACGCCGAATTGGAGCGCAGCTCTTGAGGAGGAGGAGGGGAGGGTACTGAGGGCCACGTGTTCTCGGGGGGGGGGGGGGGTTGGTCACGTGACCCCCCCGAGGGCACGTGACCTCGGGGTGTCACGTGACTCCCCAGGTCACGTGACCCCCCGGGTCACGCGACCAAAATTTTTCTGCTAGATTTTGCGGGGAAATTTTTTCCGCTAGATTTAGCGGGGAAATTTTTCCGCTATTTAGCGAGGAAATTTTTTCCGCTAGATTTAGCGGGGAAATTTTTTCCGCTAGATTTAGCGGGGAAATTTTTCCGCTAGATTTAGCGGGGAATTTTTCCGCTAGATTTAGCGGGAAATTTTTTCCGCTAGACAGCGGGGAAATTTTTTCCGCTAGATTTAGCGGGGAAATTTTTTCCGCTAGATTTAGCGGGGAAATTTTTCCGCTAGAATTAGCGGGGAAATTTTTCCCGCTACATTTAGCGGGGAAATTTTTCCCCTAGATTTAGCGGGGAAATTTTTTCCGCTAGATTTAACGGGGAAATATTTTCCGCTAGACTTAGCGGGGAAATTTTTCCGCTAGATTTAGCGGGGATATTTTTCCGCTAGATTTAGCGGGGAAATTTTCCCGCTAGATTTAACGGGGAAAGTTTTCCGCTAGATTTAGCGGGGAAATTTTTTCCGCTAGATTTAACGGGCAAATGTTTTCCGCTAGATTTAGGGGGGAAATTTTTTCCACTAGATTTAGCGGGGAAATTTTTTCCGCTAGATTTAGCGGGGAATTTTTTTCCGCTAGGTTTAGCGGGGAAATTTTCCGCTAGATTTAGCGGGGAAATTTTCCGCCAGATTTAGCGGGGAAATTTACTCATAATGCACCGCGCGGTTACGCCGACGGCGACGCCGCTCAAGCCGGAAACGGGCGCCTAAGAGCTGCGCTCTAAAAATCCAGTTGAAGCCATTCAAATCTATCATGCTCCAACTGCATAAACTGTAAAAATAGTTACTGATAGGCGTATATAGCCATTTCAAGCCAACCTAATAAAAATAGATGATTATATCCAATATTATCCATTTGAAGTCATTTCCATCCATAAATATCGAAATAGCACAGAATTGTCAACTGCATTCACAAATAGCCAGTCATAGCCATTTGAAGCCAGTCTAATAAAAATGGATGATAATAGCCAAAAATAGGCACATGAAGCCATTTCAGTTCTGTAGACAAGGAAATACCGATAATTATAAATACTAGTCACTTATAACCATTTGTAGCCAATTCAAGCCACCCAGGTCAGGAACAGATCGCTATAGCCAATATTAGCCAATCCAAGTCCACCAAGTCAAGAATAGCTGCCTATAGCCAATAATATTCAGTTGAAGTCATTCAATTCTATATGCACTCCAATTGCATAAATTGTAAATAATAGTTGCTGATAGCCATGTTCGGCCATTTCAAGCCAATCTAATAGAATATATGCTTATATCCAGTATTAGCCATTTGAAGCAATTTTCATTCATGAACACCGAGATAGTACATAATTTTCAACTATATTCACGAATAGCCATTCATGGCCATTTGAAGCCAATCTGGTGAAAAATGGATGCCAACAACCAAAAAGAGCCACATGAAGCAATTCACTTTTGTAGACACTGAAAGAGCTAATAATTATCAGTACTAGTCACTTATCACCATTTGTAGCCAAATAAAGCCAACCAGGTGAAGAATAGATGCTTATAGTCAATAATAGCAATTTAAAGCCAACCAAGTCAAGAATAAATGCCTATAGCCAAAATTATCCAGTTGAAGTCATTTAAATCTATGCACGTTCCAATTGCATAAATTGTAAGTAATAGTTGTTGATAGCCATGCATAGCCATTTCAAGCCAGTCTATTAAAAATAGATGCTTATAGCCAGTAATAGACATTTGAAGTCATTTTCATCCATAAACACCGAAATGGCATTGAATTGTCAACTATATTCGCGAATAGCCATTTGAAGACAATCTGGTGAAAAATATATGCCAATAGCCAAAAAGAGCAACATGAAGCCATTCATGTTTGAAGACACAGAGATAAATAATAATTATCAATGCTAATCACTTTTAGCCATTTGTAGCCAAATAAAGCCAACCGGGTCAGGAGTAGATGAGTATAGCCAATAAAAAAAAAGCAATCCAACCAAGTCAAGAATAGATGCCTATAGTCAAAAATAGTCAGTTGAAGTCAATCAAATCCATACACACTCCAATTGCATAAAATGTAAATAATAGTTAATAAATAATAAATTTATTTACTTATTCATTTTATTTTATTATACTGGTCACCCGGAATCGGGTCGTTACAGGAGTAATAGTTCCGAAAACATACAAAATACCGGTATGATGAAATGCACGCTCTTCAATCAGACGAGTAAAAATGATCAAAACCAGTTACAGCACAGCAGTAACATAACAGAGTAAAAAAAAAGAACAGCAAGATTGACCGTTTAGGAAACATGAGTATAGAGTTAAATTACACAATTCTAGACTTCTATAGATGCCACTGTACAATACATCAAATCATGTATGACAATATTATCACAGATAAGGCCATACAGCACCAACTTAACAATATGATCTAAGTAACAGTTCGGCATACAATTACGTTAAGGCTCGGTCGACAAAGTAAGCAGATTCTTCATGAAACCATCAACGCTATCACAATCAACTAAGCTCTGTGGAAGATTATTCCAATCTAGGATTGTTCTGGAAAAGAAAGAGTACTGGAAAGTGTCATTTTTTCCCCTTTCCACCATAAGTTCCACGGTGTGGCCTCTTCTAAGTGTTTTAGATTGGCGGGGCTGTAAGAACCTTCAGGTGTCAATGTTAAACAAATTATTTTTTAATATAAATAGAAATTTTAATTTTAAATGAATTGCACTCGCCAAACACATCCACATGGCGTAGATTCTTGGTCGGTATCCAAGCGTGCGAAGACACGGAGACACGGCACTTCGGCGTGCCAAAAAAGCTTTGAACACGCCGCGAGACCGGCGACACTTGCTTTCGACGAGTTGTGCCTTTTTCCTGCGGCCACTGCGCTTTTGTAAAAATTTCAACGTGTTCTAAACGGCAAGTATCACGCGTCGCACAGGATCTTAAAGAACATCTTGGGCGAATGAAAACGAACGAGTAGAAAACGTTTCTATAGCACGCTGGAAAACTGCAGCAAAACGCAAGCTAAACGAAAAAATTGACCATACAAAATGGCCGTCCGGTGGCGGCAGTCGCGATCCAACAATTGTCACTGATACCAGTCGTTCAATTTGAGCTAATAATCTCGACTTGAAGTTGCCCTAACATGTAACTAGTCAAATAACTAGAAATAATGACTAATAGCCTGAAATGGGCATTTAGCTACAGAGTCAATATGAAAACGAAGTTTACTGATTTGCATATGAACTTTTTTGGAACACATCAATTAATACCAAAATGCCATAACCAAATGTTTCTCAATCTTAATCGGTAGCTATGTATTTTTTTAACGGTAGTCCAAGGGGGAAAACAGTGGAGCACACGACTGGCATCAGTTTCATTTTCGGCACCGTGTTGACCACTCCTCGCCAAGAGATGGCATTAGTTCTGTGTCTACCACAAATCCTATGCATATTTTGGTTGAGGTTCCTGTATTGGTCTCAACGGCATTTGGACGCACGTTGTGGTGGTAGTGAACGTTCCGCCGGGCAATCGGCCGGCGACTTGGTCAGGACTTTACCCTGGACCCGACATTTGATGGCTACGTCCGCAGGATGCTGTCCCCAGGCAGCACCGAGTTCTGGGCCAGAACTTGGCTTGCGTCTGGCAGTTTAGGGCATTAAAAAGCCCGAAGAAGCCAAAGTAGTGCCAAACCTGACCTCCCTTGGCAACAGTCTGGGTATCTTGGCCCTAATTCGCCAAACAAGTGCCAAACTTAGGCTTCGCTGCCGGGTAGTTCGGTTATTATCTGGCATCTTCGGGCCTAAATCGCCTAACAAATGCCAGATTTAGGCTTACTGCCCGTTAGTTCGGCGGATCTTTGGCATTTTTGGGCCAAAATCGCCAAACTAATCCCAAAGTTAGGCTTCACTTTTTGATAGTTCGGCTATCACCTGGCACATTCGGGCCAAAATCGCCACAGATGGGCCAGAGTTAGGCTTACTACCTTGTAGTTCGGCAGAGCTTTGGCATTTTTGGGCCAAAATCGCCAAACTAATGCCAAAGTTAGGCTTCACTTTTTGACAGTTCGGCTGTCACCAGGCACATTCGGGCCAAAATCGCCACAGACGTGCCAGAGTTAGGCTTACTACCTTGTAGTTCGGCAGAGCTTTGGCATTTTCGGGCCAAAATCGCAAAACTAATGCCAAAGTTAGGCTTCACTTTTTGACAGTTCGGCTGTCACCTAACACATTTGGGCCAAAATCGCCACAAATGTGCCAGAGTTAGGCTTACTACCTTGTAGTTCGGTTGAGATCTGGCATCTTTGGGTCCAAGTCGCCAAGCGAGTGCCCAAGTTAGGCTTCGCTTCCCGATAGTTTGGCTGTGATCTGGCAGCGACGGGCCAGAGGTGCCAAACAAGTGCCAGAACTAGGCTTACTGTCTTGGAGTTCGGCTGATGAGGTATTTGATGTACGCGGGTGGTCTTCATCTTAATTAAATATAAATCAAGTTTTATTCGGCTGGCAACTTTATCTTATTTTGGGTCTCTCTTGATTTCTGCAGTCCAAAGGTTGGCTGAATGTTTTGACGTGGCTGGAGCAGGCTTTGCAAACGCAAATTGTGCCAGATGTTGTACTCGCGCGTAGGTACACAAACCAATATCGGGACGCGCCGTGAGACTGGTTCGACATTATGGCGCGTTCACACCGGCGATGCGATTTAGTCGCCCCATAACTTTCATCGCAAAAGCGACCATCGCGGGCAAAAAGTGACGGGTTTTGAGCAGTCGCTTGCTGACCCGACTTTTTGCGATGCACTCTAGTCGCGGAGAGGCCGAGCCAACCAACGGCGTTCTGAGTGAGAGTTTTTGAGACGCGCCTCGCCAACGAAGGCATTGGACTCGCTCATCGCGCACGCCAAATTGACCAACTAATTACTTTTTTTTTTCTTTTTTTTTTTTTGCGATGCGATTTAGGTGAATCGCGCGACTGCTATCCCCGGTGTGAATCCGCCTTTACAGGAAGTGCTGCGATTGAGCTAACACTGCGCAAGACGGATGTGCGCACGTCTCCACAAGAGATATCATTATTAAGGGGTGTCCAAACAGGACACTACAAAACGCACGACTCCTACAAATCGTGAAAATTGAAGCGGACGCGCCCGCTTCAAGCCCGCTTCAATTTTCACGATTTGTCGGAGTCGTGTCCTGTTTGGACACCCCTTTAGGCGGCGCATTGCAAAAGCGAGCGTGGCTCTGTGCGTGTCTTGCATTGTGATTCAGCACTGTCAAATCCTAGCGATAACAAAGTGCGGAAACGACCGGGGCTCCATGGCGCGGTTCCCGCATCACACTTGGGGGATGAAAATGAAATCCCGGAAATTGTACTGTTTTAGCGTGTTGATACTTTTTAAACATTAAAAAGTGGAGACACAAAAGGGACGACAAAGACAGGACAATCTTCGAACTTTAAAGGCCGCTGTACAAACGGGACGTTCTGCAGAGAAGAACCTTTTCTCCCGAAGCTGGGGGACGGGGAGGGAAAGGTCCAGCGTTGGATGAAAAGAGGTTTAGAGAATGGGATTAGCCTCGGGGCGAGCCATCCTCTCGAGAGGGAATGGGGACGGAACAAAGCTACCGTGGGGGTTCCGGCTAAAAGGTGGAAGAAAGTTAAGCTTGTCAAACGGCGACCTCGGATCCGAGGACGGGCACGTCAGAGAATTTGAAAATAGCTGCTTGATTAGCCGGACGACCCAGTGCGGTCTACTTGTTCTAGAAGGTGACTCGGATGAAGAAAACTCGTTTTGCTCGAAAACTCTAAAAGCATTCTGGACGTGAACTCTTGCCCCAAGTAAAACTAACACATGCATCAAAAACTACGAAGGGAACTAAGCTTTCTCCTATGATGGGAGAATGCGTGAGCATTACAGGCAGAGTTATGTTGGCGCAACTTGCAATAAAGAAAGGAAAAAAAAAGTTATGTTGGCGCAAGGGATAGCGCGCTAGTTTCACGATCAAGAGCTTCGAAACCGGGCAGGGGATGGTTTTTTTTCTCGTGTTCTTTTTTTTTTCGTTTTTTTTTGGTCACGTGACAAGAAAAGTCACATGAACAGAATTTTTTTTTGGCCACGTCACCAGAGATTTTTTTTCTAATTTCTCCTCTTCTTCAGTCTTTCTTTCTTTCTTTCTTTTTTTTTTCCTTTTTTTTTTGTTTACGCTTCCTATCGCAATACTCTTTGCACCTATTTCGCGTTACATTGGCATTAGCCAAATCATTTTATTTATGGCAGGGAATTCTGCCGTACGTATCTTATGTTACTATTACCAACCCTGGATTTCGTCCGGCAACCAGTTTGGGAATGACGACGCCAAATTTGTTATAATTTCTTTGAGGTCTAAGCATAATTTTTGGCCTCGTTATACGTCGGTCTCTAAGATTAGCTCTTCAAGTATCTTTTGGGAAGGAGTAAACGACAGGCATTTTTAAGGAGCACGTGTGTCGACCAGAGTGAACATTGCTGAAGCGCCTCTAGTGTGATTTTGGCTGTAAATAACTGGAGGCCCCTGGCAAACCCACCCAATGGAGAAAAGTATCTACCTTTCTGGTTTCATAGAGAGCTATGAAAGTCAGAAGGGACGAATCCCAGCCGAGTCAAACTACCGGCTTGCAAACGCAATCGTGTTGATAATAGCGCAAAAGAGTTTGTATGACTCTCTGGCGGTGCGCAGAGGGTAAAGGCACGGAGGTAATATATGCTTTTGCCTAGTCACATCGCGAACGGTTGGGTATTGGCTGCAGAGATCCATTTCGCGTTGTTTTATTGCGGGATTATATCTTGATTTCTTTGTTCCTAGTTTCACAGACAGAACGAAATCGCTTTTCTCGTTTGGTGTCACGGCGGGAAGACAGAAATCAATCAGAGTACCGAAATTCGACGCTTGTGCTCGTTCTATAGACGCTTTGCACACGCGCCAAATTACAGCCGCCATTGGTGACCTTCTCTTGTCTTACCGAGATGACAAGTAACTGAAACGGTAGTTGACGATCCTCTACAAAGGCTGATGCTTTAGAAAAGGACACAGTTGAATCTAATGTGGCAATAACCTGGCCTTCTATGGTAATGATGAAGTGAAATAAACGGAATAGGAGGAAACAAAAACTGAAGGTCAGTTAGGGCGGCGTCCATGCACAGCTGCTGCAAAGCGTCTATAGCGCTTCTAAAAACCGTGCGATCACGGCTGTGTAACGTCAAAATTGCATAAACTGCCGTTACTTGTACTCGTATTGCATCGTGAGGGAACGGCTATGACTGGGTAAACAGAAATAGGGAGAATGGGTGCGTGTGATTTGTTGACGTTCGAATCAACAAATCGAGCTCCAACGAATGCGATAGTATTGCATTCACTCAACCAGCTTTATGAGTTTTCAGATCCTTCCAAGTATGCGATTCGTGTTCTGCCAGTGGTACCTCAGTTAGATTAAAAAGCAAAATCCACGTTAAAAAAAAAAAGAAAATGTTACGGTGGCTCGAGCCGCTCCCGCGCCGAATCATGTTTCACGTAAAAGTAATTTTGGGTTCGATGCACGACGAGGGGTCTTCAATCATAGAAATATTTTGATTACGATTATTTGCGGCGCTAAAAATTTGAAAGCCAAGCAGTGAAGACAATGGTGTTCTTATAAATATTATATACATTTTATTTTACACTGTTTGAATACGCTGCCGTCGTTATGTCCTTGAAGCTAGCTTGTGGCGGACAGGGAAGTCTTGCAGGACCATTATGATAGGACCTACACTAAACCTGCAGCGCTTCGAAAAATGTTAGTCCAATGCATACCAGCTTGTTCAAGGTGGGCGAAGCGTTACGCATCCGGCAAAGCGCATTCAATCGCTGCCCGCGACGTTTTTTTTTTTTTTTTTTTTATTTGCAGCGAGATTATTTTTAGCCAAGCAGCACGCCCCCTCTACGGCGGGTTATGCCGGATTAACGGAGGCGTCTCCTAATCCATTTTCCGTGTTGGCCCCCCGGGGGAGGACGGTGAAGGGAGGAAAGGAGGGCAGGAGAGGAGGAAACGCAAAAAAGTGGAAAGAGCGAACTTTATTTTCGGCTTCAACCTCAAAACCCCCCGCTCCGTGGGAGTACCGGAAAGAGAAATCTTGGCGGAAGGAGAGGAAGCGAAGGAAGTGTACGCGATCCCCCTGTCCCGCGAGACCACGTACATCGGGCAAACGGGGCGATGCCTCAACGACCGACGCCGAGAACATCAAATGGACGCCGAAAGAGCTGCTTCGGAGTCCAAGGACCCGATCGCCATTCACGGGAGAAAATGTCCCGGTTGCGCTTTTAATTTATGTAATAACAAAAACGGCTTGACATAACAAAAATAACAATTTAATTAAACGTTTCGCCTCCCATGCGGGAGGCATCTTCAGTAGAGCACAGAGCGAGTGAGAGTCGCACAAAAAAGTTCGGCTATTTAGGCATAAAGTTTGTGTACACCCTTCCGGCAGGGGGCCACGGTTCTTGTTTACCAGCGATGAATCACTTCAGCATTTGTCATTCTGGATGAACCAAGATTCCAGCAGCTTCCACGGTCCCCACCTTATGTCTCTCGCCAAGGTCGATGCCTTGCCAAAGTCAAATTGGTGTCCTGACGTCCATGCGTGGTCGACGAGTTCGGACTTGAAGCGGGTGGCGTTCGTGGAATTGGCGACATCCCGTGCGTGTTTTTTTAGTCTTGTTATTCTTTTTCGTCCCGTCTCTCCAACGTAGGAAGCGTCACATTCCTTGCAGTGCACCTGGTAGATCACGCCCCTTTCTGCCTCTGGCGGGGTCGGGTCTTTTGGCTTGGAGATAACATTGGCGATTGTTCTTTCGTACCCCCAACGGCCTAAGGGCGCGTCCCAATGCCTCCGGGATGCACACGACGTCACGTGTTCGTTCGGCTCGATCCGGGCGCCGACGGGACATTTGTTTCTTAACGCGATTGACAAACCAGTCGGGGTAGTTACGTTTCTTCAAAGCCTCCCGCACATGGCTAAGTTCTTGAATGCTAAGTTTTGACTTAGATGGGACAGTTTCTGAACGATGAAGTAACGATCTTACAACTGAGCTTTTGTGTTGAGTAGGGTGATGAGAGTGGTAGACAAGAAAGTTTTGTCTGTCACATGGTTTACGATATACGGATGTCTCCATCTTAAAGAAAGGTTCACTAGTCCTATGGACACGTACATCTAAAAACGGCAAGGTACTATCGGTTTTATGTTCGCAGGTGAACTGAATTGAGGGGTGGACACTATCCAAACTGCGGTGAAAATCGGTTACGTTCTCTTTGTTAACTATTACAAAAGTGTCATCGACATAACGACGGTAGAACTTCACGGGGAATGCAATGCCAGACATTAACTTTCCTCAACATATTCCATGACGAGATTCGAGACGGTTACGGAAACTGAACTCCCCATAGCGCATCCGCTGACCTGATGATATATGTCCCAATTAAAACTAAGATTACACTGGTTGAGACAAAAACGCAAAAGGAGTATAACGTCATCAACACGGAGGGTTGTGCGAGTGGACAACGACTGGTCTGCCAACAACCGGTCACGGGCGACATCAACCGCCAGGGCGTTGGGGACATTCGTAAATAATGAAATCTGCGTCCGGACATTTCTTCGAATGCCGTTTCATCAAATACCGTTTCCTCGAAGCCGTTTCATCGAACACCATTTCATCGAACGCCGTTTCCTCGAACGCCGTTTCACAGAAGCCGTTTCATCGAGCACCTTTTCATCGAACAACGTTACAGTCTGTAATATTTTGGAATTTAATTTTAGAGCGCAGCTCTTAGGGGCCCGTTCCCGGCTTGAGCGGCGTCGCCGTCGGCGTCGGCGTCGCCGTCGGCGTCGCCGTCGCCGTCGGCGTAACCAAGGTCATCCCAAGGTCACGTGACCCCCAAGGTCACCTCAAGGTCACGTGACCCCACGTGACCCCCTGAAGGTCACGTGACCCCTTCCAAGGTCATCTCAAGGTCACGTGACCCCAAGATGACCCCACGTGACCCTTTGAAGGTCACGTGACCCCCAAGTCACGTGACCCCTCTGAGGTCACGTGACCCTCGAGGTCACGTGGTCGCCTCCCCAAGGTCACGTGACCCCCGAGGTCACGTGACCCCCAAGGTCACGTGACCCCTTCCAAGGTCATCTCAAGGTCACGTGACCCCCAGGTCACGTGACCCCTCCAGGTCACGTGACCCCAAGGTCACGTGGGGGTCACCTTTGGGGTCACGTGGCCTTGAGGTCACCCCCAGGTCACGCCTCCCCGAGGTCACGTGACCCCCTCCCCGAAGTCACGTGACACCCCCCCCCGGAGCATATTAAAGAATGAGGGGAGGAGGAGGAGAAGGGGGAGGGGTCTACCCTCCCCTCTACCCTTCACTCCTCCTCCTCAAGAGCTGCGCTCCAATTCGGCGTTACAGGGATTTGTAAACGGCTTCCACTTTTTAGAGCGCAGCTCTTAGGGGCCCGTTTCCGGCTTGAGCGGCGTCGGCGTCGCCGTCGCCGTCGCCGTCGCCGTCGCCGTCGGCGTAACCGCGCGGTGCATTATGGGTAAATTTCCCCGCTAAATCTAGCGGAAAAATTTCCCCGCTAGATTTAGCGGAAAAATTTCCTCGCTAAATCTAGCGGAAAAATTCTCCCCGCTAGATTTAGCGGAAAAAATTCCCCGCTAAATCTAGCGGAAAAATTTCCCCGCTAAATCTAGCGGGAAAAATTCCCCGCTAAATGTAGCAGCAAAATTTCCCCGCTAAATCTAGCGGAAAAATTTCTCCGCTAAATCTAGCGGAAAAATCTAGCGGGAAAAATTCCCCGCTAAATCTAGCGGAAAAATTTCCCCGCTAAATCTAGCGGAAAATATTCCCCGCCAAATCTAGCGAAAAAATTTCCCCGCTAAATCTAGCGGAAAAATTTCCCCGCTAAATCTAGCGGAAAAATTTCCCCGCTAGATTTAGCGGAAAAACTTCCCCGCTAAATCTAGCGGAAAAATTTTCCCCGCTAGATTTAGCGGAGAAATTTTCCCGCTAAATCGAGCGGAAAAATTTCTCCGCTAAATCTAGCGGGAAAAACGCCCCGCTAAATCTAGCGGAAAAATTAACCCGCTAAATCTAGCGGAAAAAATTCCCCGCTGTCTAGCGGGAAAATTTTCTCTTTAAACCTAGCGGAAATATTTCCCCGCTAAATCTAGCGGAAAAAAATCACCGCTAAATCTGGCGGAAAATTGTTCTGGGGGGTCACGTGACCCCCCAAGGTCACATGACCCCGCCCCGAGAACAAGTAGCCCTCAATACCCTTCCCTCCTCCTCCTCAAGAGCTGCGCTCCAATTCGGTGTTACAGGGAGTTGTAAACGGCTTTCATTTTTTTATACACAACTTCATCTAATTCTTTGTTTTTTTTTTCTTTTGTTTCTGTTTTTATACCACTGGGTGCAGTGGCGAGATAAGTTCCATCGTGAACATATCCTGCTTCGAGAAGAAAGCCTCCATGAAACAATGACCCCTCTCCATGTCACATGAAACAATTAAAAATGAGACAAAAACAGAAAGCACAGACACTTAAAAGTGTTTTATGCGTCTGTCCTTTATTTGCAGCGTCGTGGTTTTAGTCATGTACATGAGAGAGCTTTTCATTAAGTCGCATACCCAATTGTTTTTATTTCTTTTTATGCCAAATGCTTTTATTTTTAGTAAATTGACACCACCTTCAAAAAAAGTTCAAAAGCGACTACCTTAGTCTTAAGAAATGCAAGGTGAAACATCTATAAAGCACTGTTATGCCCCAAAACTCGTTACAGAGCCATAACAGAGTAATTCGATGTAACGGCCCTTGGCGATTCGATGAAACGGCGTTCGATGAAATGCCCGTTCATTCGATGAAACGGCTTTCGATGAAATGGTGTTCGACGATATGTCCGCTACCCAATGAAATCACATCAAAGGATACCATAGCCTCGTGCAGTAGCAGGGTCTGAGCACGTATAAGTTCAACAAAGTCATGGGAATTCCGGACGCTAAACTCATTGTTTCCCGTAAGAGGGCTCAGAATCATAACCAGATATTTGGAAAGGCTGTAAGTGGATGAACCAATAAAATATACAATCGGGCGTGGAGGGCAACCCGGTTTGTGAATTTTAGGGAGTCCATACATCTTGGGTGTCGCGGCGTCAAAGGAGAAGAGACGACGGTATAGGTCGTCACTGATGCGTCCTTTCGTTTTCAGCTCTCGAAGGTGGTCAACTAACTCCCTTTCGGACTTAGCAGCGGGATCTCTTGATAGCCTCACGAAATAGTGACTGTCGTTTATAACTTCATACATCTTCATGTAGTCATCCCTATCAAGCACAACGGTTCCTTTTCCTTTGTCGGCCTTTAAAATCATGATGGAGCTGTCTGACTTCAACTCATTAAGAGCAATGCGTTCTTGTTGATCAACAAACAAATGTCCCGTCGGTGCCTGGATCGAGCCGAACGAACACGTGACGTCGTGTGCATCCCGTACGTTAAGGGTTTCGGAGGCATTGGGACGCGGCCTTAGGCCGTTGGGGGTACGAACTGTATACAAACCCTACAGAACAATTGCCAATGTTATCTCCAAGCCCAAAGACCCGACTCGCCAGAGGCAGAAAGGGTCGTGATCTACCAGGTACAGTGCAAGGAATGTGACGCTTCCTACATTGGAGCGACGGGACGAAAAAGAAAAACAAGACTAAAAGACAACGCACGGGATCGCCACCCGCTTCAAGTCCGAACTCGTCGACCACGCATGGACGTCAGGACACCAATTTGACTTTGACAAGGCATCGACCTTGGAGAGGGATAAAAGGTGGGGACCGAGGAAGCTGCTGGAATCTTGGTTCATCCAGAACGACAAACGCGGAAGTGATTCATCGCTGGTAAACAAGAACCGTGGCCCCCTGCCGGACGTGTACACAAACTTTATGCCAAAATAACCGAACGTTTTTGTGCGACTCTCACTCGCTCTGCGCTCTACTGAAGATGCCTCCCGCATGGCAGGCGAAACGTTTAATTAAATTGTTATTTTTGTTATGTCAAGCCGTTTTTGTTATTACATTTATCATGTCTTCGCACGGCTTCTGGAGTATTTTTGCGCTCCTAATTTCACCGGCACGACAGCCATGGGAGGCCAATGCGAGCGAGTGGGGAGAGAAATAATTGAGGCCTATCGGATGGCGACAAGCCCGGAAAACATAACCACCCCGTCCATTTCGCTCTCAAGAAAGGAGATTATCTTTCTGAGGCCCTCAATGGAAGCCGAACGCTGACAAACTAGGCAAGGCGACAAGGTCACCGGCAGAAGTGGCCTTTCCTTTTATGCGTTGTTGATGCCCTTTCGACCTCGCCTTTTGCAAATGCTCCCCACCTGCTTTTGCGTCTTCGTGTGGCTGTCAGCGAGCGCGACAGCCGCTTTAAGCAAGTCAGAAGGATGATGCGAAACGCGTGACTCAGCGTGACCTCTCTACATAGAACGCGTAGGACAAAAACGTTTGGACTAACATTTGTCACGTGACTTTCTCTGTCACGCTGATGGGATCTCTGGGGCTGTCGTTTTCGCCGTTTGCCTAGTTATAGAAATAAGCAGGCCACGTAGGTCCGGTTTTCGAACTGGGCTGTTCAGTGTTCTGTTGCTTTCGTGCGTTGCAGACGCGGCCGTGTTTTTTCGTCGTAAACTGTCGGAATAAGTCCGTGCCAATTTTTCGGTAACAGTCATTTTTTGCACAGGAGTTCGTGGAATACTTGTGATGTGTTTGTTGGACACGCTTCGACAAAAACTGCTCTTCGCCGACGACGAGACGCCAGTTGAATGTGCGCAACCTTCTTCCTCGAATGTGTTTGTGGGGTGCCTGAGTTGGATTATGCATCTATCAAGGATTACATGATATCGCTCTTTTATTAGTAAGTGCACTGCAAGCATGATTCTGATAGTCGTCCTGCTTTCCTTTCATTCTCCGCGGTTTAACGTGTGATGAGTTTTGCTTGGCATGAGGACAGTGTTAATTGTATCTTATAATTTGCTTTTTGTTTTACAGAGAAGTGTGACCTTTGTAAATATGTTGAGAATAAACTGTGTGTAATGATAGTTGTTTAATAAACTTCTAGGAGCGATCGAAAAAATTTGTTTGTCCGTATAAGTGATTGGATATGCAACAAATGACATGCAACGTACACATACTTGCACGACGTTCGGCCAATACGAAGCAGACGCATCGTAGAGTTTTCGCACAATATTGCGCGAACGCTAGCCGGGGCGAAACAGCTGTACGGCAATACCTGCCGGGTATCAAACGGTGGTGCAAAACTGGACAGTTGAGCGATATTGGAACCGACTTTCGGCCGGCACTGGCACGATACTGCAAAGTATTGCCGTGCTGCTTGGGAACGGAGGTGATGACATCTTACCATCGTGCTTCCAACGCTTATTTAATTTATTTCTCTTCTGGGACGCGCAAAAGGGCACTTCTGTGACACACCAGAGATATTCGAAACTTGGGCTGGCCTCTCGGCTTTCTTTGCCACTTTTGGCACTTATTTGGCACTTCAGTGGGTAGCCAGAGAAGAGCCAAACTTCGGCATCCCTCGAATCGACAAATTAAGATTTACTGCGGCAGTTATGGATTTACTGCGGCAGTTACCGTCACTACTGCCAAAAACTGCATCTTTCTTGCTTACTGTGTTTCAAATTGTAAATTGTGTCTGCGCTTTTCTTTGTCATGTCTAAAGAGATGGCTAAAATGTTTTCAGAACTTAAGGATGACCTAAAAAAGGAACTCAAGGTGCTCCGTGACTCGCTTGAACGCGAGTTTAGGTCCGATCTTCGCGAAATTCATTCAGAGCTTAAGAGCATAAATGGAAGAATGGAGTTCATAAACAAGGAGTTTGAGGACATTAAGGCGACACTAAAGACAGTCATAAAGGAAAATTCAGCCTTGGAAAAGTCAACATGCAAACTTCTGGAAAAATATGATATCATGAAAAAGAGTGCCCGAGATGTTGAAATGAGGCTCACCCAGTGTGAACAGTACTCCCGAAACCGTAACTTGGAAATAAAGGGCATTCCGAAAACTGATGACGAAAACGTCATGCATTTAATTAGTAAGATAGGAAACCTGGTCGGTGAGCAGATTACCGGCTCGGACGTTGAGGTCTGCCACCGTGTGCCAACTAGAATCGCAGCAATCAGTAACCTTGTCGTACAGTTTGCACAAAGGAACAAGCGTGATTCAGTTTTGGAAAAGGCAAAGAAGAAGCGGTTATCTGCTTCTGAACTAGGTTTTGATGAGTCAACACCCGTGTTTGTAAATGAACACTTATGCCCTACATTGAAACGACTGCTTGGAATGACCCACGCAAAAAAGCGAGAGTGCCAATGGCGCTTCGTTTGGATTCGAAACTGCAAGATAATGGCACGAAAATCGGTTGGCACTCCGATTGTATCAATTACAAATGAAGAGGATCTTGATCAGATTTGTTAGCCTATTATAAGGCCGGTATCTTGTGTTTTTCTTTTTTTTTTTCTGATGCACTACCACGAACTAATTTTGCCTTCAAATATCAAAACTTGTCTTGATGCGAAAGATATTTCTGTGTTTCATCTGAATGTTCGTTCAATAAAAAGCAAGATAGACGACATTATCACTCTTCTTGAAATGTGTGAAGTTAAGTTCGACATCATAATGTTTTCCGAAACTTGGTGTCGAAACGAACAGGATATGTTTGTTTTGCCAGGCTATAATAACTTCTTTCTGAACAGAAGTGAACGGAGAGGGGGAGGTGTTTTGATCATGGTCACTAAAGCCCTTCAGTGTGAAATGCTTCCTTCATTTACCGAAATTACTGATGATTATGAAATTTTGAGTGTACGATGCAAAAATCAAATTTTTTCTGTTGTTTATCGCCCACCATCAGCAATTTTCTGCAATTTTCTGTCTTTTTTTGACAGCTATTTGGAATTTTCGTCCGCAAATAATTTTTTGGTTATAATGGGGGGAGATTTTAACGTGAATATGCAAAACAATACCGGTCTATCTTCTCAATTGAATAATACCCTCGCTTCCTATGGCTTTCAAAACGTAATTATGTCATCCACAAGAGACAGTGAATGCTCATCTAGTGTCATCGATCTCTTTATTACAAACATAAACACCAAGATTAAGGCCGCAGGCACTATTTGCTGCGACGTTAGTGATCATATTCCGACTTTTGTTTCCTTTCATTGTACAGATCTTATAACTAAGGTAAAAAAACTGCCTTTTTCTTACCAGTATATATCAGAACAAAACCTCTTGTATTTTAGAAATGAAATATCATCTATAGACTGGACGCCGATACTGTCACAGATAAACATCAACGATGCGTATGAAAACTTCCTTAATAGATTAAACACTGTTTATAAGAAATGTTTTCCATATAAGACAGTTACCTCATCAAAAAAAATTCGTAAGCCCTGGGTAACGCCTGTTCACATTAAAATGATAAGGCACAAAACTTGGTTGTACAGAGATTATATCACTACGAAAGACCTAAATAAATTAGTTATCTTCAAGAAATATCGCAATACTTTGACAGCAGATCTAAGGAGGGCAAAGCGTGAATATTATAATAAACTGTTCTATGAGGCTTCAAAGAAACGTCCAGATGTCGTTTGGAAATCAATAAATGAAATCTTACAGCGCGGTAGATCGTACAGTTCGATAGGAGAACTTTGCATAGATGGCAGTTTGGTATCCGAGGCCGCGCTGGCTGAATGTTTTAATTCCCATTTCGTAAATCTGGCGTCCAGCTCATGCTGTGAGGCAGCTGTGGACGGTATTTCACGAGGGATCAATGAATCTATCTTTCTTGATCCTACTAGTTATGATGAAGTGTTTAAAACATTTATGGGCCTAAAAAATAGTAAAACATGTGATATTGATGACCTCCAAATTAAACCCATTAAATATATTATCGACATTATTGCGCCATATCTTGTACACATCTTCAATTTGTGCTTGTCGTGCGGAGATTTCCCTAGGAAAATGAAACTTGCAAAAGTTTCAGTGTTGTATAAGGGTGGTGAAAAGAATCATTTGTCTAATTATAGACCTATATCGGTCCTACCTATTTTTTCTAAAGGGCTCGAAAAGATTATTTTGTGTCGTTTAGATAGTTTTTTTGTCAAACACTCAGTACTTTCTGAGTCTCAGTTCGGTTTTAGAAAGGGAAAGTCGACGGAATCCGCACTCCTCTTACGAAAGGAAATTATTTTACATAACATCGAACACAAACTTTTCACGTTAGGCATATTTATAGATTTTAGCAAAGCCTTCGATTGTATTAATCACAAAATACTTGTTGACAACTTATACCAGTACGGCATTCGTGGTCCCTCACTTTCACTTTTGTGTTCATATCTAGAAGACCGTATGTAGTGTGTGTGCATTGATGGACATTTATCATCTTTTATGCCGATCAGGTATGGTGTCCCACAGGGTAGCATATTGGGGCCCTTACTGTTTAATATTTATATAAATGATATTATGAATACTGATGAAGACACTCATTTCATAATGTATGCGGACGACACCAGTCTGTTCCTCTCTGACGTGGATGCGGATAATTTAATAATCAAAGGCATGCTCTCCAAATTTGCGATGTGGTCAAATTCAAATGGGCTTAATATTAATGAAACCAAAACTAAAGCAATATTATTTAGATCAATCAATAAACATGTAACTCTAAACAAAACTCTCCAGTTTAATTCTAAGCCAGTTGAACTAGTGAAAAATCATAAAACATTGGGTGTTATATTTTCAGAAAACTTGTCTTGGGATGAACATATAAATCATATTACCAGTAAATTATGCAAAATCGTCGGTATTATTGCTCGATGTCGTTTCATTCTCCCTGAAAATATAAAATTACAAATATATCATGCGTTATTTAAATCGCAAATAACGTATTGTCATCTCATTTGGGGTACGACAACAAAATAAAATCTAAACAAAATACTATTGCTTCAAAAAAGAGTGTTACGCTTTATTGCAAACGTTAATTATTCATTCCATACCGAATCATTATTTAAAAAATACAAAATTATCAATATATATCGATTATATGAATACCTTCTGACTAGGTCATTTTGTTTTTCATCACCAGAAGTGATTGGTTTTTTGAGACATACATCAAATTTAACCAGAAATATAACCACCATCCGCACCCGTTGCTCAGAGGAATGGAGGGTGTCCCGTTATCGTACAAATTATGGCTTGCAGTCCCTTCACTATAACCTACCCACATTACTCAATAAATATTCTTTAGATCATCTTGACATTTATAGTTTAAATCGCAAATCAATGTACCTACTTTTTGTATAAAATGTATTGGGTTATGTTAACCTTTTAGTTAACGTGTTGTTGTGCATATTTATTTATTACCCTGATTATTTTTTCTGCATCTCTGTCACCATCTGCCAAGCTCTCGGAGCCCGGACCTCGTCAAGCCAACAAAGTTTGGCTTTTTTGTTCGTGGCTCCGGCATCTGTACTTGCAGATGCAAATAAATGATTTGATTTGATTTGAAGTCTGGCACTTACTTTGGCACAACTGTGGCGGACCAGAGAAAAGCCAAAATCGGCGAGGCTGAAATACCGAAATTAGGCGTTGCTTTGGTAGTTATGGCTCAAGTATGGCACACTTCGGCACTTCTGTGGCGTATCAGAGAAACGCCAAATTTTGGCGTGTCCGAAATACCCAAATTAGGCGTTTCTCTGGCAGTTATGTCTGAATTATTGCATCAACTTTGGCGCTCCTCTGGCGGACCAGAGAAACGCCAAACCTTAGCACGTCCCAAATACCGAAAGTAGACGTTGCTCTGGCAGCTATGGCTGAAGTATGGCACCAACTTCGGCGCTCCTCTGGCGGACCAGAGAAACGCCAAGCCTTGGCACGTCCCAAGTACCGAAATTAGGCGTTGCTCTGGCAGTTATGGCTGAAGTATGGCACCAACTTTGGCGCTCCTCTGGCGGACCAGAGAAACGCCAAACCTTGGCATGCCCCGAATTCCCAGTTTAGGTTTTACTATGGCAGTTATGGCTCAAATCTGGCACCAACTTTGGCGCTCCTCTGGCGGACCAGAGCAACGCCAAACTTTGGCATGTCCAAAATACCCAAATTGGGCATTGCTCTGGCAGTTATAGCTCTAGTAGTGCACTACTTCGGCAATCCTGTGGCGGAACCAAGAAAAGCCAAACTTTGGCACGTCCCAAATACCGAAATTAGGCGTTGCTCTGGCAGCTATGGCTGAAGTATGGCACCAACTTTGGCGCTCCTCTGGCGGACCAGAGAAACGCCGAACCTTGACACGTCCCAAATACCGAAATTAGGCGTTGCTCTGGCAGTTATGGCTGAAGTATGGCACCAACTTTGGCGCTCCTCTGGCACACCAGAGAAATGCCAAACCTTGGCATGCCCCGAATTCCCAGATTAGGATTTACTATGGCAGTTATGGCTCAAGTATGGCACCAACTTTGGCACTCCTCTGGCGTACCGGAGAAGAGCCAAACTTTGGCATGCCATAGGATCTCCCAACTAAGGCTATAGTTAGGCACCGTACTTTGGCACTGATGAATGCCATGGTGCAAAAACCTAACTGCGCCAAAGTTGGGCCCTTATGTTTGCCAGACCTTTGCCCAAGTTGGGCATTCCTCTGGCGTGCTACCTGGGCTGGACGAGCACTAATGGAACCACCGGGAGCGAGCAGTGGCGGCACACCTCCCTAGGGCTTCCTTGATGACCACCCCTTACCGATACAACCCCCCCCCCCCCGCCCCAAAGCAGAAAGTAATAATAATAATAATAATCTTTATTTCCACCTGACTGAATTAACACTTTCTGCCGAGAGCTATGCGTTGCTAGGTCACGTTATTTCAGAGAGAGGGACTGAGGAGATTGAAAACAAACCCTTCTGTGTTCAGCTAATATGGAACAGACTGAATGTTGTTTGTAGTGTGAATGAAGGCATTTATATTTTAGCTTGAACTCCTTCATGTTTGCTCCTCTGTCTTTTTTGTTCGAGAGAAACCGCTCTATCAAACACAAACACAGGTATACTGCTCATAGAAAAGTTCCTTCTCATGTTGCTTGTCCAGTTCGTTGTGAATTTCAGTTTTTGTTATTGTTGTGATTGTTCTAAACAAAACGCTATCAAGTAAAAATAGGCTGCAGATTTATTTTTCGAGTGTTGATTTCATTTAATGCAATAGCTTTACGATTAACACTTTCCGGAGAATTTCGACCCCATGGGGTGACGTCGCTGCGTGCGCGAAAAGTAAAACCATTTTCCCCCCTCTTGGCACGAGGAGAGGGAAGTTGGTACATCCCGTCGGCCGTCCCGCGCGAAGAGAGCGAAGAGGGCAACCCTGACGTCCCGGCATAGATGGCACGACGAAGAGAAAATATTTGAGTCGTCTGATTCAAGCAGTTGTTTCCCAACGTTCCTCGCGTTATACGAAATCCTATTTTGTCAGTATCCAGTTGCTACGCGTAATGTTGGATGGTTTGAGAAACTTCCACCGTGTTTACCCACTTACTTCACGGATCACCCAGCACTTTGGCGATCGTCAGTGGCATCTACGACGCCAATCACGACCGCTATGAGAATTAACCACGTCGCACTTCCATCCTCAAACACGTTGCACCCCTGTCCTCAGTTACTTGACGGCATCATTCCACCCACATTGCCCGATCTTGCTTCATCTATCGCTTTCGTTTCTTCGCACATTGTGGGCGAAAAATACGACTTTTTAGATTGTTCTTTTGACATACTAATTTTTGAAAATTCGTGATCTGAAGCATAAGCACAAGTTTTAATCGATTAATATTGTTCCTACAAAATAAACACAAGGTAATCGTCGATTGTAGTTTTACAAAGTATATTTAGAAGAGAGATTGAACCGAAACGTCAGTAAGAAGCAAAGCGCAGTCGCAGGAGCATTCTCCAAAATAGATTTTTCCTTTGCTCTTTTCGCCGCCTAATTCAAAGGCATGCGTTTATAAAAACATACATCATGTCTGTCTTTTCATTGATTGTTACTGTTCCTTCAAAATATTACATACAATTTCAACTTGATATTTTTATATTTTCTTTGGAAGTAAAGCTTTTAAAGAAAGCTTTACGAAGGAGAAATATGCTGCTGCCCAGGCATTCTCTAAGCGGACGTTTGTTTCAAAGATGAACACAGGATTTTATTGATTTAAACTGCTTGCTTAAAAGAATATAAAACTTCTGACGGTCGTAGTTTTCTACGAATGTTCGAAGAGAGGTTTTTAAACAAAACAAATTCGCTAGTAGGAAAGAAGTACCCGAAGGCGCATTCTCAGTGCCAGCTTTGCCTTTGTCTCATTTTCTGGAAATAGTTGAAAATCACTTGACGTAAAAATATAATATAAAACATGAACAAAACTTCTTATTGACTGAAATTATATCTGAAAAAAACATAGACCTGTTGGCAGTCACATTGACGTTTACAAAACAGACAAAACAAAAACTCAAATAGAATTGAAATCTTGAAGCTGGTCTTCTTTTTCTAAAATTTGTATCACTCAAAATTTATTTTCATACTGGATTCGAGGAATTCCCCTTTGTGGCCATCAATCTCTTTTAACTTTTTATTTTTATTTTGCACGCGCGTTGCCTAAGGTGACCATTTTAACTTACTTACCCTAACATAAATAAATGCCGGAAATTCTTATCCACACCTTGCAAAACACTGATCTTCACAAAAGCTCTTTTTAAAAGCATTAAAAAACTCGCATATCAAGAAAATAGACTTCTTCGGAAAAAAAATAATTCGGCTAAATGAATGCGGCGCAAGACAGATTTAACAATTTAGAGCCTGCGTCTATTTTGGGGCCACCAAAATCACGTTTGGGAATCATTTCAAACTCCCAAGTTTGTCACACGATATTAAAACTGTGGGTTTCTTTGTTTGTTTGTTTGTTTGTTTTTTATGGGGAGGCGGGATTTTTCCCCTTACATGCGCGCTCAAGGCAGGCACTTAAAGTTGATTTTAGTTAATTGTTCTTTACCAAACAACCAAGTTAATAAGATTCGTTATTTAATTTTTGTGTTCCCATAGGTAGTTTAAACTAGTATTCCGTAAAGCTGTTACTTCGTGTATTTTTTACTTTGCACTTTTAATGGTGGTTTTATAGTGACTTACATTGTGAGACTCACAGGGGGGATTAGCTTCAGTTGTCCCGCGCGTGCAGGCATGTACCGCGAGCTTGCTACTTATTACTATAGCCTCCTCTATACTCACAAAGCCTGGCAGTTCGTTGACGGAGCCATAGAGTACCCGGTTGCAGATTGGGAGCGCGAGGGTCTGGTAGCACAGAGCATAAAAAAGCCATTTCTCGGGGAACCTGGATGTCAGCGCACAGCTCTTGAAGCAACGAGGACCCCAAACACACTCGTTCGCTCGGGAGAAGTGTGTTTCGGCGTTTCGCCGCAGCGGACGACAGTCACGTGGCTCTCCTCTCATCCGTTGTCTGCGGCTCCACCTTTTCTACTTTGGCGGCCGCTTGTCGTGCAGATCTGCCAGGCTTTGTCAGTGTATAGGAGGCTGCCTTCGACGACGCCTCGGCGTCTCGGGCACCTCCAGCGCGCGATAGCGGCGAAGCACGGCGGAAGGCACGTAGCGCGCGCCGGAGGCCGGGCGTTCGAAAGACGCGACCTGCCGTTCTCACTCTGCCAGTAACTATTATAACCTTTCAAAAAGGGGGATGAAAGATAAAGCTAGAGTTTAACGGGCATGCAAGAGATCTAAGAGCAATGAAATTGGAACATAATTAGTTTTTTTTTGTTCGTTAGAATTGCGTTTTCTATTTGATCAGCTAAGCTCATTATCGCGACTAACTTTTCTTAAGGTTCTTAACACATTTTCCGATTAAGTGACGAAATTGATCGCACTAACTGTGGGAAAGTGTGCGTATGCGTGTGTGTGTGTGTGGGGGGGGGGGGGAGGGGCGAACCTGGCAAAGGCTTAAAGCCAGTGAGTTCGCATTGCCCCGACATGGGTGGTTGCTCAGATGGATCGACATGGACGGCCAGACGACCGGACGATCGCTCAGAGGCTTAGGGCAGCTGCTATCTTCGGGATATAATGAATCTTGGATGAGATGGATGTGAAACCAGTAGAGGCTGAGAAGACGGTGGAATCCTGCCTTAATACGGGCTGTGCTCCCCAGCGGTACATGAGTAGAGACAGATATAAGGGGTTATGCATACTACTATATATGCGAGTAGCTTGCATCTTGCTCTGGTGTTACGTCTAAGAGTACGAGTGCGTACTTTGGGGAGGCTAGAAGCATTCGGAATGTAATGAGAGGCTTTAGCGCAGACTCATTAACGTAGTTACAAAAACCCAAAGACTGGGAAAGGAAATGGCAACACAAACACGAAGTCTTTGTAATCATGTTCAATTTACCCCAGCTCATTTGCGCACCTACCTTTTGTTTAGTAACGCACCAAAGTATGATGACTAACCTGGCATAAAAAAAAACCGTAGCACTCAACCTCTCGATGGCAGTTTTTATTACATTAAAAATGCTCCTAGTTGTTTGGCTTACATCAGACTTCATGAGGTTAGAAGTTTATAATAATTTCAAAACATCAAAGAGCCAAAATAAGGTGCGTGGGCTATGAAAGGATCAAATAACTATTCTCCGGGACTGAGTCGAACGAGTCTGTTTAGATAACAAGTATGGATATGTGGCTGTTCTCAGTAAAATATTTAAGGAGGCGTAATAAGGTAAACGAACCAAAAAAAAAGATTCTGCAGTTTTGTGTTAAAAAAAGTTATGTGCAGTCCGAGAACAAAACCAGGAAGCGGAAAGCGCAAACAAGCGTTCAATGCTTCTTAAGTATGGCGCTAAAATTCGTACCCCCTGCCCATTTGCCTTTGTTTAGAGGCAAAATTGTGTTTCTATCAAAATGTCATTTTTGCAATTTTTGGAAGGTTGATATACTTTTACTAGAAAACTACCTATCCGTTTAACTAAAACTTTCACAACTTATAGTAAAATATCTTGCTAACTTGCTAAGACTTCGAACCTAAAAGTGTTAAGAATTCTAATTTTATGACGTTTAAACAATTTAAATAAAAAAAGTTTTACTCTTATGGCTCTTGACAAGAAAGAACAATGTTTTTTCCTGCATGCTGCATGTTCAAGCCAATTTGTCATAGGTTCAGTTTCAGGCGAGAAACGTTTGGAATATACCTGTCAAATTAAATGAGCATCCTTTTTTTTTTGCTGTGAAAAGGAAGATTATATGCTGCAACTCAGCCTAAGATTTGACACACTGGTACTAAAAATATAAAAAAATTGCGTTAGTAAAAAAGCAGCAGAAAGGTAATTTTAAGGGAGTAACCATTTAATACATAAAATTTCACAATAAACAATTTAGTAGTTTATGATATACAGAATTAAAGCTAAGATGAACCATTTACCCTCCCGTCCCCTGATAATGTCTAGAATCTTGGTGGTTTGCAATACGTCAACAAATTGAATAAAGCACGGCAATAAAAAAAATTAAGAAATTAATTTTTTTTTTATTTTTTACTCTTCCATGGCCATGGTAGTAACTCCAGTGTTCAAAGTGCGTACGCTTTCCCACAGAGCAAGCTGAGACTCCCTTTCTTCGATATACAAAAGGCACCCAACGAATTATGACAAAGATAAATACGTTGTGTGACACAAGAGCAATCATTTCACTTGAAAAGTGGTCATCTGAATTTGTGAAACGTTAGGCTCTTTGATCGGCTTGGATTGCATTACTGAACTAGTCTGCTTTTATTTTGGAATGTGTTGTTCATCTCCGTTTATTTAGCTAATTAATTATCTACATCATCTGTGAATAGCCAATTAGATTGTTTGGTACAAATAAAAATTAAGAACTGTCAATTCAATTTTTGGTAACCTGAGTTCCAAAAGTCTTGTGTTCATATTGTCCTTGCGATGGGTCAGAATGCGAAAAACAAGGAACTCGGACATTAACCGCAAACATTTTAACAATAACGCCACTGAGTTTCGTTATGAACAGAGCTTGCTACGAGTCTTTTTTTAGGGTTATATAAATAGCCTTGACGAAACTTACATGGCCAGACGTGGAGACAAATCTTTACCTAAATTATATTGTCATGTGCTTCAGGCTTACTTCAGGCGTAAATAATACCTTCTCAGAATAGCGAATATTGACTGGGCAGGGTCTCTTTGATAGATAAATGGTGCAGTTAAATATATTCTAGCAAATCAAAGGAGATTTTACGCTCATATTTACGGCTCAAGGTCTTATTACAACACGTTGGAAGACCCATATTGGACCATAAAAAGTTGCAATGTAGATTAACTATTATATTTGAGCCAACTGTCTGCAGTAATTTCCGGGAAGGGCGTGGGTATTTGTGTATGTATTATTAAGAAACGTCAGGCAGATGTTACCTATCAACACCCCGACTCATGACTCTATTCTGTATCCAGCTCCGCTCAGTTGAAGCTTTTCTTTCGCAAAGTGGTGATATAAAATTATTATGTATGATATTAAAAAATAAGTGGAGATTCCCGTCTTCAAAACTGCTTATTGCCAAATTTGTACTTTTCAGAAAACTCCTTTTGACTTTATAAAGAAACTGAATTTATTTCTCCAGAGGTAAACAAGAAATGTTTGTATTTGACTTTTGTTGCATACATTTATCTTTCTTGGAGGGTGCACTTTGTTGGTTTCCGTACATTCTTTCTAGGAGTTGCTACTTTATTTTTTTTTCTTTGTCTCTCGAGAGGGTCATAGGCATAGGCCGCTCAAACCTAGGATCTACACCTCAAACAGCATTCCTAGACGTAATATTTTCGCTCAATCTGCATGGCGGCGAATTTCGAATTTTTTTTTGTTTTGTTTTAGCTTTTATTAACGATTTAGACGGTGCATAATTACTGCCGCTGTGTCTCATGCGTCTCTGACCCAAGTTTCGTAACAATCAAAAAATAAAGATGGAACGTACACATCTGTGATCGGACACGAGTCAAGCCTTGATAAAGCTTTGAAAGCTAATCAAGATTGCACTTTCCTCATAAGGAGTTTGTGTCTGTATACCACATTGGCGCGTTTTCTTTTTTTGCGAAAATTGTATATCCGTAGACCATATCTCTTTAACGATGACTTTTGGGGTAGTCCACGCACTTTCTATGAATATTGTTAGCCTTCACCCTACGCCCGCCGTAAGAACACAATTCGAATGCACTTTTGATCTTGCGTGAACTAATATTTTAATGTAGTATACACGCAAAACTAACGGCACTAACTCTGCTTTATATTTTAATGAACTGTCTGCTCGGAAGACACAAAAATCATATATAAATTAGCATTTTCTCATTGGAACGGTGGCTGGGTGAGCTAGTGCACACCAGCTCGGGGCACGTGAAGAGAAAGCTCGCGCTGCAGAACCTAGAGACCATTGGTTCAATCCCCACCCCTGTCTGTTTCTATCTGGATGAGCATCGTACCGGCGTAAGTCGTGTATCACTACTGCGTGATGCACTTTTAAGACCCCAGGCTAGGGGTTGTACGGCACTGCCTAAATTGCTCATCTACAGCTATGGCACCACATCCCACTGGGGTCGACTCCAGATTCTAGATATGGCCATATCAAAAATTGGCCATATCTAACCTGATATGGTCTATCTGCCAGATATAGCCTCATAATGCCAGATATAGCCTGATACCCCTGGCCAGGTGTAGAAATACCAGATCTGGCTAAGTAAGGAAATTCCAGATCTGGCCGGGCATATCTAAAGGACACAAGCCTGAAATCAGCTCTTTATATCTTTTTATTGTCTACGATTCTCCCAAGTGCCCCGGCCCGCACTATAGGAATTACGGAAACGGTGGTCCTTCAGCTCCTTAGTGATCGCTAGTTTTGACCAATTTCATGGTTACACAGTTTCGACTGTAATTCGTAGTCACTCTGAGCAAGCGTCCCATACGGCTCAAGGACCTGTCACATCACTTTCAAATTTTCTCGCCAATGGCAGCGTTTATGATACTGTGCATTCTGTCCAACCTTCAACCAGGCTGAGCCGCCGTAATCCCTTACAATATTATCATTCTCGTGATTGTTGTTTTAGCAGGAATTACTTAAAACCCGAGAAATCACAACCAAAACCGGGATTTAGCTCGGATTCAGCAGAGCTGTTTATAGCATCTTTAGCGTTTCTAACTTAATATCAGCGTCTTTGAAGCTGTACGAGAATGATAATAATATGAGAGATATGTCTGCAGCTCATCCAGGTTGAAGGTTGGACTGAATGCACAGTACTGACATTGGCGAGACATTTTAAAAGTGGTATGACAGGTACTCGGGTTCTATACGACACGTGTTCAGGGTGACTCCGAATTACACTCAAAACTGTGTATAACCATAGAATTGGTCGAAATTTTTGTTTACTAGCAGCTGAAAAACACTGTCCTCACGATTCCTCGAGTACGGGCCGAGGAGCTTGGGGGATTTAGCAAATTGTCTATTCGGGCGTAATATTAAGCTTTGAAATAATTAAGCTACATTGAAGTCCTCATGAAAATTAGCACATATAATCTCAAACCTAAACTTGTCAAAGCTGAAGTTTGTGATTATTTGTGCTAATAATTAGCTCGCGAACAATGAGTCATTCACAGTTTGCTAACAAAGAAATTTTTAAACATTTTAAAACTTTTTTAATATATTGAAAACTGGCCGCCAGATAAAGCTGTATATACGCCAGATAAGGCTGTATATATGCCAGATGAGTCTATATATGCCAGATAAGTCTGTTTATACGCCATATCACTCTGTATATACGCCAGATAAGGCTGTATATAGGCCGTATATAATCATATAATGTTTGATATGGCCAGATATGGCCCAGATGTAAGATTTCCATACGGGACGTAACATAATTACTCGTCAAACAAATTATAACATAATTTATGATTCTTAGACTGGTGCCAAATGTCGGGGTAGAGGTTCTTCTGGTCTCCACTGTTTGTTGAAGCATGAACGTATGAAGTGGATCAAGAAATATAAATGCATATATTTACACCTATTTTTTTCAATGGCGCGCAAAAGAAATCTTAATGGTTTTGGTAAACAGTCTCATAACATTACGCATTTCCTCCCCAAAAAGTGCATATTTCAAAATAGTTGAAAATAAAATTATGAAGACCACTTTTTTTTCGCCACGCAAAAGTTGTGTTTGTCTTTCTCTATCTTCGCGCAAGTTCATAATCCTATTAGCTTTCCTTATAAATATAATCCCAAAAGATTTGGCGAAATAATTAGATTAAGCTTGCCGATCTTAGCCCTAAATTGTACGTAGGGGCTCAGAGAATAAAAAATCAGGAAAGCTGTATATTTAAGAATATTTGTTGAAAAGATATAGTAAAAAGAATTTGATTGAACATAAACTATTTTATTTTTTTGACGGCGGACCATGTGTGCTATAAATCTAGGTAAACACAAGCTACACACTAGTATTGATATAACTGTTTTTTTTAAATATTGATATTGGTGTTTGGAAGGAATCATCTTCAGGTCTAAGCTCCAAAAGAATCTAAATTTCTGGATCCCTAATCTAATCGCATTATACGGCCTAGCATCCAAAGAGAATTTATTCTAACCCAGGGGTCATGTTCCCCCCCCCCCCCCCGCCACTTTCATTTACTTATCTAAACTATATTTCGGTCCCGGTCTGTCTAACCTCCAAGAGACGTTAAACTTGTTTCGGTTTAATGCAATAAAATCATTATGGCAGATATATTGTATTAACCGCTCGTGTGATAAGAAGGCTTATGCTCTTCGGACTTCATAGCTTCGAAGGTTCGAAGGAGAGCTAAAACTTGACGCAGAAGAACGGACATTACGTTTACTTCGTTTTTTTCTGCTTTGTTTTTTTCGCCAATAAGGACTCGTGTTAAATTTAGATCGCTATCTATACACGCTTAAAGTTACCTGTTTAACGGGAAACTAAAAACAGCGCCAAAAAAACGGAGGACAAGAAGACGAAGTGTACCAGCAGAGCGGTGACTCTCAACTGATATATGGGAAGAAACCTCAAATCGCCAAGCATCACAGATCATCAAAAAGCATCAAGTCACCTCCCCCCGCACGTGTGAAACCTGCTCGAGAATGCAGACTCTTTGTCGAATAATTCGATCTAAGGCGAACTGACGCACCTGTCTTTTTGCTTCGAAATACAAAGGCCTCTAAAATTTCGCTAGTCATATCTTGACCGTGTCGTCCTAAATGACTAGTTTTATAAAGAACAGGTTTGCAACCGTACCTAATATTTGACAAAGAGCTATCATTCTTGAGCAGATTTGGCACGCGCGGGGGGCGGTGATACTTGTAGATTTGTGTTTCCTTCCAATAAATCAGTTAAGAGTCAGGGCTCTGTTGGTGCACTTCGTCTACCTGTCATCTGTTTTTGGCGCTGTTTTACTTTTCCGTTAAACATGTACCACCAATCCGCCCTACTTTCCACCATTCTAAATTTACCATTTGCTTCCAGTTATCAACTGCTTCTCCGGTTGCACAGCACGATACCTTTGAAAGTTACCACTGCCCGTCATTAATCTGTAAATCGTGCTTGCGGCAAAGCACGATTTACAGGTAGCTAGTCTTGCGGTTATTATGAATAACGCAAGAGCCAGGCAGAAAGGCTTTAGCTATTATACATTGCTTAAACTGTTGTATTCCTCTTTCTACAGCGACATTAGAGCGACAGCTGTTATGGGCTCTTGCCGCCGTCGGATATGACGTCCGTCGTCGCTGAAGTACTTGTTGATGTTGCAGTAGTCGTATATATGTTTTCGACGTTAAAGTTGGCGTAATAGGGCGTATGGCATCCGTCGCGATATGGCCAACTGCTCGAAAGAAGCTCACCGGCCGCTCTGGGGGATCGAACCTGGGCCGGCTTGCTAGAACCAGCGTCTCAGCTGAGACTTGGTGAAAGAAAGCACTGCCAAAGCCAGCGCACGAGCTGAGCGGGACTCAAGTTGCGTCTCAAGATGCTCGCTCGCCCCAGCCTTTGCAGTGCTTTCTTTCACCCAGTCTCAGCTGAGACGCTGTTCTAGCAAGCCGGCCCAGGTTTCGCTCCGTAGGAAGCGGGCGCGTTTCCACACAGCTGCGTTAAAGCCAATGTTATTAGATTACCTCAGTTACGGAACTGCTCATAGACGCTGCTTGCTCGCGCAGTACCCCTCTCACGCACCAGGGCTCGCCTCCAGTCGTTCGAAACGCCGGACGGCTGCTTTGAAACCTGCAGTGTATTCTATTTCTATGTGATACGTACGTTTCGAAGCGCAGCGTCTAGATGGCCTTTCACCGTACTCTATGTAGCACACAGTTCGTAAACGAAAATCTAGATGGCGCTTCGAACGACTCGAGGCGGACTGAAGGGAATGAGGGGGGCGGGGGCGAGTGGGGGGGGGGGGGGAAGGAACCCTCTTCCACGCCAGTTCCACAACCGCAGCAATCTAGTCACGTTGCCTAAAACATTAGCAACCATATTTGTTATACGCTTTTTTTTTTTGTGGAACAGAAACATGAGTATGAATCTCGAGTAGTGACCGCTAGATGATCGTAGCTGCTTTGACGTCGTGATAGCTTTTTTCCTCATTCTTAAAAAATTCCAAATTCAATCGGTGTTAATTGTTGAGATCAAAAGCTTCGGCTAGGTGACGCAAGCCGCCGCCTGATTAAAAGGCTTCAGCCGTGCCCATCCATCCGTCACTACCTAGAAGAAGGGCATGCGCATTACGTCGTCTTTAGTGGATCACCCAGTAGCTCCAGGCGGCGAACGCTATGAAACTCGACGAAAGTACGACGCAAAGCGGCAGGTGCTGGTGTCTTGCCTACGCCGCGTGCTTGTGTCGCGCTTGTCGTGAGACGCTGAAAAAGGCGCTAACGGTGACGCTGACGCGTCTCGCCATTTGCCACGGAGAAAACTGCGAGGCGCATGCTCGTGAGCCAGCGACTTCGCCGTGACGTGTCGCAGCTATCCCTGTGACTGCACTATGAATTATCAAACGCAGGAATGTTAGTTCGTTTTTTAATCAGGGTATAGAACCGTATCCGGAACCAAACCCTTATTTAAAATTTATAAAAAATGGGACCGTATTCGTAAATTAGTTACCAGTAACCGATATTAACCGATATTAACCTAAAAATAAAAATATTCGTTTTTTCTCAAGAATGACCTCGATGAGGAATCTTGAAATGTCGAGGCAATTCGAAAAAGTTAACGTCAGCGAGTGGTGCATCTGGTAATACATTTTCGTTTAACCTAACTCTAGGATTAAGAATACTTCGTTGGAATCACTGGTCGAGCTTATAAGAAAAAGTTTCTATTTCGAAATCTACCACACTCCTACAACCGTTACATGTATTCAGTACGTGTCACTTTCAAGGTATGGACTAATACGTTAGAGTTCTGAGATGTCCATTCAACTCGGTTCCATGAAAACCTCCGGTGTTCCTGCCCTGCAGTAGCCAGTATAATGAAACGAGGTAAGTTGACCATCGTGCAGAGTTGGTGGAAAACAAAACCTCGTATTCATTTTGTCTAAAACGTGTCGCGGGTTGACGATTTTGGAAAGACTCAGACAGAAAAAAAGGTGTCACAGGTTTTACATTGACGTTTTGTATAGAGTCTCTGACAGATATATATATATATATATATATATATATATATATATATATGTATATATATACAGGATGTCCCCAAAAAGAATATACACGTTTTTTTCACCGCTAAAATAAACTACGCATCGCCCAACCCTCATTCCCCGCCGGAAGGCAGCGCTAGAGGTCCGAACAAGGTGCCAAAATAAAGGCGCGAACAGATATTTTATTAAAACATTCGAGACTCTGTTTGCAACCAAGTGGAAACCGCCGGCACTACCAAGTATATCAGCACGACAAGAGAACAAGGCAAGGAGAAAGATGCATCGTTATCAAACGCGCCACCCTATCAAAAAATCTTATATGTATCAGAAATTTCGTCGAACCACATTACAACAAAAATTGGGTCTCCAATCCACGCTGTGAAGGTGGTTGGTCAGCGAAGCTGTGGTATCACCTGTAACGAGTGCGTACTGCACTATACGAAATGCCACCGCCGGTCGCAGCACACCGCCGCTGGTTGTATAGACCTTTGTCCGGAAGTGCTCTTTTTAGCCTCAACTGCAAGGAGCAAAAGCGAATTATAATGTCGAACTCAGACGCTCACGGGGAGGGGGGGCTGCGTCGGCCTGCGCTCCTGCTTCCCGCCGCGGGCTTTGCTGGTTTTCTGACTGCCGTTTCGCCGGCGTCGGCCTTGTTTACCGCGGTATGCGAGTATAGTGCCCGTAATGTGAGAGCTGTTTGTCCATACGCCACTTTGCCGCTGTTGGTTTCCATCTAGCCGAGCCAGAAAACATCTCGCGATGAGTTGACCGCGCTGCGAGTGACGAAGAAAAAGCAAACATGGCGACGGTTTGTGCGATTGCTTTGGTGGCTCCGGTGTTGTGTGTCTTCAACGTCCTCGTGAGAAGATTCCCCTGCCCTTCGAAGTTATTGCAAGCACCACGAGTGGCACGAAAGATGTGGAATCATCGTCTCAACTACAAATGAGCGGGCCTTCACGACCAACGACGATGCCGAACAGGCGCTCGGCACAGTTGTGTCGTCAGATGTTCTACAACGCCGAGATATTTTCATTTATAATTTGGAATGGCTTCAAGAGTGGGAAATTAATCTATTTCGCGGATTGTTAACGCCGAGGCGAGTGCTCTCCGTTGCAGTGCCGTTGTCGCGCAAAGTGCAGAGAAAACCGGGTGGCGATGGCGGCGGTGCTCTTTGATCGCTTTGATATTGCGCCGTCGGGTTCATGGAGTCCGGAGTAAACGTACGTACGTGCGTGTGCTGGATCGGAGTTTTGGAGTGCCTCAAAACTATTTCTCACGCGCCTTTTCCTTGTGAAGCTTAGTAGCTCATTACACCTCTTCGTCGACTCCGCTCATTTAACTACGACGGACGAGCCTGCGTGATGTGAATTTCACTGCCTAAGATCTTTGGTGTGCTGTAACGAGGGCTAATAAAATATCACCGCGAACTTCTGAACAAACGAGTCGAAGTTTCATCTGTTGTCCTAACTGATCACCTGTCACAATATTAATCAGTAGCGTTCCTAGACTCCGCCCTGACCGGCGCCCTGCTTCGTTGCCCGATAGTAAGTGTCTCCTGGTATCTCGTAGAATTCCAGCTCCCACTTCAAGTAAATACAATCCTTTATAACTGGCAATTAATAGTTTCGAACCCAGATGCTCGCAGCGTGTGTGTGTGGGCGTGGGGGGGGGGGGGGACGGGACGGGACGGGACGGGGAACGCGTGCTAACATACTCGGAGCCTTCGTTTACGCCGCTTCGCGGCGGCAGACGAGGCGTCACATTACAAAAGAAAGCTAATCTGAGCTCTCTATGTAACTAGACCCATTCGCTAATATGAACGCCGCCCTTCGCTAGTCATTTGATGAAACGTCGTGGTCTCGTTTTTATTCGCTAAAACGTCGTACGATCAAGTGAACGCCTTCCACTTATTTCGGCTCGGCAGAGCCGCGCTGCCACAGAAAGGCAAGTAGATCGCGAAAATCGGTCTCAAACGTGCCAGGAATGTAGTGTCGTATACAAGAAGCCAACAATCAAGCATTTGAAAGCTACAAGAAAGCGATAGCGAAATATGTACTACGCAATCAACCCGGACTGAAACGCGGATATCAAGGGTCAGTAGACACCGAGAGCATATAAGGCAAGAAAGGTTTTCCCTTGTTTTCTTGGTCGAGTTTGGTTCTCGAATGTTAACGACATGTTATCTGTTGAAGAACGGCCGCGGAGGCTTCTGGTGAAGACATCTTTCACGATGTGTCGGTGTATTCGGACAGCCTGCCGCATCCAGCTCCCCAAAGCAACGCCGCCAACGCAGCCCCCCCCCCCCCCCCCTTCCCCCCCCCCCCCCTCCCGCCTGCCAGTTCTTTCCGCGTGGTGGCGCGAGCGTAGATAAACATGGCGACGCCCTGGAACTGGCGCGGACACTGGTCTATATTGCCGTTTCTTTTCCTTTTGCCGCTCCTAGTATTCACGCTGCTCCTCGGATGTTACGAGTCCTCGTAACATCCGAGGACGTTACGAGGGCTCGGAGCCAATCGGAGGTCGTGTGAGTGTCACGTGACCTTGGAGAGGGGGCACAGCGACGCGTGGAAAGCGAATCACAGGCCACGTCCACAGAACGGGATTGGCTAAGATATCTCGTAGCATCCGCTGCCTCCGGACATAAGGCGAAACGGGGTATAGGCGGGCTCTTCTTTTATATCTGAAAGGCTAGTGACGGCACTCCCCCGTCGCAAGCTGCCGTCGCCGCGGCAGCAGGCGCGGTTATCATCCATTATGCGGTTCGCACTTCACACGAGGGCTTCATATAACGTCAACCCCTTTCGAAGCAGCTGCAAACCTAATCTTTAGCGGAACGCGTGGGAGGGTGTTCTTATTGGTCACACGAGCCTTATCATGCATCATGTGGTTTTGATACTTGTTCAGTGCTCTTCTTTACTGAAACGGATACTGAGCTGTATGCTGTATGCCTGATTTCGAAGGAGATATGCTGTTTCGCCTTCAATTGTTCACCAGGAGTTTTTTTGCTTACAACGACGACACGCAAATTTCTTTGGCTAGTAGAGGTGTACAGCTTCGCTCTAATATACAGCTATATGTTTTTATCTGGTTTGTGTATGCTCTTATAAGATGTTCTTTGATCATATACGTTTATTGTACAAAGCAATTTACTTATAGATATAAGATTTTACCAGGGCAACGCACTTGGCCACCGATGACGTGGTCACCCTCGTCCAACAGACAGTGGAGGCGATATCTGCCTACTGCGCCTCAACCTTGGGAGCTGCCCTGCTTCCAATCGTCGATGCCAAGGCCGGGCTCGCTCCACACGGCCAGCAGTCTCACAGCAGTCCCTGTAACAGGACTCTGAACGTGAGCTGTTCGAACGTCAGCACGGTGAGCTCGAACATCCCCAGACGCACCACGACATCGCTTCCAGCATTGCCGGCGCTCTTCGCCTGCTCCCCCGGAGGTATGGCTTCTAGGGGAATCATGTCTACCGTAGCCACAAACGCGACCGACTACCTTCGGTGGAACCCCCGTCGCCCATTCCCGGATCGAGGGCCCCTCAGGCCTACGACGCGACCTCCCCCAGAACACCAGATGTCTGTCCATGAGAGACGCCCACGAGATCCGACATCTTCACCTGTATCTGTTCTGCTGGAACGCTTGCAGCCTGAACGTTCTGGAAAGTTAGCTTTACGTACGAGCTAGACTTTCTAAAAAAGAAATGTTCGGCTCGATGTTCTTAATTTTATATAAACTTTTGTGAAAAGCTCCCTCGCTGACAACGAATACTCGAAACGGGTTCCTGGCTTGCTATCGCACTGTATCCTACTTTCTTGACCGACACAATTCTGTAATGCAGTAGAACTAACTTTTCGTAAACTTTTTGTTCAGTTTTCAGGTTTTCATTTTCAAACCAACATAAAATCTGCTCTTCTTACTTTTTTTTGGTATCTTGCGTGCGTGTTGCAAGGTTCTGTTTTCGGCTAGTTTTTAAAAACATTGAGCTGTGGCTCTTGCATTGGCCACATGTATCAAGCTCGTGGCTTAGTCAGATAATTCTTACGTACACAAACAATTCTATACGTTTACGAGTACCGAGTTTAAAGTTTCAGGGCACACAGACCTCAACCACACACAAAAACAAAGAATCAACGGCCACGAAGTTTGCGTTTCATTCTTTTTTATTGATTGTGCACTTCGCATCACACTCAAGGCTAGGTGACACCGCGGCCGACAACTGCATTGATGTGCCCTCATTTTTATTTTACTTTTCATTTAGAATATACTGGATTCCAGGCGCTGGTCCAAGCAGAAGTGAATATGAATAAACACAAATAGACACGGAACCAAGTACTTGTCACAACTGCAAGATAAAATCAGTAAAAGTAATTGTACATCATGAGCAACTAGCGATAGTACAGGTATACCTACAAATTTTTAAACTCGGAAATATTTCATGCAAAAAAAAGGGGGGGGGGGGGGGGGTCGGTTGACTTACGAAACCCTAACTAATCCTAAATTCGCAGTGCACTGGTCTAAAAATTA
Source organism: Ixodes scapularis (assembly GCF_016920785.2). Lineage (NCBI taxonomy): Eukaryota > Metazoa > Arthropoda > Arachnida > Ixodida > Ixodidae > Ixodes > Ixodes scapularis. The sequence goes on from NW_024609927.1 coordinate 423,385, forward strand.
CTTTAAAAACGTACATGTCTATAGAATCACACAAAAAACGTGTTAGCATTAAAAATGCTAGGAGGTAAGTAGTTTCATTCCAAGATGGCGTAGGGAAAGAACGAAAGATTGAAACGATTAGCGATCGGTATTAATTAGTATTAATAATTCTGCCTTGAACGTCTTGAGAATAGAGGTAAAATATAATTAAATGTGTTAAGTCAAAAGTTCTTTTTTCTTTGTTAAAAAAAGGATTTAAACTCGGCGAGCTTTCTGCGTAGTCCAAGCATTGCTATGCTATTTTCTTAGATGAGCTCTCATCTAGAGTCAATATATATATATATATATATATATATATATATATATAGAGAGAGAGAGAGAGAGAGAGAGAGAGAGAGCAGAAAACGCAGCGCAGGATGACGAAAAGTCAACGGAAAAGGTCCGTCTCAGGCCGAAACGTCGACGGACTTTACGAATATGTTTTAAACCTCCAAGAATCGTCTGAAGTGCGTTGTATGGCGTATATATATATATATATATATATATATAAAAGATCTCAAATAAGGCTGGCATATCAGAGTTTCTATCGTACCAAAGTATTTTAAGCTAAACGTCAGACACTGGATGGCGTTTCCATTAGATTACGCCTAAAACAAATATGTTTCCGAAATGCGGGTGGATACAGATTGTTGACATGAGTATCCCAAGAAACAGTTTAAAACTGATCACTCCTGCATACTTTTAATCTGAGACATCGGACAAAGGGGATTTACATGTATCATAAATGAAATCAAGCGCAACGTTTTTTTGGTTTATCGGTGTGAAACAGTCTTTTCAAGGTTTTATTTTACTTGCACAAAAGGCAACTCCTGAAGACGAAGAGGTATATACATGTGACGAAGTGTATTACCGACTCATTCGGTGATGTGCGTGCGGGCACGTGTGTGTGGGTGGGTGTCCCATTGATGGCGTTCGCGTCAGATTACGAAGAATCCTCGCCTCGCGGCTATGGGAAGAAAAGAGGACAAAGAAGAAGGACAGCAAAAAAGGGCGGTTAGCCATCGCAAGCCTTCGGACGGAGAACGTTGTAGCACTTGTCTGTGTCGCGAACTCAAGCCGAGTTTAGATAAAGTTATATGTGCCGGAGCTAGCGCTGGGTACTGTCTCTCCTCAACGTCGGGCCCCGACGACGGTGTGTGTGCAGCTCCTAACCAGACCCTTCAAAATTCGTGGCAGCGGTGGGATTCTACGTTGAAGGTTTCGCGGTAAAGTAAACCCCCGCAATCGAGACAGTGCCCACGTCGTCTGAAGAAACAAGTACGGCGGCTATCAATACCGTAGCCGAAATCATGGCAAACTCGATCGGCGCCGGAGTGCTCGCGTTGGGCTCAATGGTGCCCTCGTTTTCGGGTGAGGGCAGCGGCCCCACTGTGGCAGACTTTCTTCAGGTGCTAAGCCAAGTTGCTCAGATGGGAGGTTGGTGTGATGAACAACAGATTGGCATCGCTAATGCAAGATGATCGGAAGGCCCTACAACTTTGCCTGGTACGGTGAAGAAATGAGAGCGGTGAAGAAATATCCCGAGTTCAGGGATCTAATGCTCAGGCGATTTGACAATGAACCGGAAAGTCTGAGGCTTGAGAAGTTCATGGCTACCAAGCAAGAGACTAAAGAGGACGTCCGAGAATTCGCAAGTCGACTGCGGGCGCTGGGTGCGAAGACTATCCTGAAGTTCGAAGGGGCCGGCGCGGCTGAATCACGATCAGCTGCAGATAGTGTGCTGCAGCGACAGCTTCTCTCCTTGTACGTAAATGGACTGCGAGATCCTGTCAGACGCTACGTGTTATCAAAGGGTCCAACTAGCTTTGCCGACGCCGTGGAGGCTGCCGCTGCAGAACAGCGCAACGAGAAGTTAGTTGCACCCGGGGCTGCATTATGTGCGGTCGATGCGCGCGAGGAAAAGAATGAGACAGACTTACTCTCTCAGCGCCTCGACAGGCTTGAGAAGATGTTTGCTGACAACATCGCTCTTCAGAGGGCGCCGATGGAGAGGGGTTTCCCTCGGAATACGTCAGTGCGTATCCCAATGCGTTGATGGTACTGTAACTTGGTGGGCCATATAATAAGAGAGTGCAGAAGTAGAATCGGGAATGAAAGGGATTCACACTCGAACTCCGTACAACAAGGGGTACTGCAGCCCCACAGCAACGAAGAAAGAGGAAAGGCCGCTTCGGGAGGGTCCCACGGGCAGGGAAACTAACAGGTCCCCTTCCGAGCGACACCGGCGGAGGCGGAGAAATAAACGTGGCCATTAGGTTGTGCGGGGAAAGCAGTCCGGTGGTGACGGCAAATATTGGAAAAATGGAGCTACGTTTTCTGGTGAACACCGGGTCGAAGGTCAGTCTCCTCAAAAAGTCCGTCCTCAGAGAACTGAGTCAGAGTGGTCGGACGTTCAACGAGCACCTCGGGGGCGCGCGCACGTGGTTGACAGGCGTAACAGGAGAAGAGCTGGAGACCCGTGGTTGCTATATCATACCACTTAGGATCGGGAAGACCTCGATCTGCCATCCGTTTTTTATCTGCTACGACAGTGCGATGATCCCCATGTCCGGAATCCTGGGGCAGGATGTTGTGCGCGCCCACGGCTTGGACCTGCTGACCACGAAGGGGGTGGTTGTGCTCGACGGGGAAGAGGTTCCGATATTGAACTAGTCACCATCGCGACCTGTGAGGGGTGTATGCTCTGCTGAGACACCTGTCATGTTGGTGTCGGAGTGCGTCATTCCACCAAGGACAGAGATTATCGTGGCTGGTAAGCTCCGGGGGAACCCGCCCCGCGGCGCACTGGGTGTAGTGGAGATGGTAGAGATTGAGCCTCATGGGCTTCTGGGGGTTGATGCTCTGGCGCGTGTAGATCAGAGGGGACGTGTGCCGGTCAGGATAGCAAACCTTACATTGTCTGAAATGTGCCTCCCAAGAACAAGCGGGTTGGAGTCTTCGTTGACGTAGAATCTGACCCACAACTTGAGGAGATGATACTGAGTTGCGACAGGGTCGACGTCATGTCGGAGGCGGCTTTCTTGGGAATGTTCAAGCTGTCCCACGTCCACCCCGGGGAGAGAGGAAGGATCGCTCAGCTCCTGTGGAAGTAGCGGGCGGCACTTGCCTTAACGAAGCTGGACCTCGGTCACTGCAGCGCAATCAAACACAGAATAAACACGTCGGGCGCTGCACCCATATACCGCCGAGCGTATCGGATACCATTCCCTAAGAGAGACGAGATGGAGCAACAGGTCCAGGCCTTGTTGGACAAGGGTATCATAGAACTCTCCGTTTCTCCCTGGGGTGCACCCGCTCTCCTGGTTCAGAAGCCCGACGGGTCGTTCAGGTTTGTGGTCAATTATCGCGAACTAAACAAGGTGACAAGAATCGACCCATACCCCCTCCCAAATATTCAGGAGACCATTGCTCAGCTGGGCACTGCTAAGTACTTCACCGTGGTCGACATGGACTCAGGGTTCTGGCAAATAGAAATGGACGAGAGTGACCGAGAAAAGACGGCCTTCAATACGCCGTCTGGACACTATCAGTGGCGACGGATGCCCATGGGGCGGGTTAACAGCTCGGCGGTATGGCAGCGCACAGCCGACGTAATCCTTGCATCTATTTTGGGGAAGTCGTGCCATGTGTACTTAGATGATGTGATTATATACAGCCATGACTTTGATTAGCACCTAGCGGATGTGGAGTCCGTGCTGATGCGGTTCCGGGCAGCGGGTCTGAAGTTGGGACCCTCCAAGTGTCAGTTCTTGAGGGAGGAGGTGAAGTACTTGGGACATATCCTTTCGAGGCAGGGTGTTAGGCCTGATCCTGACAAGCTGAGCTGTGTCCGTAATTTCCCAACCCCTCGGAATGCGAAGGAAGTACGACAGTTTTTGGGATCGCTTGGATATTACCGCAGGCATGTGAAAAACTTCGCGGAAAACGCCAGGCCCGTGACGCGGCTTACCTCGCCAAAGGTAGACTTTCTGTGGGACGAGGAAGCACAGACGGCTTTTGAGCTAATGAAGGATGCTCTGACCAGTGCCCCCCTTTTGAGATTCCCGGACTTCTCGAGGGATTTCATCGTTATGACTGACGCATCCGGCCAAGGCTTGGGCGCAGTGCTGGCCCAGGTTTTTGACGGACAGGAGCATCCGATCGCATTTGCGAGCCGCCAGCTGAACGAAGCTGAGAAGCGCTATGGTGCCACTGAACAAGAGTGTCTGGGCGTAGTGAGGGCTGTGCGCCACTTTCGATGCTATCTATTTGGACGGCATTTTCGTGTTATTACGGATTGCAACGCCCTCAAATGGCTGATGTCCGTCTGTGACCCAAACTCGCGCCTTGCGAGGTGGAACTTGCTGCTTCAAGAACATAGCTTCGAAATCGTGCATCGTGCGGGGAAGTTGAACCAGAACGCAGACGCGCTGAGTCGGGCGGTCGTTTGCGGCGTGGCGGACTTCAGACCAATGCTGAACCTGGAGCGTTTTCGACATGAACAGAGGAACGACGATGAGCTGATGAGCTTGATTAAACAATGTCAGAACGCTCCGGGTCGGCACAGCGAGTACTATTTAGACAACGAAGGTCTACTTTGCCGACGAGAGGGAGACAGGCGGACGACACGGGAGACATCGCGGGGCCACGTTGTCGTTCCGGTTTCACTTTGCGATGAGCTGCTGAGAACAACACACGATGCGCCTTACGCCGGACATCTGGGGGCACGGAAGACAACGGAGAGGCTCTCTCGCGACTACTACTGGCCGCACATGAAGCAGGACCTCAAAGTTCATCGCGATCGCTGCGGCTCCTGCTCTCTGCGGAAAACTCCTAAGGGCCGCAAGGCTGCGCCTCTACAAATATTCGAGGAAATCTCAAAGCCCTTCCAACGGACGTCGATGGACATCATGGGACCCCTGCCCCTATCAACCCAGGGAAATCGCTATCTGCTCGTTTTCGTTGAACACCTCACCCGGTACGCCGAGGTGATTCCCATGCCCGATCAGCGGGCGGAGACCATGGCCCGCCTCTTCGTCGAGCGCGTTGTAATGCGCCACGGGACGCCTCAGCAACTTTTAACAGATCGTGGTGCAAACTTCACGTCAAAGCTCCTGCGAGAGGTATGTAATCTCCTGGGAATCCAGAAGATTCTTACAACGACTTATCACTCCCAGTGTAATGGAGCGGTGGAGCGCCTCAATCAGACTATAAGCGGAATGCTGGGTCACTATGGGGCCCGTGACCAACGGGATTGGGACGTATGGGTGCCTTACATCACCTTCGCGTACAACTCGGCAACCCACGAGAGTACTAAACAGAGCCCCTTTTTCTTTCTTCATGGCCGCCATCCCGAGATGCGATCAGCCCTTTACCAGTCGCCGACGGGAAGTTACGGCACTCTGGATAACTACAGAGATGAACTGCTTCAGCGACTCTCATCCGCCCACGAGTCTGCACGCCTGATGCTGGCTGACTCTGCCGAAACAAGGAAACACATATTCGATATGGACGCCGCAACTTCGAGCTTCGCCGTGGGTGACGTCGTGTGTATCAACGACTTGGCCGGCATCCGTGGGCTCGCCAGAAAGTTGCAGCCTAAATGGCGCGGTCCGCTTCGGGTCGTAGAAAAACTGTCCGATGTGACCTTCCGAGTAAAAGATACCCGAACAGGGGAGCAAAAAATAGTTCATGCTGATCGCCTTAAGCGATATGGTGCCGGAAGCGGTGACCGGGGTGACATTGGGCCTCTTCGGTGGCCGGGCTTGCCGAATGATGTTGGGACTTTTACTGCCATGCCCGCCGTTCCAAACCCCCACGGCCCGTGTCCAGCGGATGAGAACAGAGTGGATTCTGACGAGAAGAGATCAAACGATTTGATCATGCTGGCACTCTTGGAGGAGTTGTCTTACAGCTCGGCTGCTGCTCCTTCTAGAGCAAGCGAACCCGCGCGGGAACACCGCTATGCTTTGAGAAAATACGGACCAGTTGATTGACCTTGAGGGACACACGTACGAGAAACCTGCGGGGCCCACCGGGTGGTCTGTAATCTGCGGGAACATCTTTAGTGAGCTCTTTATTGTTCTGGGTTCAATGTGTTGTCCCATTCTGTTTACTGTTCTTAGCGACCACGTGATGGTGTATTCTGTGCACCTTACCCAGTGTTTCCTATAGTGAGTTCATTACGGTCCGAAAATTAAGTGTCTTTATGAACCTGAACATGAACATCCCTTTAAGTTTTTTTCATATGAATTTTGTGTAAGAGAAAATTCCTTTTTTGTGTGGGCGAGTGTGACGGAGCGTATTACCGACTCATTCGGTGCTGTGCGTGCGGGCACGTGTGTGTGGGTGGGTGTCCCATTGGTGGCTTTCGCGCCAGATTACGAAGAATCCTCGCCTCGCGGCTATCGGAAGAAAGGAGGACAGAGAAGAAGGACAGCAAAAAAGGGGCGGTTAGCCATCGCTAGCCTTCGGACGGAGAACGTTGTAGCAGTTGTCTGTGTCGCGAACTCAAGCCGAGTTTAGAAAGTTATATGTGCCGGAGCTAGCGCTGGGTACTGTCTCTCCTCAACGTCGGGCCCCTTCGACGGTGTGTGTGCAGCTCCTAACCAGAGTCTTCACATACATACTGGTTGGATGAGCTTGTCATGTGTTTGAACAAAGCACAATCATTGGCAAGCACACTAATATCTACACTTTCATCAGTCACTGACACAATATCATTCATATATATTAAGAAAAAATATAATAATGAGAATAATAATAACAATAACAACAATAATTATGATAATATATTATTATTAATAATCAATCAATCAATGTTTATTAAAGTGTCCAGGAATAACCAAACGGTCTTAGTGTTGGCACACTAAACAAAATGAGCAAAAACACACACATACAAACACGCATACACACGAGTGCAGAAGGAGAAGTATTTCTCCAGTCTGAGAATAAAAATATTAACAAGTATGAAAGGCACTCAAATCAACAAGGGAAATCAAAAGCACAAAACATAGACATCACCAGGTGTGAGAACAAAAAGCAAATGCTACACCAACGCTTCAACTGATCAGCCCTTTTCCTGGAAGAGGAAGATTCGAACAGCATTTCCGAACTTGCTCCCGCATGAGTTAAAAATATCAATTTTTTCAGAGTAGCGATTATAACACTCAGCTGATCTTTGGATCGGGTTTAATTTGCTAAAATGTCGAGCTATATAAAAAGATGATTGTAGCCATGTAGGCACACGTGAAACTCTGAGGCTCACCTCGGACAGAAGGCTGGGAGAGTTAATCGAGCCTTGCAGGGTGTTAAACAAAAACAACAAATCTGCTTTCACCCGACGCTGCTGCAGGCTCAACAAGTCGACAAGTTGCGAGTTACACACACCGTTCAGACAAGGATCACCTTTCTCAAGGTAACGATATTTAAAGGTAGAAATAAATTTGTTTTTGGACTCGCTTGACCGATAAACTGTTAGTTCTGGAAATGCCGTTCCAAAGAACCGAGGCGTACTCTAACTAAGGAACAATACAGCGTAAAAAAAGCGGACGGGCTTTTGAATTCCTTCGTTATGCGATACACCGCACCTAACTTGCGCAAGGCCGATTGAACCACTCTGATAAGGTGATTGTGAAATCTCAGGGTTGAATCAAAGACAACTCCAAGGTCCCTCAGTTCACTTACACGTGACAGCAGTTCGCCATGATAACTACATGGAAAGAATATATCATGGCTCTTGCGAGAATATGTCATTACTTTTGTTTTAGAATGATTCAAACGGAGGTCACTATCTAAACACCAACGACCGAAGGAATATGCGTCATTCTGAAGCGCGATGCAATCCTCTAAGGTCGATATTTTTTTGTAAAGTTTTATATCATCAGCGTACTGCAGAAATGAAGAATTTAATATAACTCGAGAGACATCATTTATAAAAAATATTAAAAAGGAGGAGGCCCAAGACAGATCCCTGAGGCACTCCAGAGCTTGCCTTGTACAAGGACGAGGTAGTATTGTTGACGCGAACGTAGGCTTGCCTATCAGACAAATAGCTTTTTAACAAATTGTATACCGAACCACATACTCCGTAAGAGGAAAGCTTGTATAGGATGATGTTGTGGTTAACTACGTCGAATTCCTTACTCAGGTCGAAATAAAAAACCTCAAGCTGACCTCTATTAAAAACTACTTCAGAGGCAGTAGACGTAAAAGATACGAGATTGGTGGATGTCGATCTGCCGGACATGAAACCATGCTGATTAGGAATGACTATACTACGAAACTTGAAGGAGAGGAATTAATAAATTACCATTTCAGAGGGTTTGGAAAAAGACGAGAGAAGAGAAATCGGTCTGTAATTAAGAACATCACCACTATTTCCAGATTTCAGGACCGGAACAACCACCTCCAGTTTCCAGTCGTCAGGGAATATCCCTGACGTCAAGGAGTTATTGAAAATTGTGCACGGTATAGGCGTAAGTAATTCATGATAACCCTTAATAATTGCAGCGGGTATCCCGTCATGACCTGCAGACAATGTGGGTTTCATTTTCTTAATACATAGCCTAACACATTCCTCATCGACAACCACAGAACCTAATGAGTCACCAAGTACGTCCGAGTGAGGCAAAAGAGTTGAGGAGCAGTTATTATTACTAATGTAAACTGACGCAAAGTGATCCGCAAACAGCTCAGACATGCCATTCGCACTGCCGCTATGCTGATTCAAGATGATTTCGGACTCAATATTCTTCCCCAAGCCCGATTTAGCGTACCTCCAAGATTTCTTTGAATGTTTAGCAAGATCTGATTCTGCCGAGTCAGAATGGGCCTGGCGATCACGGTTTAAAATTTTCTTACATCGCTTTCTGCAAATTTTGATTTAACTTCCCACTTTGGAAAGCCACTTTTCTTAAACCTCCTGTGCAAAAAATCTTTCAGTTTTGAAAGCGTTCTGAGTTCACGAGAGAACCAGATAGGGAATTAAGATATTTGAGACGTTTTTAGAGGGATATATATGTCCATAGCCTCCTGAACAACAGTTGTGAGGAGATATACTTGGTCGTTAATATCAGACGACTCCAAGATAGAAGCAAAGTCAACACCCGAAAGATGGTGATACATTCAAGCGTAGTCCCCCGCTCAAGACTTATACGATGTGTGTGGGGAAGGTGAATTGGAGGGACTGAGGAACGGAGGATCAAAAACAGAAATACCTACATCAAGAGCAGGGTGATAGCTATCCTCAGGAACCATAGGAAGTTCACTTCGAGCCCCATGTATACCGTCCGTGTTTGAAAAGCATAAATCTAAAGCATTACCTTGATCGTTTAGAATGTTATTGTGCTGTCTAAGATCTAAAAAGGAAGTAAAGTTGAGGAGATAGTTGCACTTTTGTTTACAATAAAAGTAGCCAGTAAGGACATTGAACTGCGTTCAGTTATTACCTGGAGCGTTAAAATTCCCCAAGATTAAGATATTGCTCCCCTGTGAATCATTAATTGTACTTTCAATGTCAGCGAGACACCTTTGGAAATCATCTGGTGTCGTCTGAGGAGGAAAGTAGAACAGACCTATAAAATACGTTCTCTCCTAGAACACTCAATTTCCACCCACAGAGACTCGAAAAATCTCTCCAGATCCTCACGTCTTCGTGAACTATATTGTTTGTTAACCGCGACCAATACACCGCCTCCTACTCGGCCCCGGGAAGAGAAATCACGATCGTGACGGTAGACATCAAAACAAGGCGGAAAGTAGTCGGAGGAACTAACACTAGGACATAACCAAGTTTCCGTTAAGCAAACAATTGAGTAATCAGAGAGAGTTATGTTGTCAAAGAAACATTGAGCTTTCGTCCGCAGGCCACGGACATTTTGGTAAAACAAATCGACGTTACTCATCTTTGTATTTAGTGTTGGGCTTGTGGGCTTCTTCAGACGAGTGAAGGAGTTCTTGACGAAGAGAGCCTCTGAAAGGTTTGAAAAGACAATCCTTCGGCCACAAAGCAGGGTCCGAGAGTTTCTCAAAACCTTCGGCTGCTACAGAGACGCGAAAAGAGGCGTACAATAATAATAATAATAATAATAATAATGGTAATCTTTATTTTACGTGTCCACAAACAACACAGGGCCTTTTGTGTGGTACACTGCAAATGCTGACAAAATAAAAAAGTATAAGCACAGAGAAAACATAGCTATCCCCCCAAAAAGAACTTACAAAACAAACATAGAACACATAGCGACATCTGACAAGGAAGATAAGGTAAAAGAAGAAGAGGCATTGAAAACACGAATACCGCAATCCCAAAAAGAGAGGTAAAAAAAACGCTCAAAACTGCAAAACACTGGGATCATGCAAACAATATATTCTGTAGATTACGCCGAAAAGTTGACTTGTCAGTAAACATTTCTAGAAGCGAACAATCTAAGTTATTACAATCATGCTGCATTCGTATTAAGGGAGAAGTGTGAAAAAAACGTGGATGGATAAAAAAAAGTTGCGATTACGGCATGAACGTGGTGGGGCGTGAAAACATACAGCGCTCAACAAGACAGGACAATCTGCAAGCCCATTGACATGTTTGTGTAAAAACAAGATATCCCGACAACGCCGTCTGTCAAACAAAGTACATAAACCAAGTCTCTTGAGCAGCCGATCATGATTATAATAAAACTTACGTCCAAAAAAAAACAAAAAAAAACGATTGAAAACGATGCGCATAAAACGCTTCTGTACACGCTCGATAGAGCAAGATGCTGTATCATTTATGCAATTCCACACTATAGATGCAAACTCAAGTTTTGAGCGAATTAGACAACAGAATAAGTGAACGATAGATGCATAGGAAGAAAATTTTTTTTTTTGTGAAAAGTGAAATTGCTTCCAATGTTCTAAATGATGCGTTGCATGCAGACATGTACAAATTACTCAAAAAAGGTAGTTAAGTTAAGTTACTGAGTATCCACGCCAAAAGTAATTGGAGTAGAGTAGAAATTACGTATTTGTAATAGTAATTGAGTAAACTACTAACTACTGGAAAAAGTAGCGAGTTACTTTGAAGTTACTTTCGAAGTTACTTTTTTTATATTTTTGCGGTACCAAAATGAACAGCAGTTTTGATCAATGAAAAACCCTGCGAGCCTAAAATGAATGCAGTCTATTTATGGCTTACGTTTTCGCCAAAATAGTTTATTCGCTCGCAGAAGCAATTGACTTTCAAAGTTCTTGATAGGAGAGTTTTCCCCTTTTTCTTCTAAAGATGTCCCCAGCCAAGCTAAATAGACGTTCCACCGACGGGCTGGATGAAACGGCAGCGTTGAATTTGAGAAACAGGCTGTGCAGGGTCGGGTAAGCGAGTGTCGGCATCTTAGGTGTCCATGATGAAACATGTGAGGTTTGCCTCGAGTAGAGGGTCTTTTATAACAAACTTTCCTCCTTTTTTTCTTTTTTCTTCGTCAAGTTGAGATTGTTATGACTGGCCCCTCTTTATTCAGACGTCTTTCTGAGAGTACGCTGAGCGAGTGCACCAGACCGTCAAGGGTTCAAGTCTCGCGCCACGACGATGAGATCATCCGGACCACTGCGCGTCCCGTT